>NW_027508956.1:2500-52583 GCF_051911475.1 Siphateles boraxobius | reverse complement strand
GAGAGAAAATAAAATAATAAAAATAAATGCTTAAAATGTGCTTCTGTTTTTATTCATGCAAAATATAATCTATTGTTTATTTATTTATTTTGTTGTTATTTTGGGTGAGATATGACCAATTTGATTGTGAGATTCAGCCAATATCCTTCTGCAAGGGACAGAAGTGCAGTCAAGCTGCTGTTTGTTGTTGCCAAAGTCAACAGAGGAAACATAAAAACACATCTGGACATCAGAATACATGGACAAAAACTCTGAAAGGCATGGTTTGTGAAAAATACATGGACAAAAAAGGCATGGCTTAGGAAAATAAGACATGGCATAAGTATTAATCTATTTAATGCAATAACTGACAAATTTATTTAATTTCTTGATTTTTTTGTCATTGATAAAGACGACTAGAGGAAAGATGAATCATGCCAATAAACTACTGTAAAAATATGAAAATAACACTGCAACAAATACGCAAACAAAAAGATTAAATGTTCAACATTTAAATTAATACATTTATAAATCTAAGTTAGATCTGTTTGTTATAGCATTTTTCATTACAGTCAACTCAAATTGCATGAATTACATATAAGTAAAATGGACTTAAATTACATACAAGTAAAATGGACTTAAATTAATCAATGTAATGACAAAAAAACCCCGCAATGCAATCAGAGAACTGAAGTCTGAGGTCTGTCCTGTAACGGGTCCATGTTGTTCTGCACTTACTCTGATCTGAGAGAGGCGAGGTGGTTTAACCGGCGGCTCCTCATAGGGCCGTTCCGCTAACGATGCGATGATCCTTTTCCTGTGGCCCAACAACGTGATCTTCAGCACCTACACGTACACAAATCACACACAAAAACTAAACTCCAGAAAGCAACGTAAATACCCTAAATAGGCCCATTCACACCAAGAACGATAACTTTAAAGAAAACGATAAAAAGCGTCCACACTAGCAGACATTATTATTCTGTTTATTATAAGCGCATGCTGCAGTTTTGTCATCTGCCGCTTTAAATGCTCGAGCTAAAGCAGGATGGATTCTGATTGGCTGTCCATGTTTTTATCGTTCATCAGCTGGAAAAATTTGTTTTGAAAGTTAATGCAATGATATTGTTCTTCTGTGCCACTATGGTTATAGTTGTGCTGTGAACTCTGCTATTCTTTATAGCTACAATATCGTTTTTTTTTTCGCCGCTAGGGGTCGCTAACCTCTTACAATAACAAAGGCGTACGTTGATGAAGCAGTGATGAGCGAAATCATGGAACTTGTTGTCATGCCGATGGATCTTATAATGTTTATGGATGAGTGAATACATTGATGTTTTTTAACATGACTGGTATGAAGCAGGGCGCGACTGCTAATAAGAGACAGATATCACACGCGAGTCCCGCGGATATAAAGGAATAAGGACATTTAATTCTACCAAACTACCCGCAAGTGCTGAATTACTCACACAAGTCAGTTTATTAGACGAATTAAACTTAGTGAGGTAACGCAGCGCTGTTTCACTTGGTCTAACGTTACACTATCAAACTGCATTTGAGTGTGTTGAAAGTTATAATTCGATGTGTTAGTTTGTTGGCTTTACGAGACTAGCAGTAAGCTAGATCAACATTAGAATAACATACTGATCATTTCATCATGTTGAGCTATAAACATTGATTATTTTTATGTACACTTCCTCACCTGTCTAATAAAGTGCGTGCTAGAGCGGTGTCTCTGTCAAGTCGTAGTTTGTCGCGGACGTGGAGCTCTCGGCATCTTGAAAACGCCACGCCGATATTGATCCTCGTTTTAGTTCTTTCCTTTTGTCCCAAAGTCTGCTTGTCATGGTCCATAATGTTTACACGAAACAACAACAGCATGAGCATGCCGCTAGACATTACGCAGTTGTCCACGTCTGTCGCCATGGTTATTATGGCAGTACGAGCGGAAACCAGGGATAACGCGGATATTACGTCATCGACAGGCGACAAGTGAACTTGGACGAGCCATTATTAAAAATTGGAATTTCTCTGAAATTAAAAATCTTTGGGAAATTTTGGGATATTGCAAGTACACAACTGCAGGAAATACAGGTATATCACACTGTGCAAGTGATTTTTGGATATTTTATTACAAAAATCTTACATATTGTACCTTTAATATTGAGAATGATTTTTAGAACTATATCTTTATCGTTATCCTATATCCTATAGTTGTCCTTGGTGTGAACGGGCCTTAATTCGGAAATAAGTAATTCAATTACTTTTATAAATAAAAGTAAAGCCAACATGTAAATAATAATACTTTTGTAACACTTAAAAATAAATCAAGTTACAATTAGTTAATACATTAACAAAGTGTAACACATTTATTGCTCATTGTTAATGATAGTTAATAAAAAAACAACTGTTCATTGTTTGTTGATGTTAGTTCAGGTTCATGAAATGGTATTAAAAGACAAAACTTTTGATTTTAATAATGTATTAGTAAATATTAAAATTAACATTAAAGGATTAGTTCACTTCAAAATGAAAATTCTGTCATCATTTACTCTCACTCAAGATGTTTCAAACCTGTATGAATTTCTTTCTTCTGCTGAACACAAAAGATTATGTCAATTGTTACTTCATGTTAACTAATATAGAGGAGTACGTTAAGTAAACAGAACCCTACAGTAAAGTGTTACTGATACTTTATATAAAAAAATAAAAAATAAAAGCAGTCTTTACTGATTACTGTAAATGTCTGAATGTATGACGTTGCCCTCACATTAACGATCTCCAGCTCCCACAGGTTCTTCACACACTCTATCGTGCGATAGCCGCTGGACACAAAGTTGTGCTGGTACTCCTGAAGACCCAGGACGTCCAGCCACGACGAGAGGGACGTGCTGCCGTCACAGCCCAGCGCCTTCACCTGCACAAAACCAGAACACATAAACCAACAGCTGACTCACAACAGAGTTATCAAAGTGATGGACATCTCGCAAGATGATACTGATAAAGTCATAATGATTTTAGACTGAGACAGACCTTTGGTAAAGAACGTGCAGCGCTGACGATCTTCCTGCGATGTCCCGGATCCGTGATGCCGATTTCTCTCAGATCATTCTCTTCCATTACATCATTTCCCTACACAAACACAACCATTAGACATACTGCAAAAGATAGCTTCCTTTCCTGGTGTTTTTTAATGTTCACAAAATGTGATAAAAAAAAGTAAACAACCTTAAAATAAGATACATGTATTGCATTAATATATTGCATGAACCTAACAACATTTAATGAGGTTTAGCTAGTGAGGTTAAAGTATAAACCATGGAAAAAAAAAATATATAGATTTTGCTTCTCACGTAAGTTGATCTTGTTTAGTTTTAAGAAACACAAGGTTTAATTCAATGCACTGCAGAGCACCATTGAGAACGGCAGCTTACATTTTAATCACTAAACCACCTTTACTTTCAGCACCAATGATACGGCATCTCCACTTTATGGATTAAGGACACAGTATATTATCAGGTTGGAGAGAGACGGCGCACATCTCACAGTGTTTGTATGAGAGTGCATGTTTCATGTTTCTTTATTGATCAGTGCCATATACTCTAAACACACTACATCTAACACAGCAGCATCTGAGCGATCGATGCAAGACGGCGCAGAGAGTAATCTGAGGTGCTGATCTTACAACCAGAGAGAGAGAGAGAGAGATATAGATATATAGATAGATAGAGAGAGAGAGAGAGAGAGAGAGAGAGAGAGAGAGAGAGAGAGAGAGAGATAGAGAGATAGAGAGATAGAGAGATAGAGAGATAGAGAGATAGATAGATAGATAGATAGATAGATAGATAGAGAGAGAGAGAGAGAGAGAGAGAGAGAGAGAGAGAGAGAGAGAGAGAGAGAGAGAGAGAGAGAGAGAGAGAGAGAGAGAGAGCTTGCGGTCCCTTAATACACAATTAATGCATTTAAAGAGGAAACGCTGTATAACCCTTCCTGCACCTGAAGGGTCACTGTATTAAATAACCTTGAAATTGTGTCCAAAATATGATAAACATGACAAACAGATGATGATACGAATTTATGGCAAGTGGAGTGGTAGTGTTTTGAGATCTACAATAAAGTGAACTGTGATTTACAGTGAACTGGCAAATGTAGTGTCCAACACGCAGTGCTTCAGTGTATGCTGTGAAGCACCGGCTGTCGTTATGTGCCGAGGGTCCATGCTAGCAAATATAAACACTACAACACAATACTTCAGTCAAACAATAACATGATCAAACATGAAAACTCCAAACAATAATAAAACAAAACCAATAATACAAACAATCAAAAATAAAACCTCCAAACAAGCACAAACATTTCAAAACAAAAACAATAAAATACTAAAAAGGCAACAAAAAAAACCCCATAAAAGCACAAATCAAACAAAATAAAACCAATAAAACACAAACAAGCAAGCCACAAACAACTCCAAACAAACAAAACAAAACCAATAAAATGCTAACAACAGGCAAAACACAAAATTAAACCATTGAAAACAACCAAAAACAAACCAGAAACCAAACCCCAAAACACACACAAAAACCCATTAAAACAGAGTAAACCACTAACAAAACAAAAACTCGAAATATACTCGAAACAAAACCAATAAAACAAACAAACAAGCCACAAAAAACTCAAAACAAAATCAATAAAACCATTTTTAAAAAACCAAAATGAAACCAAAAAGAAAAAACATCCGAACCAACACAAAACAAAACCAATAAAACACATACAAGCAAGCCACAAAAAACTCAGAACAAAACAAAATCAAAAAAACAATAAAAAAGCTAAACAAAATGTTCAGATCGGCTGTGATTCTGTCCCTTCACACTACACTTCTGTGGACTGACGAAATGGAAACTTGTTGCAAATTCCTACAATTGTGTCTGGAGAAGGAAAATGGTGCAGTGTGTAATCATCACAGACGTCCTGTGCAATGAAGGTGCAGATCTGAGTCAAATATGAGACATCTAATGCTCTGATGAACATGACAAATCACATCACTGTCTGTCATCGTTCACTCCACTCAAACAGCCTGAGCGATATGAACCACTTTAAGTCTCATCTGCTCGCTCTATGATGAAGTGAGTGAGGGAGGCAGATGGGGAATAGGTTCGAGTAAAACTGCCCAAATCATTTAGAGTGAAGAAACGGCAGCTGAATGCAGAAAGGTTAAGGTGGATCAATCATGTCTCCGTCCTCTTTTCATCTCTCTCTCTCTAATCCACTTAACTCTTCTTCTCTAATTATCAGCCTTCAGTCAACATAGAGATGTGGTAATTTTTTTTTCTACAAATGCGATTATGCGACAACTGAATACGAAACTAATGGAGGATGTACATTCAGCGGCTCCAAAAAGTATTTGGAAACTATCAACTATCAAACTAAATAGCATCAGCAAACAAACGCTACAGGTTTTCTCTCGCTAACTAATGTCACTTTTCTGAAACTTTTTTCATAATTTCAACCCCATGTGACGATTGAGAGAGTCCATTCTTACAAAAGATTCACACTGCAACACAATCCTTCAGTCACAATCCCCACTTCAACAAGAACATTATCCTTCTAAAATAAAATAAAAATCAAACAATAGCCATAACAAACACCACCAAAAAAAAAAAAAAAAACATTACAAAATCAATAACACTAGCAACTAAAAGCAAACTCCAAACAAAACTCCAAACAAACAAAACAGAACCAAACAACCCCACCCAAATAAAACACAAAAAAATAAAAATACACAACAAACAACAAAACACTAACAACAAAAAGCAAAATGCAAATCAAAACCAATAACACAAACAATGAAAAGCAGACCAAAAAACAAAAACTCCAAACAAACAAAACAGAACCAAACAAACCCCATCCAAATAAAACACAAAAAGACAAATCAAAACTCC
Organism: Siphateles boraxobius; assembly: GCF_051911475.1. Lineage (NCBI taxonomy): Eukaryota > Metazoa > Chordata > Actinopteri > Cypriniformes > Leuciscidae > Siphateles > Siphateles boraxobius. The sequence goes on along the minus strand of NW_027508956.1, from coordinate 46,665 downwards.
AAACCGAAAAGATAATACAACACTAAAAACAAAACGCAAACCAAACCAAAAACAAAAACAAGAAAAAGCCAACCACAAAACAAAAACACAAAAATACAAATCAAAAACACCAAACAAACACAAAAAACTCAATAAAATACCATCATCAAAAAGCAAAACGCAAACCAAAACCACAAACAATAAAAAGCAAACCACAAAACAAAAACTCCAAACAAACACAAACAAAAAAACAAACAACAAAATGACTGCAGGTATCGTTCATGTCTGTACCACAAACAATGAAGGACGAGGCAAACCTTTGTATACTTTGCATTTAAATCCCAAACCCCAAGTATATAACAGTGATATTCTCCTCGGCAAACAGCACTAATACAAGCTTGTATGACTCACAGCTCTAGAGACTTTGTAGACTTTGCAAAGTAATGCTTTTTTAGAACTATCCAATTTCACGAAGACATCTGAGAATAAAACTTTGATTCCAGTTGTGGAGAGATTCCTCATGATGGCAGAGGAGAAAATCAGCCACTAATAAGGGAAGTCCACCAAACAACCGCTCAATTCCAGCTGCAATGCATGAGAAATCAAAAGAAATCGGTGCGCTTTGGAGCCGTGGAAAACCTCAGAGGAAATCTCTCTAATGCAGAGGAACTTGAATTAACTTTGAGGAACGATGCAGATGCTTTATGACTACAGAAGAATTTGTAATCATTTTGCACACTAGCAATCATATCTATATGACATCAAGAGATTCCTTTTACAGAAGCACCAATTAGACGCTTGCTAGTTCAGAGCACCTGCACTTCTGTCAATCATAACTGAACAGCCGTGACACGGGGTGAATACACGTCCAGCAAAGGTGACTTACACATTTTAAATATGGTCGTACTGATACAAAAGTTGTGAGGCAAACATTCAATTATTAAAAACAAAAATAAAGTGCTATTAAATTGTATATGATAGATAAATGTAAACCGATAGACTACCACAGTTAACACTGATAAACTACACATTATTTTAAACATATTATATTATACATACATATATACAGTATCTCACAAGTGAGTACACCCCTCACGTTTCTGCAAACATTTTAGTATATCTTCTCAAGGGACAATACTATAGAAATTGAGGTCATCTCAACAAAGATTGTTGATGGTTCCAAGATCAAGACTGAAGACGAGAGGTGACCGTGCATTTTCTGTTGTTGGTCCAAAACTGTGGAATAGTCTTCCTGTATCTTTAAGACTAATATCCACAGAGTCTGTTTTTTTAAATCTAAGTTAAAAACCTACCTGTTTTCACTGGCTTACAATTGTTCTTCATTTTAATGTTGAATTGTTAAATTGGTGTTTCTGATGTAAACTCCCTTTATCATTTGCTTTGCGGTCGGTTTTTTTGTTTTTAAGATATTTATTCCGTTTTACAGCACAATGGCCAACTACTGTTGCTTTTATTGTGCTATATAAATAAAAGTTGATTGATTGATTGATTGAAATGAAACTCGGATATATTTTAGAGTAGTCAATGTGCTGCTTGTATAGCTGTATATATCTACTGTCCTCTGAAAATAACTCCACATACAGCCATTATTGTCAAAATAGCTGGCAACAAAAGTGAGTACACCCTAACGGTGAAGATAAAACTTTTTGGGCAATGTTGCCGTCAATGGACAACCAGATGAGACACAGGGCCCACGACCGATCTAAATTATCCAAATAGAAATGCATTGCCTATTTTCAATGGGAAAGTGCCCAAGCAACAATCGCTCGGCAAGATTGCTCAAAATGTTACCCTGTGTATCATCACCTAAAGTGAACATGTCGAAACTGTGTCCAAAGTGTCACTATTTTATGAGCACCGTTGTTATCTAGCACTGCATTAATCCTCCTGGACATGGAGTTCACCGCAGCTGCACAGGTTATTACTGGGATCCTCTTCCACTCCTCCATAATGACATCTCGGAGCTGCTGGATGTCGGACACACAGCGCTTCTCCACCTTCAGCTTGAGGATCACCACAGGTGCTCAACAGGGCAGTGTTCATCTTGCCGGTGTGTTTGGGGTCGTCATGTCGTTCGGCACAGTTTCTGAAGGAGCGCATCATGTTCTGCTTCAGAAGTCACAGTACATGTTGGACTCCATGTTTCCCTCAATGAAGCGCAGCTCCCCAGTACCAGCAGCTCTCATGCAACCCAGACCATGATGCTACTGTACCAACACCAAGCTCGACTGTAGGCAAGACACAATGTTCTTGATACTCCTGACCAGTGCATCTCCACACATGCTGGACACCATCTGAGCCAAACAAGTTCATCTTAGTCTCGTCAGCCCACAGGACATGGTTCCAGGAATTCATGCTCTTGGAGAGGTTATCTTCAGCAAACTGTTTGCAGGCTTTCTTGTGAGCCAACTTCAGAAGAGGCTTCCTTCTGGGACGACGTCCATGCAAACCGAGTTGTTGCAGTGTGTGGTGTGTGGATGAGCACTGACAAGCTGACCGTCCGCTTCTGCAACCTCTAAAAGCAATGCTGGCACAATCATGTGTCTGTTTTCTGAAGCCAGCGTCTGCACCGGACACACAGCACGAGGACTCGACTTCTGTGACTGACCCGTGCGAGGCCTGTTACGAGTGAAACCCGTCTTGGAAAACCTCTGTCTGACCCTGGCCTGCACTGTAACTCAGTTTCAGGGTGTTACCAATCTTCTTACAGCCAAGGCCATCTTTGTGGAGAGCAACAATTGTAATTCTCAAATCCTTAGAGAGATCTGTGCCATGTTGAACATCCAGTGGTGAGTGTGAGAGAATTGTACTCTAAGCACACATTTTAACTGCTCTAATACAAGATACACACATTTGTTTGGTCCTGTCAAGCAGACAAAAACATGAACATGATAAATAGGACATGTGGCTTTGCATGGTGTACTTACTTTTGTTGCCAGCTATTTTGACAATAATGGCTGTATGTGGAGTTATTTTCAGAGGACAGTAAATATATACTGATATACAAGCAGCACATTGACTACTCTAAAATATATCCAAGTTTCATTTCTATAGTATTGTCCCTCGAGAATTATGCTAAAATGTTTGCTGAAATGTGAGGGGTGTACTTACTTTTGTGAGACACTGTATGTATGCGTGTATGTATATATGTATATATGTATGTATATACACACACACACACACACACACACACACACACACACACACACACACACACACACACACACACACAACTGGTGTTGATATCTGATATCTGATCGTGACACCAGCTCTTTCCTGTGGCTGGTCATTCTGAAGTGCCATTCACTGACCCACACGTGAAGCTGATTCCACTTCTCAGCTCTCTCTGTGACTTGAGTTTGTAAGCTGGTTGCACATGGGGTCAGTGGCAAGAAGAATGCCAACATCCTCCAGCCCTAAACGACTACATTTCAGGCTTTTGCAGCATTTTTTTTTTTTTTTTTTAATTACGTTTTTTTGTGTGTGTCTATTTCCCCACTTTCTCTAGCTCTTAAAACTAAACTGTCTATGTTTGCTATTATAAACCAATGTAAGATGTCTTTGATTGACTAACCTTTTTGTATGTGAAAATACTGATGTAGTTCAAACTGTTAATTCTCAAAAGGCTGTTAAATATTCAGCAGACGCATCTAATTAATTTAAACTTCTTTCCAATAACACTGAACAAATCCCACCGTTCTCACAGGTATGACACAAACAGCGCTTTAGATCGCTCGCAGGAAACTAACGGATGTAATGAACGCACTTAATTATCCTGCTTAACTGGATATCATGTGATTCTACCCCTCACTTCTGACATCGCAAAATTACATGTCCCATAATGCACATCACCAAATCCACTGTGTGTCCTTAGATTTTCATTCAATTTTGCATGCCTTTTAATACTCAAGCACGAGTAAAAATAGCAACATATTAAAGTCAAATCGGAGACAGTTTCTTAATGCCAGACCTAAATACACGGCAGACAAGCTCATTTTAATTATTGATCAAATATCTCCGGCGAGATCAAAGGCGATGGGCTTCTTTGGGGTGAATTATGGAGAAGTGGAGTGCAGAGATGAGGATGGGATGGGAAGGAGGAATGGAGATGGATGCGGGTGGTAATGCACTTCTGGATAGATGTAAGACGAACTCACTCCAGGTATCCGAATGAAAGCGAGACCTTTGAGTCGTACTCCTGCACTCAATCTCCAATGCATTTGGAATTAGTTGGGAAAGGAAGAGCAATGTTTTGGCCTTTATCTAGTATCGCATGTGTGTTACTCAAACTCTGACTTTCAGTAGTTCTTTAATATGCATGCAACCACACTAGTTAAAGAAGAGATGTGAATACTTTTACAAATTCCATCCCATCTTCCAATGCGTGTTCACAGCATATGCAAAACGCAGAGTAAAAATTCCTTGCATCTGGTCATTAGGGAAATTTCAAAGTATTTTAACTATAGTGGCTATATGGCTCTTAATCTACCTTTCAAAAGTTTGGGTTTGGTAAGATTTCTTTTATGGTTTTTATAAAGTGTATTCTGCTCATTTACTTGATCAAAAATACAGTAAAAACAGCATCCAGTGTAGACAGCTTCTAGTTACAGCGGTGGCGTCCGGTGTAGACATGCTGTAAGTAATTAACTATCATAAACATCCAATTATCTGATAAAACCATATATTGATGAACATACAATTCTCCAGGCTGTTGTCAATGGTGACTAAGGGGCTGTTTACACGACACCGTTTCCCTAAAACCTAAAACTTTTTATACGTTTTGGTGGTTCATTTAGACGAAAATGGCGTTTTGGGTGCATGAAAACGCAAAGTTTTGAAAACGGGTTTCAAAGTGCAATTTTGTAAAAAAGGTCTCTGTGTAAACAACAAAAATGCCAATCTCTGGTGACGATGAGGTCATGCACATGTGTATTACGTGTTCAGTCTATAGTGTTTCATCGCCATCTAATAGCCTGGCAGCAGAATACAGCGTTTTTAGTCGTTCTCGCGGATCGGTGCGAATTGGGGATCGTTTTGACAATGGTGTCGTCTGTACGCCGAAAACTCAAAGGAAAAACTTCTCCGCATATCGTTGTCGAGTAAATGTACCCTCAATTATAAATTATTTCTTTTGCATATCAAATCATTTTAGTTACTGTCTGGAGCCCCTGTTCTCTTTTAAATATAGTGAGGAGAACTCTGGTAAACTAAGATGAAAGAGAAGAGAGAGGAAAGGAAATGCTATATATATAAAAAAGTGTTTATCCATGTAAAAAAAAGCCCAAGCTTTCTGCACCAGTATTATCTTAGAGAGAACGGATCGTCAATCCAACACTCTGCCATGAAAAACAGAGTGTGAGCAGATGAAGATGAAGTCTTCGTCTCCAAAAAAGCACTGGGGAGGAAGTGAAAAAAAAAAGAAAGACGAGAAGGAGCTTTACAGTGATGTTCAAAGCATTCTGCAGATAATAAACACATCGACAGCTCAGGATGCTAAACCCTGTTGCTAAAGCTGTTAAAATAGTCATTCCTCTTTCCAATCAGCTCAGTGTTAAAAATGTCCTTTCTGCAGTTTCAATGTATGGAGATGAAATTGAGCGTTTTTTCTTAAGAAGCTCAAAGTGTCTAGGCGACAGTATGATGAGGTACAGACCAGCATATAAACAAATCCAAGCTGAATTCATTTCTTACTCGTCTCCACTATGACATTCAGTTAAGTATGTAAGAGAGTACAGCTAAGATGTATTAATCCTGCATAAATAAATCAGCACAAGTCCACAAATGCATTCAGGCAAGGCAATCTGAACACAGCAGAGAGACTGGCCTCCTGTATCTGTGTTATTGGGGACTTCAGCTGTGCTGAACACTCACATCCAAAGAACGCATTATGTGATTATGTGCCCGCATCATGCCACGCCACTGACTTTGAGCACAGCATTATGAGCTGGATGACTGACTCAAAAGAGCTGAAACTGCATATATGCTACCGTTCAAACGTTTGGGGATTTTTTTTAGTCTCTTGCTTACCACTGCTGCATTTACTTGATCAAAACAGTAATATAGTGAAATATTAAAAAATCTTTAAAATATTTGTTACCTATTAGAATATATTTTAAAATGTAATTTAATCCTGTGATGGTAGAAATCATTCTTCTATGATGATTTTATGCTCAAGAAACATTTCTGATTATTGTCAATGTTGAAATAGGTGTACTGCTAATATTTCTGTGGAAACAGTGGGTTCTTTGGTGAAAGTAAAAAAAAAAACAGCATGTTTTTGACTTTTGTAACATTGACTGAATTTAATATGCCATTGCTAAAAAGTATTGTTTTTTTTTTAATTGTGCAAAACAAACTTCTGAATGTTACAGTATATTGAACAGTATATGACAGAAATGATACCAACTGTTTAATTGAAAATGATAAATGGTGAATTTTTTGGGACTGGTTTTAATGTATAACTGTGCCCTCGTTTGGACATCAGTGTCATTAATGGCTAACTGAGACTATTAATGGAATTTAACCTCTTACTCCAATCTTTCCATCTACGCAACACCTAACATGATGTTATGAAGGAGCTGCAGAGATGGCCCAGTGCATCAAGAGACACACACACACACACACACCTGACCAGCTTGGCCATAAAACCTTCATTACTTCTGCAATGAGGTGGCTCTCAGAGTAGAGCAGAGGGCGACCAGGGGCCGTCTGTATCTTTGATTTACAACACGCACATCGCCTCCCTCGGCCAGCTGAGGCTTTCAACCGCATCACCATCAATCCTCATTACCTCACATGGTAAAAACAACACAGCCCCTTATAAGGAGTCCGGGTTCTTTCATACAGCATCTTATGGGCTTCTCAATCTGGAGAAGAACATGTTTGTGGGCCGTGTCCCTATACATGCATACATACATACATACATACATACTAGGGGTGTAACGATACATGTATTCGTATTGAACCGTTCGGTATGAGGCTTTCGGTTCGGTACGCATTACAAACCAAACGATTCATTGGACTATTTTTCCTGCCAACCAAAATCCGCACTGGCGCGATCACCACAACGTTGCGCAACATCAAATGGCAAGCGTAATGAAAGCGGAACAAAACTGCGCTACTCATTATTTTGTGCTTCCCGGACCGTTTATCAGTTTGGACCCTCAATGTCAGTGCAGGACGAGCCGATCTTGATCAAGCGACACGGTCACTACAGCGCTGAGAGATCCAGTAAACAAAGCATTTGAATTCGCCACTGAAGTAATAACATCGCTGCGAGATCTAGTAAGAGGCATTACAATTTATCCGTTATTAACGGATCGAACAGCGCTGACGTGGAAACCAGGAGAAACTTTGTTCCATGAATTAACTAGTTATAGGTTTTAAGTCCACAGATCAGCAACATTCACCATGGATTTAATGTAGTAACACTAACTTGTAACCATGGAAGTTTGACAGAAATAGTAAAATGCTTTCAAGTACATACACATCTTTTTCCAGCACTTCAAAACTCAAATATTATCATATTTAAAAAAGTTATTTTTAATGTAATGACCAAAACATTATTTCTTCATCCTTCAAAGATTACCCCCATTTATAAAACTAAAAGTTTTAAGATGTAGGAAAACTCACACTTATTTAAAAACAATTATTTCTCTTTCATTTCTTTCTTTTTGCTGTATCGAAAACATACCGAACCGTGACACCACTGTATCGTATCGAACCGAACCGGGAATTTTGTGAACCATTACACCCCTAATACATACATATATATATATATATATATATATATATATATATATATATATATATATATATATATATATATATATATATATATATATATATATATATATATATATATGTATTTTTTGCTAATAAGCTAATAAGTGTTAAATTTCAAGACAAGACATGATCAAAATTAACGCTATAGATTGTTTTCGTTTGGTAACCACCTTTTCAATCCCGCACTTAATGCAGTTCACAGTCATCAAACCATGGATGATGGTGATGTCACAGCTTGATGATGTAAAACGCCAGATGGGTCTTAAGTCCATTTTTAACGAATCTTGACTGTCGTTAAGTCTGACATTAAAGAAAACTGAGCTCCGACAGAGTGACATGGATTACAGCAGGGATCATGTTCATTCGGTAAACATGACCAGCAACAATCGTAAAGGACTATTAAAAAACGTGCAGTGTCTGTGCATCCAGATGTAGAATAGCTCACCTCAGTTTAAAACAAATGCATGATTTGAGGTATAATTCTTGGTGATGATAATTTAAGCCTTAGCAAACACCACTAAAAAGTACTCTTCATTAATTGGGCTTGTCAAAACCTATTTTCCAGAGGCTAGTGTTTTATAAAGCTTTATTGTCTACAGTCTGCAGTTATTGGACGTAACTGAGCTCTGCCTACATAGAAATTCCACTTGGCGTCCAATCTCGCAAACAATGTCCTAATTAGGTTGTTAATGATTGATCATTCAGGCCCTGGATAAAGACCGGGGCATCCGCCTTGAATAAGTGCCTATTTTTGCTATAGCAAATCATGTTAAACCAAAGAACCCTCACCGTTCATTTGACCTCCCAGTTTAAAACGAATGCCGACTGTCCCGCTGCTGTTACAGAAGTCACTTGGGTGCAGGTCCACTCTGCTAAGGCTGCGTACTTCTAAACACTTATTTATTCAGGGTACAAGAAAACCCTCTCTTTTTCTGAGTGTGTGATTACTCTGCAACATCAGAGTTATTAGCCTAGATCCATAACCTACAGACTATCAAAACTGCCATACAAAAATATGAGCTCTTTGATGACAAGCATTTTGTAAAGATGTGAAGATTTTCTTAATGGCAATCTGATCAGTAAAAAAGACAAGCCATAGAAAGGCACCAATTGCAAATCCGAATGGCGAAGTAAAATTTTAAGTTGTTTTCACATGTAAACAGTTTAGAGAATCATAACAGAGTACATTCACATACAAAAGTCTTAAAGGCACAGTAGCAATAAAAGTGAGATGCTTTTAAAAAATACAAACAAGGCAAGTGTTACTCACCATGAACCGCAGGTCATCGAAGCCGTTGAGCAGAAGCTTGCTCTCATACTGTGGAAGGCCTATATGCTCCAACCAATCACCGACCGGTTGATCAAGTAGCCTCCCGGACCCACCTGCGGACAGAGGAAGGCGCTTGAGCAGCGAGAAACCATTGAGACGATAGCATCGACACTCTGAGGAAGAGACGTGGCACTGCCACATCATCCTCGGCCAGCAGTGCCGAGAGCACAAACACCAAGAAGGCAGAGGCGACAGGATCCCGGCCGAGAGGTGTGGTCGCTCCCACAGCAGGGACGAACCACGCTTGCTAGGAATGAAGTTTGTGTTCTGAATTTGGGATGAAGATGGGCCCAACGCTGAGGTTGATCACAGATTTAGACTCCACATTACCTTCCAATTTATATTTAAGAAGTTGTAACAAGTTGCTATGAAATATGCACACAGAAAACAACTGGGGGCCAAGACCAGCAATTATCGAATTTTCCATTTGAGTCCAAAATTACCCTATGAATTAAAGGTTTGATTTCACAATCCAAACAGTGAGAGAACACTATGTGCATCCCTAGAAACAACATTGTAATAAAATCAATTTTTTTAAAATCCCGACAAAGCTAGTTCCTGAAAATGCGAGCTTGCTGATCCATCTTTGCACATCCTAATTGACTGAGCTGTTCAATGAGGAAGAGCACAGCAGGGTATCAGGAAAAACATCTCACAACTGTAAGTTGTAATTTCCCTCCTGGGGTGACCACGTGGAGGTAGGTGCACAAATAAACTTCCCACCTTTAACTAACACAAGCAGACGTGTTGTCCGTGCAACTCTAATTATGTCCAAGCAATGTCTTCCAATCCCATGCAGATTGACTCTTACTAATAACTCTCAAAACGTGACAATCTCCTGATCTCCTAATAGTGACTAAAAATTGCCATGAGCCTGGAAACTCTTAAATTGTGCATACTGCACTCTTCATCCTCATGCAAATTAACTTCTAATCCAATCTCTATGATAGTAGTACTTAAAAGTCAGACAGGACTGCATGACTTGCATTGTACAAAGTCACTCTGTGGTTTTCAGGATCAAAGATACATGAGATCAAACACTGGTGTTTGGTAGGCAAAGAGAAAAAAAACTATCACAACTCTTTGCTCTGATAAAACTCTTGATATCATCTTTATTGTACAACAAATATGCCTGCCTATGATTAAATGTAGTTGCAGAAACAGCTGACGGAAAAGAGGGCACCAAACACATGCCTCACTAATAAACCTAGACTTGAAGAAGTCGGTCTAAACAAAGAGGAATTAGAAAACCAATGATCCAATGAGAACTAGTATCTGCCTGAGTTATTCAACTTAATCAGAGTCTCCCAACCGCAAAAGTACAAGACTCGCTTTTCCAACACAACAAAGTCTTCCCAGAATCATAGAAGTCCAAACAGAGAAAGTGGGTGCACTTCCCACATCATCAGTCAATCCTCCGAGTATGTTGCAGACGTCTAGATATCCCTCTAGTTCCTTGAGACATCACGGCAGCTGCTCAATTAGAAATGCAAGGTCAGTGGGATGTTTGTCAACCCTGGTCCACAAAATGACGTTCAAACTTGACACTCTTTGCAGGGCGAGCGGTGCAGACGAGTTTGGATGTTGTAAGAAATGCAGCAGTAATCCCTTCGGCACAGAAGGTGCGGTCTCCTTGTTCAACCGGACACTGTCAATTCTGCTCTGCAACACTCCTGCTCCGTCTCCTCCTTCCTCTCCCTCACTCCTGCTCTCCCCTCCCTCTCCCTGCCTCCTCCCTCCTCCCTCTTCCTGCCTCGCTCTCTCTTCCCCTCAAAGAAACTGCGGGCCTGCTGTCCATTGTCTAAGGACTTATCTAACCTTTGTCCCATCCATTGACCTGACCAAGATCATTCCTCTTTTGCCAGTGTTGTCGACTATGGTAACAATATTAGAGGCATTGATTCAAAAGACAAAGAAAGAAACAATGTTTAATGATAAATAGTGCTTACACAGAAAGCAAAGCACAAACACAGAGGCATATGCAGAGCTTCTAGGCTGGAGGGTGTAGATCTGAGATTATTGCCAAGCTGCAGGGCAGTTCTTCTTCTAATTCCCCTGACACTCATGCATGTTAATATTTTAGCACCTTTATCCACATAGACAGAAACAAAATGAAAAAAATCTGTAAAAAAATTTGTTGCAGGAGTTTGTAAATGAAATATATTCTTGATGTGACTTGCCTTTATTAGGCTTGATATTAAGAAAGGTGGGCCAAGTCAAAGAAGTTCACTTTAGTTTAAAAAAACAACAACGTATTGTTACCATCTAAAATGGTACAAGTGAACCAATATTGTTCTGGTAGGTATCTAGGTGGTGGCTTTCTAGCCTAGTCAAAAGTCAAAAGAGCCCACTCACTATGATATTCAGGTCCCTAGATTTATTTGTCCATGTTATTGATTGTAAAAAAATCTGAAGTCTGATTTCTTAAAAAGGTAATGGCACAACTCAATAAGCTGCATGATTTGAGGTATCGAAGGTATTAAAGTCTTACTTTGGCTATGGGTTTGTTCAAATTCATATAGTCAAGGATGCGCAAAAGTAATAAATGCTGGCTTTAGTGAGCACCACTAAAATTAAAAACCAGGAATCATGTCGAAGTAGGGTGCCCGCAGGAAACAGGAAATAAGGTCAGTGCCAGTGCCATGTGACAAAAGGACAGTGGAAGGACTGGTCCTCTAGCTAGTTATATGGCTAGTTATATAGCACTTATATGGGCCAATGAACCCAGTTGGAATACAAAGGCCCCTTGTAGAGACAACTTGAAACCGTGTCTACAGGCTTTAAGATAAACTGATGTAAGGATGGTGATATATTCAAGGCTTAAACTTAAGAACAGAATCTTCCACATCCGTTTTTGCAGGAGTTGCCAAACCGTGCTTACAGGACCGAGTGGTACAGCAAGCATAACAGTCTCTCTGGTCTCAATTGCTGTAGTTTGGTTAATTCCAGAGGAAGGTCAATAAACTGCCTCCATACAGAACAAGGTCATGCATCACACCAAGGCTGAATCGTCAAGCATCTCAGCATCCATTGATTTAACTCTCAAGTGTCCTCTCGTCCTTCGACGGCACACTGGGATTTCTCATTCTCCATTTAAAGGGCCAGCCAACCCTATATCCTTTATTCACTAATGTAACTCTTCTGGACTTGGCCTTCGTCCTCCTCTTGCCCATCAAGAGGTTATTGTGTTTCATTGCTGGTCTGCTCAGTCAGGTCTCATTTCATAGGGGAGGTGATCCGAAGGCAGATCCTCATTCAAACATACAATCCCCAAAGACACTTGATGCTCAGTTAACATCAGGAGACCAAACCGCCAGCTAGCTTAGGCTACTGCTAGCTTAGGCTAGCAGTGATTGAAAAAACAAAAAAATATCACTCCTCTTAGTTAAATACAATAAATTAAAAATATACTGCATTGTGCATTATGTCAGAAACTCTTTGCGTCTTTAAACTGAATAATGAAACGGGACAGCAGTGTTTAGACACAGTTAAAAGGGTAACGCCATCACATACCTGTGGCGGAGCAATCCTGGTCTTTGGAGATGTCAAAGCCGGCACCAATCAAAGTCATGATCTTCTCAATCTGTAAGAGAAAAAAACCCACAATGAGATTACCACATGAAGACACTAACCATAGCGCAATTTGGAAAAAAGCAGCTGTAATTTATGTTAAAACATTAATGATTTCCCAGCAGAGCAGATGAAGCGGTAAACAGCGACAATTCTGACTGAGAAAACACCATCTATCATCCCAAGGTTATAAAGATCATGCACAAGGCAAATAAGAAGTGACTTAATGTTGGACAGAGAAATATCTGGTTACACCAGCCCTGACCAACAGTCAGAAGTGAACTGAGGGTATGTCACTCACCCCCGGTTACACAAGGAATACAATCCATAGTCCAAATACTCAAGAAAGTAAACACCAAGACATTCAGGTAAACTCAAATACATGCAGGAGATCAAGGGGACAACATGTCATTTCATATATTCACCGTCATCAATCACTAGTCAAACTACTTAAATGTCTGACTAAGAAACCATCTGAAAAGTCATAAGGGTAAAAGTAGTTCTGTCTTGTATTTGTATTATATCCATGTTTAGTTAAGTAGGACGTTTCTAGAAGATAGCAAAGTCTAACGACATGTAAGCGACTCTTCTCTTGGATCTTATTGGAATCGGCATTCATTGATCATGACATCATCCACACCCTTCAGTGATTGACAGTGATTGACAGAATGCTGCAGTAACTGAAAAACAGTGATTACATCAGCATAGTCTGATCGTCATTTCAATGTGATAAATCATTCAATCGTGAAAAGAATTCAATAACTTCAAAAATAGGCAGATTAAGATCTCTGTCCTTAGTAGTTTATGAATATACTGATGTGTGGAAGCAGCTCATAACTTCAGTACAGCAGTGGAGTTATGTAATAAAAGGACAAAGGAGGAGGAAGTGACGAAGCATTTACAAATGATGCACAAATTCTTTTAATTGTCTGTGTGACTGATATTAAACACTGGCAGAATTGTAAAAAAACAAAAAACAAAATAGGAGTTAGTAAAAGAAAACAGTAATAGTGACAGCAAAGTTGCCGAGCAATAGCTTATCAAAAGTAGTGAGGTCAACAAAAGAGCAGTAGACTGAAAATGGAGAGAGAGAGAGCTTGAATCCTGCCACCACTGCCAAGAAAAGCTGGCCCAGAGAGGTCTGCGAGAAGACAAGGTTTCCAAACGTCTAGTGACAGTTACAAATTTAAAGGAATAGGTAAAAAAAAAACATTAAAGTTCTGTCCTGATTTACTCATCCTCAAGTTGTTCCAAACCTATATGACTGACTTTCTCGTGTGGAACAAAAAATTAAGATAGGCCTATATTAGTAATATAGGCCTACTATTAGGCCTATATTACTTAAGACTTGGAATACCTCCAACGAATCACATTAGCAACTTTTTTTTCGTACATCTGCGTTAATTTGTGCAAAAGAACGGCATGAACATTCTGAAAAATATCTCCTTTTGTGTTACATAGAAGAAAAAGTGATATTGGTATGGAACATCAGTGCTATTTTAGTATTATTTATATAGTATTTATTAATATTTTGAATTAGTTTATAGTTCTTATATTTTAAGTTTTAAAGTATTTTTTATGCGGTTTTGTAATTTTTATTAGTTTTTTTAATTTATTTGTAATTCCTTTATTTGTATTGATATTTTAGATATTTTAACTTATTTCAGCTAGTTGCCAATAGCCTAGAAATCTAGACGCACCCTAGCGGCAGCAAAACATATTTTGCAGAAAAGTGTGGTCTAGTAACTCTCCGTTGGCATTCGAGCTGGAAAAACCAAACTCTGGTCAGGCCAATCACATCGTGTATAGAGTTGGTGGGCGGGCTTAACATAATGACGGCAGAGTTGTGACGGTTCCACGTGATTTCCATAGGTGATCTGCTACTTGAAAACAAAGAAGATGCTGCTGTCGAACAGCTGTCTTTCGAATCGGCTTTGGCCGCGAATCTGGATGACTTGGAGTTAAGAGAACGTCACTTAAGTCATTCTTAAAAAAAGGAAGATGTATTCGGAGTTTTGATGACCGGATACGGCAAAAGTTTAATATAGGCCTATCAACTATCCGCTGGTGGGAAAACGCATGGGACTCACTCTGCCACAGCCGTCCGTTGCTCTGGTTGGTTGTAGCTCTGTCCTATTGCGTGCAGAGGGAATTTGAAGGACAACCGTTTATCCCGCCCCTCAGATTGAGGTAGGCCAACTGTGAGTTCCCAGACCTAACATCTTGATTGGTCTGGCTTGCCAGGCTAAGTTGCCAAGTCAGCATTTCTAATACATTTATTTTTCAATCAAATTTTTTGTATTTTATTTCAGTATGATTTAAATAATTTTTAATAATTTTATTTAAAGTGATAATGAAAAATCCCAAACATTTAAATTATGTTATATTTTACTTACCCTCACGCAGTTCCAAACCTGTTTGACTTACTTTCTTCTAGAGCATATTTAAAACAAATTTTGGTAACCACAGTTTCGGTGATCATTGACTTTCACCATATGTTTAAAAAAATATAATGGAAGTCTGGGGATTTATGTTTAAAAAAGAAAATAAATTGTACCCGCTTGGTTACCAAAATGCTACAAAATATGTTTTTTAATGTTCCACAGAAGTCAGTCAGTCACACAGGTTTGGGACCAACATGAGGGTGAATAAATAATGACAGAATATGCATTTTTGGGTGAACTGTCCCTTTAACTTTAAGAACACTGGAACATCATGAGGATGAGTAAAGAATCATTCATTTAAAAAATATAAGCACATCTCTATTTAACTTTTCTACATCCATCCAGAAAGGTTGGTCCTGTACGCTTGCGAGCAGCAGTAAAGAGCAGAGGAACAGCAGAGGTGCGCAGGAAGACAGAGGGACGTGTGGAGGATCTTACTCTTTGGGACGGCCGACGTCTCCATGGAATAGAGAGGGAATGCCTCTGTCTCTGCAGGGAGAAAACCAACTTTTGTTCAAATGCTATTTTGGGAGAACAATGTTTGAGTCTTGACAATGGCACTATTGAGGAACCCTTTAATACGGTTAATGGGATTTCAATATAAACGTGACATCCAGGTGGGTTTGGCACCTCAGTGACCCATGTTTCCAGAAATAAACCCTTTTGAAGACGCACAAACACTTGAATGGCTGTCAAAAAAAATGAACAGTCTGGGAACGAGGAAAGTGGGAATGCTTTGATCCCGAAGATAACTGCAATTTGGCTCCTTCTACAACAGGGGAGTATTTTTGATTTAAAGATAAGCTGTTTGAAGTTTTCTCATTCCAGTCTCATCCAGAATCCATCAAAAGAAAGACGAGTCATCGGTTATGTCTGACATCCCTCCGTCCCACAGCGGTTTTCTCATTTTCAATAGATAGAGCGTTAGAGCGCTCACAGCGCATGAATGGAAGATTGTACAGCTATTCACTTTTCTTTTACAAAATTTCACACTGTTATAGATAGTTGTCAATGCATAACAGTTTGTCAATGATTGCTCATATAATGTTAGTATAAATGGCATGGGATTGTGGGTATTGTGCATTATTTTTCTCTCTCTCTCTCTCTCGCTCTATACAGAACAGATGGTTACACTATTTTAAGGTGTCCTTGTTTCAGTGTAATTATATTATATTTTACAGTAAGTATTGAGTAATATTAATTAATTACATGTACTTACTATAGGGTTAAGGTTAGGTTTAGGGTCAGTTACTCTATTTATAGTTGTTACTAAATTAACTGCATGAAACGTGTAACAAGGCCACAGACCCACAGTAAAATAAAATTATACCGAAACTATATTCTGTATATGAACTAGGGCTGTTTTCGAATAAGGATTTTCATAGTCGAATCTGATTCGTTAGATTTTGCCGTAGTCGACTGGTAGTTTTTTTTGGTTTTTTTTTAGATAGCAGCTAGACGTTCGGTTGAATAACTGTTCGTCTGTTATAGGACAACTCGCTCTACGTTTATTTAAAATGAACAGCAAGACAACTAGAAGTGAATGTGCTTTCCATTAATTGAATCCTTAACAAAAAACAAACAAACAAAAAACGTTCCAATGAACGTGCTTTGTTTTAAATAAATCACAGACAGTAAACAAAACCAAAAAAACTTTGCAATGAACTTTGCAATTTAGACGCGCAAACTGCGTGACGGTGAGACGTAGCTACATGCTCGAGCAGATTCGGCTTGAAGTCGTTCATCCTTGGATGCGGCGTCGCGCGCGCTGTTACAAAAAAAGCTGTGCACACAGCCAAGCGAAATGGGGTGTTGCGCACCCAACGCGTCATTTTTTGCCGCGCGCACCTTCGCTCTTGTGCAGACGCGTCTGGTATAAACAAGGCTTTATTCCGTGTCAGCGCGCGCTCTGATTGGTAAAGGTGCACAGAGCTCTCCCGAATCATCTCCAGCACTCAGAAGCACCACTAACTCCGCCTCCGTTTCCCTCGTAAGATGATATTAGTATTTAAACATTCTCTATGATAAAAATGTTTTGTAAAAAATATTTTAATAACACGGTTTTGGCAATTATAGAGTTCTAATGACGGTGATCAACTATAACCGTCGGACTCACGTTACATAATAACCGTCACACCCCTATGTTAAATAACACTTCCCTACTATTCGACTATGAGGTTCATAGTCAAATCAGACCTCTCCGAATCGAATCGTCCAATCCTCGACTATTAGAAGTCAGCCCTAATATGAACAAAACTTATTTCATAACAGCAGTTTCTATATCAATGGTCTAATGAACGCAACAGCCTTAAATAATGTGTTGAGCGCCAGAGTTCTTCATAACGCAATCACAATTACAGGCAGCACAGACGCACACGATCAATACCTTTCATTTGACAGACATCCACCCGTAACATACATCTTAAGTGCTTAAAATATTACCACAGTAAACCAAACAACATGTAGGTATGAATCTAGCTGTATTTAGAAGACAAAACCTGAATCAGAATGAGTGCTTGCTTCCTAAAGAGTGATAATCTGTTGACCTGAGATTTGGTGAACAACAAAATTGAACCTGACTGCACTTCAAATTTTGTATTTAGTTTATTTAAAATGAAACTGTAGAAATGAAATCAAACTGCCTTTCACCGGGTGTAGGTTGTTGAGCAATGCATATGAGCCAATAGCACCATCTTGCACCACAGTTGTACACCTTGTACACTTGTAAGTATCTTTCAAAACAATACAATTCAACATATAATTGTATCAATTGTATAAAAAATGTAAATAAAAAAATCATATACACTAAGGGATCAACCATTTAGGTGAGATAATTGTAATAAAAAATAAAATAAAAAAAATCCCCCCCAGTAGAGTCACATTAGAGTGATCCCCATAATCGGTTTACAGCAACAAACCCAAACTTCTCTTTAACACAAATGCTTTACCTCTTGTTTTAAAATGCAAAGTCTCTATTTATCTACATCAGTATTCTTCAATATGATCAGTGTGTCTGCTGACCTTATCACACAATTGGAAAAGAAATTACAATGAATAACGAACTGATGTCTATGTCAACATATGCTCATTTGTCTGAAGTGAAATGTGTCACAAGTATAGTTAACCAGAGCAAACGTTACAAAAACACTTATGTAACTGGGTGAATCTCCCAAAGCCTGTCAAGAAATTGATTCTGCATAATGAAATTGAGCTATTTTAGGACCATTATGTTTTTGCAATATGACATTTACCCCCGGTTTCACAGACAAGACTTCAGACTAGTCTCAGACTAAAATGCATGTTTGAGCTGTTTTAACTGAACGAATATCTTAAAATATGTCAGAGCAATTGTTTTGTCAAGATCCACAGTTATGTTTTTAAGGCACTTTTATTAAAGCCACTTAAATGTCCTAATTGAACTAAGTCCTAATCTAAGCCCTGTCTGTGAAACCAGGCCTTAAACATATTTACCCATAAAATCTTATCTAATATTTGTACTGTGTGTTACTACGGTTGGATTGTAAGTCTGCACTGTAAGCATTTATTAATGAAAATAAGTCTCATGCAAATAAGAAAACGCATGCTATAATCACACACACATTATGCACGGCTCAATTAATGAACCAAACTGAGAAATATTTCAGGCAAAGGAAATAAATGAGTGAAATAATTAAATGTTTTCTGCATCAGTAAGAGAGCTTGCATCATACAGTATACTGCATGTGTTTGCAAAACAGCTCACCACACACACACACACACCTAAAAATAACATAAAGTCAGCTTTAAAGTATATAACAATAGCAGTGCATTGTAAAAGAATACTTCTGTAGGACGATGAGAGTGAGGAAAGAGGCAAAATTCTGTGCAATGGGATTAAATATGATAAAAACATGCTCAATCAGGCTGGACAGTACCTTAGTGGTAGTAGAGAACATTTAAAAATTAGGTAAAATATTTAATAAACATGCAAATAACAGGTGGGAAAGTATAGAACTTGTGAATGACAGCTGTTTAAATTCAACAGAAATCTGCAGCTACAATATCATGATGACCAAACCAGCTATACACATGGTAGTAAAATATAAGTAAATTCTAGCTCTGACTGGTGACCAGATTTCAGCAACAGACCCAAACCAAAAGTTATTATTGTAGTTTTATTGTTTGCCTTTCTTCCACATGTATAGAGTGGTTCAGGTATGACGTCAGAACCCGAAAGACTAATTCGCCGCTGGTTCCTTCGAGACTTTCCTATGGGGATTTATAATGGGGGTTTTCAATTAATGAGTCAAATAAAGCCTGTGGTAAACATAACTTAATTAGTCTGCCGGGTTCTGACGTCATCCTGCAGTAATCTATTGATAGGGATAGAAGAAATGACAGGAAATTATGGAAAAAAGATGGGGGAAACCATGAGATCTGCTAAAATGTATTTAATAAAAAATCTATTAAGAGAGTTCAAAAGAAAAAACCTCTAATGTTTCTATGGCAAAAAAATATTTTTTTGACAGCAGTGGTGTGCGATATATATTGTCTACGATAATGTAATTGTTGTTTTAAAGATATGCGATCTGACATTATCGAGTAAATCCCTCACTTTACAAAAACACACCCAGAGAGTGCACGCATGCAGTATGTGATGTAGTCTAGTAGGTTAGACTAGTGTGTGTGAGCATTTAGAGTGCACACTTTCACTACGTGATTTAGTCTATTAAAATGCATTTAGAATCCACCCAATATTCAAGATAAGGGACAAAAATGAATTATTTGATGAACGAAACTGTTGAATGAATGATTCAATGACTCACTCATTTAGACAGTCGAATGCTTCGTTCCTGAATGAATCAGCTGTTTGAATGAATCAGCTGTTTAAATGAATCAGTTGTAACTCAATGACCCACTCATTAACAGTCACTTGCTGCCACCTACTGGTGGTTTTAATTATATATTTAAAGTTTTTTTTTTTTTTCATTTTTAAAATTATTTCAAATGCCAATATTCAATGTTTTACGTTTAAAACATCAACACATTATTTGTATCATTATTTGTATCATTATTTGCAGGTTAAATGCATGCATGTCCCTCTGAAGTGCTTCTGTGTTTCCTCTGCATTGCAAAGATGAATTTTCTTAATAGTGATTTCATTTCATTGTAAAGCCCTAGATTGTCTTATTATTCTAATTTAACTTGATTAAATGTAAGAATTTGGACAAAAGAAAATGCATACATTTATTTAGGTTAGAAAAAAATGGACTTTATAAAAGGTACAATTACAAAAGGTACCGGTTTAAACTTATTGGAAAAAAGATCATTTCTTTCTGTCACCGTTGTGAACTGACCACCACAGAATATGAAAAATATCAAAAACTTACGGAGTCAGCTGTCCATTGCAGTCGCAAACCTGACAAGGTACCAACACAATAAACACACTCAGCAAAATGTCGTTCAACTATCAATATCGATGAAATCCAAGAAAATAGAGATACCAATTTTTGCCAATATCACACACCCCTAGTTGACATTTATTTCCTGACAGTTTTTGTTGGAAATATTAGGCTAAGAACAAGAGACAGAAACAGAACCGAAGCGAGCAACAAAATGTCCTAACTCAGATTTAATGAACCATATCATATTGCATTCTCAGAAAAGTGATTTTATTTAGTGTAATGAGAGTTCGTAGGTGAAGCTGCCTTCAGTTGTCAACAGCGCTGTTCAAAGGACCAGAAGTGACAGACACTGGTTGAGGGGGATTACTTTAGTGAAGCGCTCAGCGGTCTACACTAATGAAATGTTTCGTTGGATCTTCAGTGTGACATTAGATTTCGGCTCATTGACATGCAAGAAGAATATGGCTTGTGTGGTTATCCTATAAAACAACACTGACTCCATTCAACGACCTACTTCAAACCCAAAGGGCGTAACAGGAAATACATAATTGAAAACATAACACAGATTTTGCTCAGCCTCTGAGCAAGCAGTTTTTACACACACACACACACACACACACACACACACACACACACACACACACACACACACACACACACACACACACACACACACACACACACACACACACACACACACACACACACACACACACACACACACCTCATTCAATATGAAAATTGTAATGAAAACACAATTGAGATTCCCATCAGTAGGCCAGAAGGCAAAATTAATGCACCTCAGTAGAGAAGATACACTCAAACAAACACACACACACACACACACACACACCAAAACAAATGTTATTGATTCTCAGGGCCAGAGAGAGAGTGAGATTCAGTGTGAGGGCCTCTTAATGGTAAACCGCTCAAACAATAGTCGAGTCAAAGGCCGCGGTGGAGTCACAGGTCGACAGCTGAAGTATAGCTGAGCCGTGAGGTTCATACGGGGAGGATTGTGTGTTTGTAGTATGGCACAGCAGTTATCTATTCTGAAGACGAACACAAAAACCCCAGGCATCTGGCAAGGCTGGCATGGGCGAACAAAAGGGCAAAAACCAGTCACAAAAGAGCCAAGCTGCCATCCATTTATCGAGTCCAAACTCAGAAAGACTCCTGCAAAGACAGGTGCCAGTCGACCAAGAGCAAGTAGAGCAAGTCAGATCAGATCAGTCCAGAAGAGTCTCTCTCTGTTAATAATGTTATATCACAAAAAAAAAAAAAAAAATCTATCAATCAGTGTTCTGGAACAACAAACAGAAATCCTGTTTACGGAGGTCTGTTTCATATGCTAATTGCTTAAACATGCCATATTGGTCAGTTTAGGGAAATTAAAATCACAGCAAGAAATTGAGAACATGTTCTGAAAGTCAGATTTCGTATTCTAAACCATTGAAATTTTTAAAGGTTTATAGAAATATATCAAACACTGGCAAAAAAAAAAAGCGTACAGGTCTTATTTAATGATATCTATATTATGCTAATTATTAAAGCCTGCAAAATTGGTCTTACAATTTGTAGCAGCTTTAGGAATATGAACTGAAATCAAATCAAACACTGGTGAAAAAGCGTTCTGTCACAACCACTGGAAACTCTTACTTACGAAAGTTATTTTTACATGCAAATCGTCAAAAAAATGCATCTCATAAGTTTTAGAAAGTTTAAGGATATCAAAATCATAATAAACAATGGCGGAAAAAGGTTTGGCACAACAAACGGAAAAACTTTGCGTTAAATCTATTTTGTATGCTAATCTTAAAGCATGCAAATTATCACAGCAAACACAGGTGAAAAAATACTAATGTAAAATCTTCACACAAAATCTGTTTTGTTTGCTAATCATCACAGCATACGGATCAGATCTGTCCGGAAGAGCCTCCGTAAACAATGTTACATCTGGCAAAAAACATGTTCTGGCACGACACACCGGAAATCTTGTTTACGGAAGTCTGTTTCGTATGCTAGTCACTTAAACATGCCAAATAGGTCAGTTTACGGTTATTATAATCGCAGCAAGCACTGGCAAACATGTTCTGGCGCAACAAATGCTCATTTTTACGAAAGTTCATTGGGTAATCTAAGCCGCTGAAACTTTTTAAAGTTTAGAGAAATATATTAAGCATATAGAAAACATTTATTTAAAAATATCCATTTTGTATGCTAACCATTAATGCAAACAAAATTGGTTTAGGAATATCAATTCAGATCATAGCCAACACTGATAAAGCCCTGTTAAATCTTCATGAACAACTGGTAAATCTTATGAAAGTCCATTTCATATTCTAAAAACTTGAAATTTTTAAATGTTTAAAGAAATATGAAACATTGTGTTTTGTCAGAATAAAAAGAAACCTTTAATTTACAAAAGTTGTTTCGTATGCTAATCACTGAAATGTGTGACATTCATCTAAAACTACAAACAGTTCATTTTACTACAGAAGTCTATTTTGTTTGCTTATCATTAAAACGTAAAATATTGCGGGGGTTTTAAAGTGAAAAAAGATGTTAAGGGTTTAAAATTGGCATTTGGAGTAAACACAGTAAATATACAATAGACCAGAATTGAAAGAGAAAAGATCGGTCAAGACGTCATTGAATGACATCATGCTTTTTGTGTTTTCAAGCAAATACTACATCCATCTCTACATCCCCAAATATATTCTTGGATCCTCGCAAGACTTGCACCACGAGACAGTTGTGGACGTCAGCATTAAATCCCACGTACCTGCCAACTGTTTTAAACAGCGTCATCACGCGAGCAGAGCAGCTGATAGGTAGAAAACAAAGCGCACTCACAAACGCTGGTCGGGTGGCAGCCATTCGGCCTGAGCGGGACGCCGGGCGAACCAACGACTCCCTCGTTTAACTCCCTCAGGCGGACTGCATCTCCACATTCAGACCGGACCTCCTTCCTAAACTTACTGGCCCCTACAGAGAGCTTCCCACACGGTCCCGTTCAGTCTAATCCTGAGACAGCCTGAATTAGCATGAGCTGCCTTTCCCTCACAACCCCCTTACCACCACACACACACACACAAACTCATGCAAGTCAAAATCTCCTTTGTATGAAAAATTAGACTTTGTGTGAGATTGTGTGCGCGAGTGTGAAGAGGAAGAACACACACACACACACACACACACACACACACACACACACACACACACACACACACACACACACACACACACACACACACACACACAGAGGGAAAATGATGGGCGTTGTGCGTTCCTGCACCCACACACTGTCACTCAGGGCAGCGAAGTGTCCCGGGCCAGCCAGCCGTGACCGCTGGGGGAGGAGGAAGAGAAAACACACAACAGGAATGATGACAGGCTGCTGTTCGGACATTTGAGACGGCAAGAGAGACTGCTCAAACAGAGACAACATATGGATATAAATCCAGACAGACGGCAGAGAAGATGCTTATGTTGATTCAACGTCAACATTGAACATTTGCATTCATGTTGCATCTGATATGTGACATATTTCTGAGTGAAATAAGATATCTAATGACGCAGTTGTGGAGTGGAGAGAGATCTGTTTTTACCCATCAAAAATTGTTTAGATTATGAAAACTTATTTGATTTCAGGTTTAAATAAGATTTTCAATGTGTACTCAGACTTTGGATACTCAATGAATTCAGAAAGTGAAACGAGTTGATTTTGATTTCATGATGACTCGGTTCAGTTGATTCCACCGTCTGAAACTATCAAGCAATTGCTGAGGCTCTTCAATAAAAGCATGATAATAAAGATTCTCACAGATCCAAAGGGAGAGAAGTGAATCAAACTTCATCATGGGCTCTGAGGGGTTTGTTGGCTGTTTTCAGAAGCTGTAGGACCTTCAACCACAGCTGTTATAGTCTCCCTTCACATGGAAAGAATCAATTACTGTCGACAGAAAACACTTTCTGTTTCTTCACAAGTCCCCGTTTCTTAAAAACATTCTGAAACACTATATTGAACAAACAATCTGATTGATTTCAGAGAGACAGAAAGATACAGACACAAAACAGACAGATAGATAGAGACACAAATATAGATAGATACAGACACAAAACAGACAGATAGACACAAAGATGCATAGATATCTAGATAGAGACACAAAGATAGATAGATAGACAAAGGTAGATAGATAGACAAAGACAGATAGATAGATAGATAGATAGATAGATAGATAGATAGATAGATAGATAGATAGATACAGACACAAAGCAGATAGATAGATAGATAGATAGATAGATAGATAGATAGATAGATAGATAGATAGATAGATAGATAGATAGATAGATAGATAGATAGATAGATAGATAGATAGATAGATAGATAGATAGATAGAGACACAAAGATAGATAGATAGATAGATAGATAGATAGATAGATAGATAGATAGATAGATAGATAGAGACACAAAGATAGATAGATAGATACACAAATATAGATAGATATATAGATAGATAGACAAAGATAGATAGATAGACAAAGACAGATAGATAGATAGATAGATAGATAGATAGATAGATAGAGACACAAAACAGACAGATAGACACAGAGATACATAGATAAATAGATAGATAGAGACACAAAGATAGATAGATGAATAGATAGATAGATAGATAGAGACAAAGATACATAGATAGATAGATAGATATATAGATAGAGACAAAGATACATAGATAGATAGATAGATAGATAGATAGATACAGACACAAAGCAGATAGATAGATAGATAGATAGATAGATAGATAGATAGATAGATAGATAGATAGATAGATAGATAGATAGATAGATAGATAGATAGATAGATAGATAGATAGATAGAGACACAAAGATAGATAGATAGATAGATAGATAGATAGATAGATAGATAGATAGATAGAGACACAAAGATAGATAGATAGATACACAAATATAGATAGATATATAGATAGATAGACAAAGATAGATAGATAGACAAAGACAGATAGATAGATAGATAGATAGATAGATAGAGACACAAAACAGACAGATAGACACAAAGATACATAGATAAATAGATAGATAGAGACACAAAGATAGATAGATGAATAGATAGATAGATAGATAGAGACAAAGATACATAGATAGATAGATAGATAGATAGATAGATAGATAGATAGATAGATAGATACAAAGATACATAGATAGATAGATAGATAGATATATAGATAGATAGATAGATAGATAGATAGATAGATAGATAGATAGATAGATAGATAGATAGATAGATAGATAGATAGATAGATAGAGACACAAAGATAGATAGATAGATAGATAGATAGATAGATAGATAGATAGATAGATAGATAGATAGATGGATAGATAGATAGATAGATGTAGGCCTTTCCAGCAGAGGGCAGAAGAGAGTAACAAACATGGACACAGAGTAGGAAAGCAATAGAGACAGAGAGAGTGTGTGTGCGTGTGTGTTTGTGTGCGTGTGTGTGCGTGTGTGCGTGTGTGTGTGTGTGTGTGCATGTGTGCATGTGTTATGACTAAACACTGCAGAAATTCCACACAAATCTCAAATGCTTGGCAACAGAAACAGCCGAACAGGGTGAGAGACGGAAAGGCAGAAGAAGAAAAAACAAGTCAACAGGCAAAGCACAGGTCGACAGATGAAGAGCAGAACACAGTTGTTATCAGCAGGAGTTTTCTCCCTGAACTCTCGTCTTTTCACATCAAAATGTCTCAAGTGAAGACACCCCACAGGTGATGCTTCAATACATCAGATTAGGTTGTTATTGTATAGAGGACATGTCTCCTGACCCACAGAGTAAGGTTATCGTCATGGTGATAAGGTCATGATAAAGACAGAGAAACCATTATAAAATTAGAAAAACTTGGTCACAGCGTTGATCATTATGAAAGCTACTATTCTAGCAGATCCAAAAACTGTTTAAAGGTGTAATACAATTCTGCCTGAGCTTTGTTACACACTATGAGAAAACAATACTGTATGACATAAGACACTTTCTACAAAGGTGCAAAATAGAGCTTAAAAATAAGAATAAGAAAACAAATAGAAATCATTTCTTTGCCTTTTCAACAAATGGGTAGTGAAAGGAGGTGCTTAAAGTCTGTATGAAAAGGAAATTCACCAAATTTCTATTTTGAATGGTACAGATCTTATTGTGAACGATTCATCATGCATGTTTCATTTAGCAAATTTTAAATCAAAATGTCATAACTTGATCTTCCAGTGAAGAGACAGACTTCTCTCTGTTAATGTCTGCAGGACTTCTCCAAACAAGTATTAGTCCATTTCTTACAATCATCTGGAAGCTCGCATTCAAAACTGCCTCCATCCATCAGAAACTAATGGATTGAACATCCCATCCAACATTTTCTTTTCTGATAATCCATTTCACTCGGATGTACGTCACAAGACGCCGTGTTTGTCTACCTCAAGAAAGCCAAAAAATATATTTGGTACCATGTTACCAAAATCTGGGACATATGTGAAAAAGGTTTAAAACCCTGATAGTGTGATTTTGCCATTTTGCCAAAAGTCAACTTTTAAAATTAAACAGAAATCACTTGGTAACAGAGTTGTGTTCAAAATGTGGCAGACCGTTAAATACGTCTTCACTTAAAAAAAAAATAATAAAAAGAAAAATAGTATTAATGCCATTGAATATTTCAACAGATTATCAAATATAGACATTTTATGTATTTCAACTACTTTTCATGCTAGGTCCATTTTATAGATAGTCAGAGTATCTCACGGGCCTCACGACAAAAACAATCATGGCGTTTGTGCCTCTGATATCTCTCAGCTGTTCATTTGCACTAGGGATGCACCGATATGAACATTTTGACCGATAACCAAAAATGTGAAAGCCAATAACCGACATATTGGCCAATAAATCTAAATTCTATATATTTTGAGAGCCCGATTACAAAAACAAAAGTCTCACCAATAAAAGCCATGTTCCGAACACTCAATTATAATGTTCTTATTATAATGTTATGTAGCAGATATGACAGACTTGCGCTGCACATGTTGCACTGAACTGTATTTTCCTTTTTTGAAGTGATTCAAACAGTGCGCATCTGAAGCTGAAGGAAATATTTATCGGCTTTAATATATAGGCCAAATTTTCTTATCAGGCCGATAACAATAACATTAAAAATGATCATATATCGGCCGATACCGATATGGTGGCTGATATATCGCACATCCCTAATTTGCACACTTGAGTGGAACTAGAGCGTGTTTGGCAACAGTCTTCTGTTACCTGTGACCGTCTCGTCTGTAAGAGTGCAAGACCAGGAGATGGAAACTGTGCATGAGTCCCTGAGTGTTTGTATCCAATGTCTAGATCTTCAGATTGAAGCCAAAGGTACGGTAATGGCGAAAGCTTGATTCTGATTGGATAACAGACATTTCCTTTCACATTCTTCTTGAAGAAATGCCCAAACAGGACATGCAATCTTTAAAGCAATGGTCGGTTAAGCTCAATCAACACCGAAAATTGCAGTTAGGGTTAAAAACTTCAACTGGACGTGAGCATTGTTCACTTTCATTGTGTTTAGGTAGAAATGATAAACTCATAATTTTATTAAAACACTTACATTCATTTAAAAAAAGTGTGTTATTAACCAAACAGTTATGTTTTGCAGTGGGACTACTGTTCTGAGTGGACGAGGCTTATCATGCACCTAGTGTCAGGTAAAAACATAACAGATGTCTTTTGTTTAGACTGCTGTTGGCCGTTTTTTATCGTTTTACAGTGAACATATGCAGACCACTGGAAAGAGACAAATGTATGTTCTTCTGCTGATTCAAGACAATGGTCTGGCAAACAATCTGCTTAGCTCCATGTAAACAAGGAATTTACAACACCTCAAATCTTGGAAGTATCCACGCTTGAACACTGTGTGAAACTTACCTGGAAAGACTGGAAATAACTTCAATAGCAAAGATGAGGTGTACTATAGCCAGAGCATTCCTTTAACACCCACAGAACATGTACAAAACGGTGTCACACGGAAAGAAGGAATTCAGCTTTAAATTCCACAACAGCTGTCAGACAGCATAAGATATTACACTGGAAGAGAGGATGGCTTGTATGAACCCAATTCTGCATTTACATTTCCCTTTCAGTCATAGCACAAAGAGAAATGATGGACTGAAAAGGTCACCATTTACCATTCATTCCCTGCATCTCCAACATACTTCCCAATGGACTTCAGCGACTAACAATTATCTGTGCCATTAACGCTTTCCCATTTAAAATGTTGCCAGCATTTTTGATCATTTTCACAAAAGTTTCAAGGCAACCAGAATATTTTATTGTATGAATATCTGAATATGCAATATATATTAAAAAAAAGAACAGAGAAAATAGTGTGTTTTTTTTTGTCAAAGACCACGTCTGGATCACGTTCAGAACGATGATCAAAACACAGATGGAGTAGATCGAGTCCATCAACATCCCCAAAACACTTGCAATTAAAATAAAGATTTACCTTCAGTAATACCCCTAAGTGAAAACTGAAACTGAAAATACTACTTTTAAATTAGGAATAATTCTTTTCCGAAACAAATGTTCCTAAACTAATGATCTTTAAGTGAGTCTCAAACTGGCTGTTCACCAGTTCACAACAGCCACAAAGAGCTAAAGAATACACAACAAAGAACAATTTCACATTCAGACATCCTGAACAAATACATTTTAAATCTTTCTGCCGAAATTTGGAAAATGGCACTCAATAGCATTTCTTGCACAAATGTTGGTGTCTGAAATTATGATATTTCCTATTTTTTGTGTGTCGTATAGCATGCAAGAAAGACTGTACATCCAGGCCACTTGGGGGAGCTCTTACCTCATCCCATTCTGAAGTGAAGGACGGTGATTTTTCCAGCCTTCTCTTGGCGGTGCTGCAGTTGGACACGGACTCACTTCTCCCACCCAATCCCGTCTCTTCCTCACCGGGCGGGGACACCAGCAGGTCGGAGTCGGACTTGGAAAGGCTACGCGCAAGCTTCAGATCCCCCGGCGGAGGCATCCTTCTCGTCAACGGAGGATCGCGGGCCGGCGAGTTGCGTTTCGGTGAATCTCGCGGCTCTTTGTTGACCGTGGCGTAGATAGCTTTGGGGTCAGTGTCCTGGAGAATGGTTTCCACGATGACCGCTGATTTGGGATGGGAAGCGGAGCTCGCAGACGTGGAAGTGTTGGAAGCCTCACCGGACTTCCCTGTAGAGGACGGCAGTGTGAATGCTTCCTCCCGACAGTCGACCACCGGCGAAGAACCGTGAAGCAGACCAGTGAACTGCTCAGGAACAGCAGCGCTTATATCCTGACCATGCGATGAGCTCTCTGTTAGGAGAGAGAGAGAGAGAGAGAGAGAGAGAGAGAGAGAGAGAGAGAGAGAGAGAGAGAGAGAGAGAGAGAGAGAGAGAGAGAGAGAGAGAGAGAGAGAGAGAGAGAGAGAGAGAGAGAGAGAGAGAGAGAGAGAGAGAGATTGTGGTTACAGACAGATTGTGGAGCAATATCTAGTACAGAGAACATGAATCCACCCACTCTACTGTCCAGTGCCTAAAACAGATCTGTTATTGTTTTCTGACTGGAAAAGAGAGAAAAAGAAAGAAAGAAAGTTGGGCTCACCAATTTCAAAGTGCCAGAGTTACAGAATTCCAAGCGCAGTCTATAAGCAGCTGACATTTCTCCATAGAGATCTGTTTGTGACTTGCTTGTTCTATTCCCTCTCTCCCTCTGTCTCTCTCTCTCTCTCCCTCTCTCTCCCTCTCACTCCCTCTCACTCCCTCTCTCTCCCTCTCTCTCCCTCTCACTCCCTCCTAACAAGCAGACAGCTTTATAAGGCTTGCTTCCAGAGAAGTTATGCCTCACTAAGGATTCCCTTCATTATGAGTGGCAAGCCTGAAACAGGATCCCACAGAGATGATTCAAAGAAACACACACGCTCTTTCTCACAAACACCTCTTTACCACACCTCTGCATTGGGTTCTTAAAAATTAAATCCCTGCTTTGTGATTGTGAAAAATCCTTGTCCTGGAGTAGCACACTTACAGATCTCTTCTTGCACTCTCTCTCTGGCCTGAAACATACTATAGGCAGGGACATGAACCCTTCTTTGCTAGCTTGATTTCAAGAGAGAGATGCATTCTCAGCATCACCACAGGGAGCACTATAACGTACATTAGTTCAAACCGCCTTCTTCTATAATGAGTTTTCTCTAAGTTCAACAACTGTTATGCTGGAGCAAAGGATCTTGCCGAATTAGTTACAAAAAGTTATTTTTAAAGATCCAAAGATGCCTTCCCTACTATATAGTAAGGGGAAACGGTATGTTAAAATAGTAGTATGTCCGAATTCATACATAAACTGTTGGGTTTGAGTCCCTGGATGACCTACTACTTCCACTGAGATTCTGAAGTGTGCATCTGATGGGCACTTTACTATCCCATGAGGCTTTGTGAATGGAATTGACGCGACAACAACTGACGCCTCCAAGTGACATGACAATGATAACATGACAGATGTAGCACGTCCATTCTACACACATTCATACTATATAGAACATATTTTTTTAGTTTTTTTATATAGTAGCTACTCAGACTGTATGCCATTTTGGATGCAGTTAGACAGACATTTCAAGGAAACTCTATCGCCCCTTATAAAAAATGCAAGTATGGGAATGTAAAATTGCAATTTGGCCAACATTCACATCTGTGCTTGTGCTCTTGCGTAGACTCTGTTTCTAGCCTAAACAGAACACTGCAAACACACAAATCATGAGATAAATCCAACCATAGGATTCAGATATGACCCAGATAGCTGGGCAAACAGCCACCATACCAGAGAGATATCCTGCAGTTGCATGTGGTGTTTGATGACCAGAAAAACAAGTCAGCCATGTCAGGTCAGAAACATTCTGTATGCAAGTATACAAACATACACCTGTACAATACTGGACATGAATCTTTCAATACTGGAAGTAAAAAACCTCAAGGGGGTGACACTGTTACTTTCATAGCTTCTCTGGTGCAATTAAACAGGATTTATTATTATTCCGGCAGCTAGTGTAACTAGTCCTCCCACTACGAGTGGGATTCAAACCAGCATGAAGCAAGTGTGCCACTTGTAGGCAGAGAAGTGGGGTTAACTTGCTAGCAGGCATATGTAACACAAACCCGCCTAAACCTAATTTCCATCTGGGTCACGGCACCAATGTAAGTGGTCCTCAGAGCGGGATTTGAACCAGGGTCAACCAACATGGGAGGCAGGCGGTCTTAACAAGGACTCTAAAGAGCACAGCCTCCAGTGCAAGAGTTTAACTCCAACTGTGATCAGACACTTCTGAACCACCTAATTAGGGTGCTCGGATTACTTGAAAACAATAGCCAATCGGTTTGGCTAACCCTGCTCTAGCGTCAACCCCTAGTATGCCACTTAAGGCCAGGGTAGGGTTGCACCAGCCGTTCGTAAGTTCTTTCTTAAATTGGAATGTAAAGTCCACACTAGAGGCTTAGTAACTACTAGCTAGTTTGTAACTAACTCTGTACTATATTCCGTTGCACCATTTGTTCGTAAGGCAGAACGTTGCTAGTAGGTCGTAAGCTCTCCGTAAAGTAATGCATAGTCGCATATTATGACGTTTAGCCTCGATGAAGCGCCTTCAAATACGTGAGCAGAAGTTGTGTCGAATTGCCGTGAATTTCAGTTTATCCTTCATTCTAACATCTTTTACCTCACGTTACTAACGTTAAAAATAAGTTTCCATTAAATACGATACTTGATCATAACTTAAGTGTTTTTATATGTAAATAACATTCAGAAACTGTACTTGAAATGAAATAAGCATCAATAAATAAATATTGATACAAAAAACATAAGATATTAGTACGTTTATGGATTATGACTGATATTTGACATGCACAACATGGACTGATGCACACAGCGGCGCTGTTTAGGACGGGTTGGTGTTAAAGAGCCGCTAACAAAGTTGTCTTTTCACATAATGTTCTCTCTCTTGAAATGTAAGCGAGTGTAAATGTCAGCATTATCATATGTCTAAAGAATTGAAGTCTGTCAGGTAAAAGAAGAGCTTATTGATGCAGTTTAGTCTGTCTGATATTTTATTCCAACCGTTACTCCTTATCGGAGGCTGCCGTAAATATTTCGTTGGAACGTAGAGTTACGTTTAAACTAAGTTTAATGGTGCAACGTAAAAATATTTAGTAGTTCGTAAGTTGTAACTTAGTTCCCATTTACGTCAAAACTAGGCTAAGTTGTAACTTACGCACAGCTGGTGCAACCGGCCCCAGGGGAGTGAAGTTTACCAGCACAGCTCTTACTAGCTGGCCTCCATTACACTACCTATAAACATGTTGGCAGTTAAACCAAAATCCCTTTTCAAGGCAAAACGTTTTGCCCAACCCTCTAAGTACAATTACAAGAGAGAACTTGGACAGTTTACGCTAATGCCAGCTTTAGTGCAGTTGATAAGGCACATGTGTTAATTGTGAAATGTGTTAATATAATGCACTATCCATTTAATTGTACATGTGTGTAAAAAACAAAACAAAAAAACAAGTAGGAATGTTCCACGTATCTCACGTTGTTGATGACAAGGAAATAACAATCAAACACAAAATCCATCTGTCATATGGTAGAAGATCCTAAATTAGGTAGATATTGACCTGAACAAGTTCTGTAACATTCTCACACCACACCATCAATCACCTTTTGATTACCAACGTAAAATGTGGATCTTGAAGCTAAACCAGATCCGTTAAGTTTGGCAGTGAGAGTTTCTGTTAAAGTTAAATCATTTCAGTGCTAATGTTTGGTTTACAATAAACTCCAACTTAACAACTCTCTCCTGAGAGCTTAGGTCATATTTCAAGCTATCCAAGGAATTGTGAGTGAATAAACCGCCCACTCTGTGAGGGACTGGTGTGTGCCGAGGGACATTCAGACACACAAGACCAGAACCATGAGTCTAATCACATTCTCATGCAACACACCCAAACACACCCACACACACTGGGCCTTCAGTCTGTGTATGCATACGTGACGTCATTTTAAATCAGCAAGACCCTCTGGAGAAGATGAAGTCAGTGCTGTTCTCCATCCAAACCCAAGGCTTTAGCGTTAACACTACACAATGACTGCATTTTCCATGTTTACTCTAACAACAGGAACAATGTTTCCAGGAACTAAATGCATGCAGGGTTTTAAATCATCCAATGTTCAATGAAATAAAAGCACTGTGGACATGTTTCAAGCCAAAGAACACCGTAGCTCTGTTTCTAAACCTAGCACCTCACAATCTGCTATCTACGTAACATTTTAAGGTCACATTAGCGAGAAATTCTGTGAAATTTCAGGAGAAAAATATGAAGCACTGCTCACACAGGAGTCACTTTCAAACCAAGCAGCTTTCTGTTGGTCGCATAACTAACTTCATGAGTGAAATCTGTCTGGATTTTTTCCCCCTCACAGGAAACTGTAGATTGTGCAGATTCCAATTGAAATGACTGGAGAAGTTTAAAAAAAAAAGTCACCTAGTAACAACAAATGTACACCTTAAGCAGCATGCTAACTGAATTGAAACGGATCTGAAACCCTTTAAATACTCGCCACACAAATAGCCGTCCCATGTGAATAACACAAGTCTAACACTTCCAACAGAGTTTCAAGTTAGCATCTTGCCAACGATGTCATACTGTAACATGTTTAAAAGTGAAAAGCACATATGTATAAGACAACATAGGCTTTAAAGACACAGCATTTGAACCAGCCTAAAATGATTTCCTGGTCTTTGTTGTTCTACAAGCTCAGGCTGGTCTGGAAGATAATCTCAAACCAATCAGTTAAAGCGGTTTTTCTAGAACTCTTTTTCAGATCATGTTCAGTGTTTAATGAAATAAGTATAAGTATCTATAACATTTATCATACTTTTCCTGTTGTAAAACAAACTTACATAATTTAGCACATTATCTACATTAGACCTTATGCGCCAAAGAAAGAAGTGCGCAGCGTCTTTAGAATATTGTCTTTAAACTTAGTTTTTTTGCGGTCGCTCTGTATATTTCTATGGCATCGCTGTAGAAGAGCAATCAGCTAGTGAAGTGGATTTCTTAATTGTAGAGGTAACGGAAGTTATCACGAGCTTTGTAATGTTTGAAGCGGATGTCATAACAAATGTCAGTAGACCGGGAAGATTTTAAAGGGGTATTTCATTCATAAATACGTAAGATCGCAGTGGAAATACAAACCAGAAGACAAAAGACAACAAGTGCAGCGCTGAAAAGGGGCGGGGCTACATACGGTCTACAGAGCGGTGCCGGTATGACATCACTTTGTAGGCCAAAGCGCGGAAGAGAGTTATTTTAGCACTTCCGGTTCCATCGTCCCAACGTCAATGTGTTTTTTACAGTAAATGGGGTTTTGGTTAAATGGCTGAAATAAGGTCTGCGGTGAACAGAAGCTCAACACACTTAAATGTTTTATTCTACGACATAAGATACATCATGATTACCCCACTCATGATGTTTTGAAGCCGTTACGCGTCTGGAAAAAGGCGGATGCTAACAAGTGGCTAAAGAGACTACAGAGACTGTCGAGGAGATTAAACCTCATCACGCTGAACAGGTAAACTTGTACTGCCTTATTATGCTTATAATTGTGCTCTTATAAACTATTCTAACTCAAACGCTCTGGGAAAATGTTTTTAGGTAAAAACTGAGAGAGTTGTGGGAAGCTTAGTGACGGTGACGTTGAAGTCATGTGACCATGGTGTAGTTCGTTTATAGCTTTTTGCTTTGCATTTAGGCTTCAAAATTCATTAAAGTGGTTCATCTGTGATGATTATCTTGATGGATAAAACGTGTTTTCTACTTTAATCCAAAAGCCTATGGAAAAATCCTATTTTTGGAGGGAGCCAGTGCGATGCGAACTGCCGGTTGTCCTACAAAATGACGTCATACCCGCACCACACTACACTACACTGAAATAATGGACATTATTTCACTCTTTTTTTTTTTAAATAGAAGGCTGTGCACTATGTAGATAGTGTTGTACTGAGCAAGTTGAACACATCCAAGCACACTTGAGCAGTGCTGACATCTGATGAGCTGAAGTAATGTCACCCGTCAGAAAGTTCTAGGGTAACAGGCTCAGTTCAGTCCTCAGCTGTTGCGTCTCCTCAGCTAAGTGCTAAGAGCTTCGGAGGTGCGTGCCAACGGTGAGAAGCGTTTATTAAAAGAGGGAAGGGACGTCTAAAACACACATGCTTTTGCACTCAGGATGAAGCTTTCATCTCCAAAGCACTAAGGTCAGAACCTCCTTCAAGTCCTCAATACATCAACACATCGCTCCCGCTGTGAGAGCCAGACATGAGAAATATGACAAGCTCACACCCTGTTATTTGGGCGTGTGCTGGTGTGTGTCTACAGAGTGATTTCCTGCAGGGTGACTGACAGGTGCGGAGCGCAGTACGGCAGTGGAGGTGGCAGCTGAGGTCTAAGGGACGAGAAGGGCAACGAGACGAGGAGAGACGCTCTGCTGTTTGTTTTGAAACACGAGGAGAGTGCAGGGGCTTTCATATAACTTACACTGGCATTTATCACACGTACCAATGCTATGAAAATCAAACCATATTAGAACAAGAACTTTATACCATGCTACAATATAATGGCGTTATATCACCTTTAGAGTGAAACTAAGCCGTAATGGCATTTCTCTTGAACTCTTGGCCAGCAATGCTAACTAGAGTCGTGTTACACTGAGTAAACATTGTTCTAAGTTAGGCAAGGATTTCTGAGTGACGACTTTAGGAGGATCAGAGAGGGACACAGAGACAAATGCTCTGGACAAATGTCCACTTTTGTGTTACCATTCTACCAATATTCTTGCTCCAAAACTGTTGACAATTGGGAGATATTTTGGAATAGTTCACCCAAAAATGAAATATAGAAAACTTTTATTGTGGTTTAATGGTGATGAGGATATTTTTTGTCATTGGAGATTGATGGTGGCACTACTTCCATTCTATGGAAAGGAGCGGTGTGAACATTCTTCAACATTTCTAAATTTTGCGTTCCACAGCAAAAAATAAATAAATACAGCATTCAGAATTTGAAAGACCTGTGATGGAATTTTTCAGAAAAAACTTGATGTGAGTGAATGCCAAGATTTGTCAGAGAAAGCTTAAGTTTAGCAAGCAAATGCATAAGTTTTTTCATGTTTTTCCCCATGTCCCTTTAGGGTCTCCGTAGGAATGACATACTACATAATCCTTTAAATACAGCCCAAAAGAACACGTCGCATACAGAAAGCAAGCATTTAAAAGAGTAAAGATCATGTAGTCTAATTTGTTTGATACATATTTGGCTGCTAAATCGTAGTTTAATCTGTTATACTGTTATTCTACTATGGCAGCAACATTGTCAAGGCCAGTTCTTAGTGTTTACGGGGTCATTAGGAAGTGAGCGTTCACATATGCACACACTTACCTCCAGACGTCTGGCCTGTGCTAAAAAGAGGAGCTGGCGGCTGCAGAGTGTTTGTGTTTGACGCTGGAGGTCGTAGGTCAATGTGTGTGGCGGTCTTTCGCTGCAACAATAACACCAATATTCACACATTAAGGAATTTCTAGCTTTTATCAGATGTGCAATCACACACACACACACAACAGATGCTGCATACAGATGATAATTGACTGCACACTAGACAGTGTTCAGGCAGCGTGACCGATTTGCTTCCTATGCAGGCAGCATTTTGAGGCATCATGAGTAACTCCAGAGTCCTGACCTGAACTCCTAATATACTTTGTTTTAGCAGCATAGCATGTACAGTATCTTTCACAAAGGAGACAATCCTTTGAAAATAAATATAAGATGGCGAACAAGAGAAATGTTGATTATACATAAGCATATTTCATTCAATACTGAAAAATCTAACTAAAAATGTATTATTTCAACAAATAATTGTGTGGGCTGCATAGTTTTATGTTTTAAGAGTATCAAGCTATTAGCTTAGTGACATGCTAATTTTAAACTCTGCTGGAATGCATTGAGTCGAGTCTCTTGTGTGAAGCATTGTGTGTTAATGCCTTAAGCGCTTTAAATCACTCACTTATGAGGTGTCATAGCAGTTGGGATGTTGCCTTATAAGCCTATGTAGGAATTAGGCAGTGAGGTTTTGGAACAAGCCTAATAATCGATATTTCTCACCTGAGGTAGGACACTGTTGGAAGACTTGGCTGAGATGTCCACATCTGGAGATAAAGACATCAAGTTATGTCAACAATAAAATAAACAACCAAAGATAGCAAATGAAGGTCACGTCCTATAAATTTGGGATATATTGATTGACTTCACTTATAAGACATTCCCTATCCATTTGAAACGGTGTTATTTTAGCATTAGTTTCAGTTTTCATATTTATTTGAGTTAAGTTGTAGTAATTTTGTTGCGCTTTTGTCCTTTATATTAGTTTTCTTTTTATATTTCTACTTTTTAACCTTTTTTGAGAAATTTTGTTTAGGCGCTAAACCAAAAAGAGCCACCGGGTGAAACCCACATTTCATTGATTTTTTTTAATGCATTCCTCTTTCAAATATTAATACATTTCTGTCATAATATCAGTTCTATCACGAAATAGTCACCAAATATGGAAGCTCGAGTCCCAGTCCTCCGACGATATGAGTTTTGTCAAATTTGAAAAAGATTTGATTCTAAAATAGAGCAGTACATTTTGTAATATGACAGCGCCCACTAGGGGGGAGGAGCCGGCTTGAAGGTTTAAAATAATATTTACATGCTAACGCATTGTCTGATTTCAAAACAGCTTTCACAGGATGAATTTTGAGGGTTTACGTTTTCAAATGATACCTAATTTATAATGATTACTAAACATGTGATAGGGAAAAAAGGCAGTAAAAAAGTGGACACCACAGTTAACTGGTTAATTCGTTTTTATTTTAGTTTTAGTAATTTTAGTACTTCAACTTGTTTTCATTAAGTTGCAAGCCAACATTTCTCATTTTCATTTAATATCTTGTTTTATTTCAGCTTCATTTCAATTATCAAAAATAATTTTTAATAGTCTTAGTTTACAATAATAACGTTTTGAAATCACTTTTTGATTCTTTCAAAGAACGACTAGATGTAACATCTGATCTTATAGCATAGCATAATGTTGTAGTTCATGTTTTCAGTGATGACAGTATCATATATTTATAAGGGGCATGTGCAAATTGGCTCATGTTTAATAAAATCTATAAAGCTTGTGTGAGGTCTCATCACCATGCTAAAGTCATGTAGCAAATGTGTAAGAGTGTCCATACCTCGCTTGTTTTGTGTGTTGTTGGGGATTTTGGTCTGTGCGGTGACTAGCAGTTCATATGTGTGGTCCTCCTCTTCCAGGGGCTCGACACGTTCATCCACACTGCTGTTAATGTGAACCGCCTGCAGAGAGAGAGCGAGAGAGAGAGAGAGTGAGAGAGCGAGAGAGAGCGAGAGAGAGCGAGAGAGAGCGAGAGAGAGCGAGAGAGAGCGAGAGAGAGCGAGAGAGAGCGAGAGAGAGCGAGAGAGAGCGAGAGAGAGCGAGAGAGAGCGAGAGAGAGCGAGATTGTGGTCACATACAGATTGTGGAGCAATATTTAGTACAGAGAACATGAATCCACCCACTCTACTGTCTACTGTGAGAGAGAGAGAAAATTTCTACAAATTGGCATCGGCAGAAAAACATTTGATATTATAAAATCTCTGTACAGCAACAGCAAAAGTGCGGTGAAAATCAGCGACCACAGAAGCGCGTTCTTCCAGCAGGGCCGTGGAGTGAGGCAGGGCTGCAGTCTGAGCCCGACTCTATTCAACATCTACATCAATAATCTGGCATCAGCGCTGGAGAGCTCTACTGTCCCAGGCCTCACTCTACAGCACACACAGGTCAGGGGTCAGGGGTCAGAGGTCAGATGTCTGCTGTACGCGGATGATCTGGTCCTGCTGTCCCGCACACCTGAGGGCCTTCAGCAGAGCCTGTCCCTGCTGGAACAGTACTGTCACGACTGGGCCCTGACCGTCAATCTGGACAAAACCAGAGTCATGGTGTTCCAGAAGAAGGCCCGATCTCAGCGACACAAACACCAGTCGCTGTATAAAGGCCAGGTCCTGCAGCACAGCACTAGCTATAGCTATCTGGGCATCGACATTAGCGCTTTGGGACGCTTCGGTCTGGCTGTCAAAACACTGAGTGAAAAGGCTCAGAGGGCTTTTTATGCTATAAAATCACGATGTGGCCACTTAAATTACCCATTAAAACCTGGATAAAATTATATAATTCAAAAATAAAACCAATTCTTTTATATGGATGTGAAATTTGGGGACAAGTACTAAATTTAAAAAATTGGGATAAAACACCAGTAGAAAAATTACAATTGGAAATTGCCAAAAATATTTTAGGGGTTCATAGAAACACATCCACTGCCGCCTGCAGGGCTGAGCTAGGCTTGTACCCGCTGAACATCGAGATCCAGAAGAGATCTGTTCAGTTCTGGCATCACCTCCATCAGTCTGATCCTGAGTCAGTCCAATATAAAGCCCTCCTCGCCAATGAACCCTCAGCAGAACCTCATCCTCTACACACACTCGCTCTTCATCACCTCCATCAGTCTGATCCAGAGTCAGTCCAATATAAAGCCCTCCTCACCAATGAACCTTCAGCAGAACCTCCTCCTCTACACACACTCACTCTTCATCACCTCCATCAGTCTGATCCAGAGTCAGTCCAATATAAAGCCCTCCTCGCCAATGAACCCTCAGCAGAACCTCCTCCTCTACACACACTCACTCTTCATCACCTCCATCAGTCTGATCCAGAGTCAGTCCAATATAAAGCCCTCCTCGCCAATGAAAGCTCAGCAGAACCTCCTCCTCTACACACACTCACTCTTCATCACCTCCATCAGTCTGATCCAGAGTCAGTCCAATATAAAGCCCTCCTCGCCAATGAAAGCTCAGCAGAACCTCCTCCTCTACACACACACTCACTCTTCATCACCTCCATCAGTCTGATCCAGAGTCAGTCCAATATAAAGCCCTCCTCGCCAATGAACCCTCAGCAGAACCTCCTCCTCTACACACACTCACTCTTCATCAACTCCATCAGTCTGATCCAGAGTCAGTCCAATATAAAGCCCTCCTCGCCAATGAACCCTCAGCAGAACCTCATCCTCTACACACACTCGCTCTTCATCACCTCCATCAGACTGATCCAGAGTCAGTCCAATATAAAGCCCTCCTCGCCAAAGAAAGCTCAGCAGAACCTCCTCCTCTACACACACTCACTCTTCATCACCTCCATCAGTCTGATCCAGAGTCAGTCCAATATAAAGCCCTCCTCGCCAATGAAAGCTCAGCAGAACCTCCTCCTCTACACACACACTCACTCTTCATCACCTCCATCAGTCTGATCCAGAGTCAGTCCAATATAAAGCCCTCCTCGCCAATGAAAGCTCAGCAGAACCTCCTCCTCTACACACACTCACTCTTCATCACCTCCATCAGTCTGATCCAGAGTCAGTCCAATATAAAGCCCTCCTCGCCAATGAAAGCTCAGCAGAACCTCCTCCTCTACACACACACTCACTCTTCATCACGTCCATCAGTCTGATCCAGAGTCAGTCCAATATAAAGCCCTCCTCGCCAATAAAAGCTCAGCAGAACCTCCTCCTCTACACACACTCACTCTTCATCACCTCCATCAGTCTGATCCAGAGTCAGTCCAATATAAAGCCCTCCTCGCCAATGAAAGCTCAGCAGAACCTCCTCCTCTACACACACTCACTCTTCATCACCTCCATCAGTCTGATCCAGAGTCAGTCCAATATAAAGCCCTCCTCGCTAATGAAAGCTCAGCAGAACCTCCTCCTCTACACACACACTCACTCTTCATCACCTCCATCAGTCTGATCCAGAGTCAGTCCAATATAAAGCCCTCCTCGCCAATGAACCCTCAGCAGAACCTCCTCCTCTACACACACACTCACTCTTCATCACCTCCATCAGTCTGATCCAGAGTCAGTCCAATATAAAGCCCTCCTCGCCAATGAACCCTCAGCAGAACCTCCTCCTCTACACACACACTCACTCTTCATCACCTCCATCAGTCTGATCCAGAGTCAGTCCAATATAAAGCCCTCCTCGCCAATGAACCCTCAGCAGAACCTCATCCTCTACACACACTCACTCTTCATCACCTCCATCAGTCTGATCCAGAGTCAGTCCAATATAAAGCCCTCCTCGCCAATGAAAGCTCAGCAGAACCTCCTCCTCTACACACACTCACTCTTCATCACCTCCATCAGTCTGATCCAGAGTCAGTCCAATATAAAGCCCTCCTCGCCAATGAAAGCTCAGCAGAACCTCCTCCTCTACACACACTCACTCTTCATCACCTCCATCAGTCTGTTCCAGAGTCAGTCCAATATAAAGCCCTCCTCGCCAATGAAAGCTCAGCAGAACCTCCTCCTCTACACACACACTCACTCTTCATCACGTCCATCAGTCTGATCCAGAGTCAGTCCAATATAAAGCCCTCCTCGCCAATAAAAGCTCAGCAGAACCTCCTCCTCTACACACACTCACTCTTCATCACCTCCATCAGTCTGATCCAGAGTCAGTCCAATATAAAGCCCTCCTCGCCAATGAAAGCTCAGCAGAACCTCCTCCTCTACACACACACTCACTCTTCATCACCTCCATCAGTCTGATCCAGAGTCAGTCCAATATAAGGCCCTCCTCGCCAATGAAAGCTCAGCAGAACCTCCTCCTCTACACACACACTCACTCTTCATCACCTCCATCAGTCTGATCCAGAGTCAGTCCAATATAAAGCCCTCCTCGCCAATGAACCCTCAGCAGAACCTCCTCCTCTACACACACTCACTCTTCATCACCTCCATCAGTCTGATCCAGAGTCAGTCCAATATAAAGCCCTCCTCGCCAATGAAAGCTCAGCAGAACCTCCTCCTCTACACACACTCACTCTTCATCACCTCCATCAGTCTGTTCCAGAGTCAGTCCAATATAAAGCCCTCCTCGCCAATGAAAGCTCAGCAGAACCTCCTCCTCTACACACACACTCACTCTTCATCACCTCCATCAGTCTGATCCAGAGTCAGTCCAATATAAAGCCCTCCTCGCCAATGAAAGCTCAGCAGAACCTCCTCCTCTACACACACTCACTCTTCATCACCTCCATCAGTCTGATCCAGAGTCAGTCCAATATAAAGCCCTCCTCGCTAATGAAAGCTCAGCAGAACCTCCTCCTCTACACACACACTCACTCTTCATCACCTCCATCAGTCTGATCCAGAGTCAGTCCAATATAAAGCCCTCCTCGCCAATGAACCCTCAGCAGAACCTCCTCCTCTACACACACACTCACTCTTCATCACCTCCATCAGTCTGATCCAGAGTCAGTCCAATATAAAGCCCTCCTCGCCAATGAACCCTCAGCAGAACCTCCTCCTCTACACACACACTCACTCTTCATCACCTCCATCAGTCTGATCCAGAGTCAGTCCAATATAAAGCCCTCCTCGCCAATGAACCCTCAGCAGAACCTCATCCTCTACACACACTCACTCTTCATCACCTCCATCAGACTGATCCAGAGTCAGTCCAATATAAAGCCCTCCTCGCCAATGAACCCTCAGCAGAACCTCCTCCTCTACACACACTCGCTCTTCATCACCTCCATCAGTCTGATCCAGAGTCAGTCCAATATAAAGCCCTCCTCGCCAATGAACCCTCAGCAGAACCTCCTCCTCTACACACACACTCACTCTTCATCACCTCCATCAGACTGATCCAGAGTCAGTCCAATATAAAGCCCTCCTCGCCAATGAA
Organism: Siphateles boraxobius; assembly: GCF_051911475.1. Taxonomy (NCBI): domain Eukaryota; kingdom Metazoa; phylum Chordata; class Actinopteri; order Cypriniformes; family Leuciscidae; genus Siphateles; species Siphateles boraxobius. The sequence continues at coordinate 3,180 of NW_027508956.1, read as the reverse complement.
CCCTCAGCAGAACCTCATCCTCTACACACACTCACTCTTCATCACCTCCATCAGACTGATCCAGAGTCAGTCCAATATAAAGCCCTCCTCGCCAACGAAACCTCAGCAGAACCTCATCCTCTACACACACTCACTCTTCAACTCCTCCGTCAGACTACACCCCCCGCTGACCACAGCTACAGCCCCAAAACTATTGTTAAAGAAATACACACACATCTAAAAGACACCTATGATGAGTCACTAAAAGCACATTTTGACCTCCAGAATAAACTCCAATGTTACTCGACCATCAATAGAACCACTAAATTGGCCAGTTATCTATTTATTAAACATTTTAAAGAAAGACAAATCCTCTCCAAATACAGATTAAGTGACCATGATCTAGAGATAGAGAGAGGAAGACATAGACAAACATGGAGAGAGAGAGAGCAGAGGATCTGTAGACACTGTGATCTACAGCACATAGAGGATGAGGAACACTTTCTGCTCATATGTACTAAATACACCGATATAAGAGAAACTTTTCTGTCCAAATTTGAAACCTTGATTCTGTCATTCTATGAACTGTGTGACACTGAAAAAATGTCCTTCTTGGAGAAGATGATAGTACAGCTGCACTAGCGGCTAAATATGTGCTAGCTATTCATAACGCCAGAGACAGCTAATTCTCTAGAGTGACC
>NW_027508955.1:205000-265000 GCF_051911475.1 Siphateles boraxobius | reverse complement strand
ACTTTCATGATGGACAGATGCACTTTTATGATGGACAGATGCACTTTCATGATGGACAGATGCACTTTTATGACGGACAGATGCACTTTTATGAAGGATAGATGCACTTTTATGATGGACAGATGAACTTTTATGAAGGATAGATGCACTTTTATAATGGACAGATGCACTTTCATGATGGACAGATGCACTTTTATGATGGACAGATGCACTTTTATGATGGACAGATGCACTTTCATGATGGACAGATGCACTTTCATGATGGATAGATGCACTTTTTTGATGGATAGATTAACTTTTATGATGGATAGATTAACTTTTATGATGGGCAGATGCACTCTTATGATGGATAGATGCACTCTTATGATGGATAGATGCACTTTTTATGATAGACAGATGCACTTTTATGATGGATAGAGGCACTTTTATGATGGACAGATGCACTTTTATGATGGATAGATGCACTTTTATGATGGACAGATGCACTTTTATGATGGACAGATGCACTTTCATGATGGACAGATGCACTTTCATGATGGACAGATGCACTTTTATGATAGAGAGATGCACTTTTATGATGGATAGATTAACTTTTATGATGGACAGATGCACTTTTATGATGGATAGATTAACTTTTATGATGGATAGATGCACTTTTATGATGGATAGATGCACTTTTATGATGGACAGATGCACTTTTATGAAGGATAGATGCACTTTTATGATGGACAGATGCACTTTTATGAAGGATAGATGCACTTTTATGATGGAGAGATGCACTTTTATGATGGACAGATGCACTTTTATGATGGACAGATGCACTTTTATGATGGATAGATGCACTTTTATGATGGACAGATGCACTTTTATGAAGGATAGATGCACTTTTATGATGGACAGATGCACTTTTATGAAGGATAGATGCACTTTTATGATGGAGAGATGCACTTTTATGATGGACAGATGCACTTTTATGAAGGATAGATGCACTTTTATGATGGAGAGATGCACTTTTATGATGGACAGATGCACTTTTATGATGGACAGATGCACTTTTATGAAGGATAGATGCACTTTTATGATGGACAGATGCACTTTTATGAAGGATAGATGCACTTTTATGATGGATAGATGCACTTTTATGATGGACAGATGCACTTTTATGATGGACAGATGCACTTTTATGATGGACAGATGCACTTTTATGATGGATAGATGCACTTTCATGATGGACAGATGCACTTTTATGATGGACAGATGCACTTTTATGATGGACAGATGCACTTTTATGATGGACAGATGCACTTTTATGATGGACAGATGCACTTTTATGATGGATAGATGCACTTTCATGATGGACAGATGCACTTTTATGATGGACAGATGCACTTTTATGATGGACAGATGCACTTTTATGAAGGATAGATGCACTTTTATGATGGATAGATGCACTTTTATGAAGGATAGATGCACTTTTATGATTGACAGATGCACTTTCATGATGGACAGATGCACTTTTATGATAGAGAAATGCACTTTTATGATGGATAGATTAACTTTTATGATGGATAGATGCACTTTTATGATGGATAGATGTACTTTTATGATGGATAGATGCACTTTTATGATGGACAGATGCACTTTCATGATGGACAGATGCACTTTTATGATGGACAGATGCACTTTTATGATAGAGAGATGCACTTTTATGATGGACAGATGCACTTTTATGATGGACAGATGCACTTTTATGATGGACAGATGCACTTTTATGATGGATAGATGCACTTTCATGATGGACAGATGCACTTTTATGAAGGACAGATGCACTTTCATGATGGAAAGATGCACTTTCATGATGGATAGATTAACTTTTATGATGGACAGATGCAATTTTATGATGGACAGATGCACTTTTATGATGGACAGATGCACTTTTATGATGGATAGATGCACTTTCATGATGGACAGATGCACTTTTATGAAGGACAGATGCACTTTCATGATGGAAAGATGCACTTTCATGATGGACAGATGCACTTTTATGATAGAGAGATGCACTTTTATGATGGATAGATGCACTTTTATGATGGATAGATTAACTTTTATGATGGACAGATGCACTTTTATGGAAGAGCCAGGACATTTTTAATATAACTCTGATTGTATTCGTCTGAAAGAAACTTATTACTAAGATTAATAAATGTAACATTTTATTTTAAGGTGTTACTACATTTAATTACATATAATTTACTGTTATTACTATAGTAAGTACATGTAGTATACAGTACACTCACAATAAGCGGTTTCTACAAAAACTGTGTGATTATACATAGTATAGAGTTGTACAATAATATAAACAAACACGCATGCTTAATGTGAGTGTACTGTATACTACATGTACTTACTATAGTAATAACAGTAAATTATGCATATTAACAAGTAACTAACCCAAACCCTAACTCTATAGTAAGTACATGTAGTTAATTAATATTATGTCACCTTAAAATATAGTATAATGAATAAATGCAGTATAGCCTATGTATTTTTCATGGTAAGTTCATGTTAACTAATGATCTAAATGCAAAACAACATCTCTCCTTATATGACATGCATTAGTTGTGTATTACTATATATATATATATAAAACTTAGTTTATAGAGCTGTGCAATAATACATTTACGCAGTCGATTTTTGTTCAAACCGCTTTACTGTACGTGGATATACTTATAGTAGTTGTATAATTTTTTATTCAAATTTATAATAAGAGGATCTGCTGCTGGTGATAGTAATAATTTATTCAATCGTAAATAATAGGTATTGCCTCTAGTTAATGTGAAGTTTCTGATCCCCTGGTTTAGTTTCTCCTGTGGTCTGTAGGTGGCGCTCACACACCTCTTCACACTGTAACTGCCACCTCACATACTCCTCAAACACTCCGCAACGCAAACAGACACACAATTTCTTTCAATTAGCAGGAGTCGGGCAGCTCAATAAATTTCAGTTTGTCGTGAGAGACGCGAGAGCGCTGTACTTCGACTCGCTGCAAATGAAGAGTAATGTGAGAGTGAGCGTGAGCTTTACCACTTCAGCCTGCTAACCAGACACGCACAGATGACCCTCACACACACACACACCAGCAGTCTCAGACCGGGAGACTTCATCGAGACGAGAATAAACGAGATCATCTCAGAAGAAGAAGACGACACCAGATGAGTGACGGTCTGATGTCTCTCGCCCTCAGGTTTCTTCATAATGATGAAGATATTGAGCGTTTCTCCTGGAATGAAAGACATCTGTCACGGATCGGGGCTCTTTCGTCTCTAAAGGAGCGTAATATCCATATTATTAACTTCGGCACATAATAAACCCGCGGCCTGGACACTGCAGCCACACACAGATCTTCTGCTGAGAGAAGGGGCTGGGAATCGATTTTGCAATGAAAAGTACAGATCGGCAGATCATTGCGATTTGACTGGGAATCCCATTAAAGAGGATCCTGTCGCAGAAGATCCACTGACCACAGAGAAGATGATGATGATGAAGATGATCTCAAAACCTCAGATGAGCAGAACAGAAGCAATGATGAAGATGATGATGAAAATGATGATGATGATGAAGATGATGATGAAGATGATAATGATGAAGTTGATGATGATGATGACGATGATGAAGATGATGAAGATGAAGATGATGATGATGAGGATGATGATGAAGGTGATTATGATGAAGATGATTATGATGATGATGATGATGATGATGATGATGATGGTGAGGTCTCGGCCTGCTTTCCACTGAAACGGTGAGGAGAATCAACCGGAGGATCGGAAGCTCCTTCAGAACCGGCTCATGATCCACCAGTCGATGTTACTATAACCTGCACACAAACAAAAACACGTTATCATACAAAAACAAACAAAAGTTTATTTCACAAACATACACATCAATAATATGTCGATTTTATATATTCATTTTTTTTATATATACACTGTATATATATATATATATATATATATATATATATATTTTTTTTTTTTTTTTTTTTTTTTATTAGGGATGCACAATATATCTGCCACCATATCAGTATCGGCCAATATTTTAAAGCCGATAAATAATGGATTATTTCCTTCAGCTGAGACAATTTAGATGTGCACTGTTCAACACTGTTTTTATGATGGACAGATGCACTTTTATGATGGACAGATGCACTTTTATGATGGATAGATGCACTTTTATGATGGACATGCACTTTTATGATGGACAGATGCACTTTTATGATGGACATGCACTTTTATGATGGACAGATGCACTTTTATGAAGAATAGATGCACTTTTATGATGAATAATGCACTTTTATGATGGACAGATGCACTTTTATGAAGAAAAGATGCACTTTTATGATGGATAGATGCACTTTTATGATGAATAGATGCAATTTTATGATGAATAGATGCAATTTTATGATGGATAGATGGACTTTTATGATGAATAGATGCACTTTTATGATGAATAGATGCACTTTTATGATGAATAGATTCACTTTTATGATGGATAGATGCACTTTTATGAAGAATAGATGCACTTTTATGATGAATAGATGCACTTTTATGAAGAATAGATGCACTTTTATGATGGATAGATGCACTTTTATGAAGAATAGATGCACTTTTATGATGGACATGCACTTTTATGATGAATAGATGCACTTTTATGATGGACAGATGCACTTTTATGATGGACAGATGCACTTTTATGATGAATAGATGCACTTTTATGAAGAATAGATGCACTTTTATGATGGATAGATGCACTTTTATGATGAATAGATGCAATTTTATGATGGATAGATGGACTTATGATGGATAGATGCACTTTTATGATGAATAGATGCACTTTTATGAAGAATAGATGCACTTTTATGATGAATAGATGCACTTTTATGAAGAATAGATGCACTTTTATGATGAATAGATGCACTTTTATGATGAATAGATGCACTTTTATGAAGAATAGATGCACTTTTATGATGGATAGATGCACTTTTATGAAGAATAGATGCACTTTTATGATGGATAGATGGACTTTTATGAAGAATAGATGCACTTTAATGATGGATAGATGCACTTTTATGATGGATAGATGCACTTTTATGAAGAATAGATGCACTTTTATGATGGATAGATGGACTTTTATGAAGAATAGATGCACTTTAATGATGGATAGATGCACTTTTATGAAGAATAGATGCACTTTTATGATGGATAGATGCACTTTTATGATGGATAGATGGACTTATGATGGATAGATGCACTTTTATGATGAATAGATGCACTTTTATGATGAATAGATTCACTTTTATGATGGATAGATGCACTTTTATGAAGAATAGATGCACTTTTATGATGAATAGATGCACTTTTATGAAGAATAGATGCACTTTTATGATGGATAGATGCACTTTTATGAAGAATAGATGCACTTTTATGATGGACATGCACTTTTATGATGGACAGATGCACTTTTATGAAGAATAGATGCACTTTTATGATGAATAGATGCACTTTTATGATGGACAGATGCACTTTTATGATGAATAGATGCACTTTTATGAAGAATAGATGCACTTTTATGATGGATAGATGCACTTTTATGATGAATAGATGCAATTTTATGATGGATAGATGGACTTATGATGGATAGATGCACTTTTATGAAGAATAGATGCACTTTTATGATGAATAGATGCACTTTTATGAAGAATAGATGCACTTTTATGATGGATAGATGCACTTTTATGAAGAATAGATGCACTTTTATGATGGATAGATGGACTTTTATGAAGAATAGATGCACTTTAATGATGGATAGATGCACTTTTATGATGGATAGATGCACTTTTATGAAGAATAGATGCACTTTTATGATGGATAGATGGACTTTTATGAAGAATAGATGCACTTTAATGATGGATAGATGCACTTTTATGATGGATAGATGCACTTTAATGATGGATAGATGCACTTTTATGATGGATAGATGGACTTTTATGAAGAATAGATGCACTTTAATGATGGATAGATGCACTTTTATGATGGATAGATGCACTTTTATGAAGAATAGATGCACTTTTATGATGGATAGATGCACTTTTATGAAGAATAGATGCACTTTTATGATGGATAGATGCACTTTTATGATGGACAGATGCACTTATGAAGGATAGATGCACTTTTATGATGGATAGATGCACTTTTATGATGGATAGATGCACTTTTATTATGAATAGATGCAGATGCACTTTTATGAAGGATAGATGCACTTTTATGATGGATAGATGCACTTTTATTATGAATAGATGCAGATGCACTTTTATGAAGGATAGATGCACTTTTATTATGAATAGATGCAGATGCACTTTTATGAAGGATAGATGCACTTTTATGAAGGATAGATGCACTTTTATGATGGATAGATGCACTTTTATGATGGACAGATGCACTTATGAAGGATAGATGCACTTTTATGAAGAATAGATGCACTTTTATGATGGACAGATGCACTTATGAAGGATAGATGCACTTTTATGATGGATAGATGCACTTTTATGATGGATAGATGCACTTTTATGATGAATAGATGCAGATGCACTTTTATGATGAATAGATGCACTTTTATGATGGATAGATGCACTTTTATGATGGACAGATGCACTTTTATGATGGATAGATGCACTTTTATGATGGACAGATGCACTTTTATGAAGGATAGATGCACTTTTATGATGGATAGATGCACTTTTATGATGGATAGATGCACTTTTATTATGAATAGATGCAGATGCACCTTTATGATGGATAGATGCACTTTTATGATGAATAGATGCACTTTTATGATGGATAGATGCACTTTTATGAAGGATAGATGCACTTTTATGATGGATAGATGCACTTTTAATTATGAATAGATGCAGATGCACTTTTATGATGAAAAGATGCACTTTTATGATGGATAGATGCACTTTTAATTATGAATAGATGCAGATGCACTTTTATGATGAAAAGATGCACTTTTATGGACTTCAAAACAGAAACAACCATTCACACTGCCATTGTAAAGCTTGGAGGTGGAGCTAGGGTGATGAGTAAATCATGGTCTAATTTTCACTTTTAGGGAAACTATCCTATTAATAAAACTGTATGAACAGTTATGAAGAGTATGATATTACACAAATTAGTTGTATTTTTGTTGTTGCATTTCTCTGTTTCCCTGCATGTGCTGAGATGAACATGAGCTGACCGTCTGATTAAAACAGAGGAGCTGCATGAAAATACAGCGAAAAAAAGAAAAGAGAGAGAAAGAGACGAGCAAACATATACCTGTATGATGTTCCCTGCAGGCGTCAGTGAGACCCGTCACGACTGAACCAACAAACAACATCACTCACAGAGAGAGAGAGAGAGAGAGAGAGAGAGAGAGAGAGAGAGAGAGAGAGAGAGAGAGAGAGAGAGAGAGAGAGAGAAAATTCAGTTTGTAATGACTTCTCCGCACAACACCTTCATGTAATTCCATTATGGATTTTGCCATAAAGTGATAAATTCATTATTCCGGTGGACAGTAAAAAGCAGCAATAACATCCTCTAATATGCACATTATTCATCGCATTCATTCATTCTCCAGCTTTCCTCTTTCGGAGTGTGATGGGAACGGGATGCATTGTTCTAAAAACTGAATTAGCAACGGCGTCCCGTCACTTTAGCGCAGCGGCTAATGCGAACTCGCGGCGCTGAGGCTTTTTGCCATCATCCATTTAAAAGGGTTTTTCTGAAAGACACTGGCTCAGGTTTATGACACTGACACGAGTGAGAGAGAGATCTGAGATCAGGAGCTGAAGACACTCACCAATCACAGTCGAGAGATGCATCTAGCTGAGAACGGGTCAAATTCACACGGGATATTATTTGTTTTCCTGCATATCTTTCAATATTAAATATTGTGTATTATATTAGATTTTTTTCTGAAAAAATTAAATGTATACAATTTTGTTTTTTGTTGTTGAGTTTGCAGTGTGTTGATGATGGCTGTCAAAGAGTTTTTTTTATTTTTTTATTTGATCATATAATGTGAATTTCATTGTATTTTATTCCATTTGAGTTTTACTTCCTTAATTTCAAATTCATATTTACAAAATTAAGTTAAAATTCACAACTTTATTGGATTGCAATTGAAAAACTGTACAGTAAGCTTTTGTTTGTTAACATGAACTAATAATGAAAAATACTTCTACAGCATTTATTAATCTCAGCTCATGTTAATTTCAACATTTAAAACCAAGTTGCATAACATTTAATGTACCTATATATATATATATATATGTATATACAGGTCCTTCTCAAAAAATTAAAAAAATCTTCTCTAAAATCTCCTGATAGCTAGCTGCATTGACCCTGCCCTTGATAAAACACAGTGGACCAACACCAGGAGCTGACATGGCACCCCAGACCATCACTGACTGTGGGTACTTGACACTGGACTTCAGGCATTTTGGCATTTCCTTCTCCCCAGTCTTCCTCCAGACTCTGGCACCTTGATTTCCGAATGAAAAAAAGTACTTTGGACCACTGAGCAACAGTCCAGTGCTGCTTCTCTGTAGCCCAGGTCAGGCGCTTCTGCCGCTGTTTCTTGTTCAAAAGTGGCTTGACCTGGGGAATGCGGCACCTGTAGCCCATTTCCTGCACACGCCTGTGCACGGTGGCTCTGGATGTTTCTACTCCAGACTCAGTCCACTGCTTCCGCAGGTCCCCCAAGGTCTGGAATCGCTCCTTCTCCACAATCTTCCTCAGGGTCCGGTCACCTCTTCTCGTTGTGCAGCGTTTTTTGCCACACTTTTTCCTTCTCACAGACTTCCCACTGAGGTGCCTTGATACAGCACTCTGGGAACAGCCTATTTGTTCAGAAATTTCTTTGTGTGTCTTACCCTCTTGCTTGAGGGTGTCAATGATGGCCTTCTGGACAGCAGTCAGGTCGGCAGTCTTACCCATGATTGCGGTTTTGAGTAATGAAACAGGCTGGGAGTTTTTAAAAGCCTCAGGAATCTTTTGCAGGTGTTTAGAGTTAATTAGTTGATTCAGATGATTAGGTTAATAGCTCGTTTAGAGAACCTTTTCATGATATGCTAATTTTTTGAGACAGGAATTTGGGGGTTTCATGAGCTGTATGCCAAAATCATCAGTATTAAAACAATAAAAGACCTGAAATATTTCAGTTGGTGTACAATGAATCTAAAATATATGAAAGTTTAATTTTTATCATTACATTATGGAAAATAATGAACTTTATCACAATATGCTAATTTTTTTAGAAGGACCTGTATATATATATATATATATATATATATATATACACAGCAAGTAATTTTTTATTGTAACAATTTATTATTTTTTAATAAATAATATGCATACCACACACACACACAATGTATTTTTTCATTTTTGACATGTATATAACTGCAGAGACATTATTATATATCTGTTGTAATCATTATTGCTAATGCATAATACTGGGACAGTATTGTAAATAGTGTGGATTGTTAAAGGCTGTATTTGTTAAGTGTGTTGGTGTGTGTTTGAGCTGGAGCTTCTGTTGGTGTGTGTTTGAGCTGGAGCTTCTGTTGGTGTGTGTTTGAGCTGGAGCTTCTGTTGGTGTGTGTTTGAGCCGAAGCTTGTGTTGGTGTGTGTTTGAGCTGAAGCTTGTTTTGGTGTGTGTTTGAGCTGAAGCTTGTGTTGGTGTGTGTTGTTGTGTGTTTGAGCTGAAGCTTGTGTTGGTGTGTGTTTGAGCCGAACCTTGTGTTGGTGTGTGTTTGAGCTGAAGCTTGTGTTGGTGTGTGTTGGTGTGTGTTTGAGCCGAACCTTGTGTTGGTGTGTGTTTGAGCTGGAGCTTGTGTTGGTGTGTGTTTGAGCTGAAGCTTGTGAGTTTGTGTTGGTGTGTGTTTGAGCTGGAGCTTCTGTTGGTGTGTGTTTGAGCCGAAGCTTGTGTTGGTGTGTGTTTGAGCTGAAGCTTGTGTTGGTGTGTGTTGGTGTGTGTTTGAGCTGAAGCTTGTGTTGGTGTGTGTTGGTGTGTGTTTGAGCCGAACCTTGTGTTGGTGTGTGTTTGAGCTGAAGCTTGTGTTGGTGTGTGTTTGAGCTGAAGCTTGTGTTGGTGTGTGTTGGTGTGTGTTTGAGCCGAACCTTGTGTTGGTGTGTGTTTGAGCTGGAGCTTGTGTTGGTGTGTGTTGGTGTGTGTTTGAGCTGAAGCTTGTGAGTTTGTGTTGGTGTGTGTTTGAGCTGAAATTTGTGTTGGTGTGTGTTTGAGCTGAAGTTTGTGTTGGTGTGTGTTTGAGCCGAAGCTTGTGTTGGTGTGTGTTTGAGCTGAAGCTTGTGTTGGTGTGTGTTTGAGCTGAAGCTTGTGTTGGTGTGTGTTTGAGCTGGAGCTTGTGTTGGTGTGTGTTTGAGCCGAAGCTTGTGTTGGTGTGTGTTTGAGCCGAAGCTTGTGTTGGTGTGTGTTTGAGCTGAAGCTTGTGTTGGTGTGTGTTTGAGCTGAAGTTTGTGTTGATGTGTGTTTGAGCCGAAGCTTGTGTTGGTGTGTGTTGGTGCGTGTTTGAGCCGAAGCTTGTGTTGGTGTGTGTTGGTGTGTGTTTGAGCTGAAGCTTGTGTTGGTGTGTGTTTGAGCTGAAGCTTGTGTTGGTGTGTGTTTGAGCTGAAGCTTGTGTTGGTGTGTGTTTGAGCTGTAGCTTGTGTTGGTGTGTGTTTGAGCTGAAGCTTGTGTTGGTGTGTGTTTGAGCTGGAGCTTGTGTTGGTGTGTGTTTGAGCTGAAGCTTGTGTTGGTGTGTGTTTGAGCTGAAGCTTGTGTTGGTGTGTGTTTGAGCCGAAGCTTGTGTTGGTGTGTGTTTGAGCCGAAGCTTGTGTTGGTGTGTGTTTGAGCTGAAGCTTGTGTTGGTGTGTGTTTGAGCCAAAGTTTGTGTTGGTGTGTGTTTGAGCTGAAGTTTGTGTTGGTGTGTGTTTGAGCCGAAGCTTGTGTTGGTGTGTGTTGGTGCGTGTTTGAGCCGAAGCTTGTGTTGGTGTGTGTTGGTGTGTGTTTGAGCTGAAGCTTGTGTTGGTGTGTGTTTGAGCTGAAGCTTGTGTTGGTGTGTGTTTGAGCTGAAGCTTGTGTTGGTGTGTGTTTGAGCCGAAGCTTGTGTTGGTGTGTGTTTGAGCTGAAGCTTGTGTTGGTGTGTGTTTGAGCTGGAGCTTGTGTTGGTGTGTGTTTGAGCTGAAGCTTGTGTTGGTGTGTGTTTGAGCTGGAGCTTGTGTTGGTGTGTGTTTGAGCTGAAGCTTGTGTTGGTGTGTGTTTGAGCTGAAGCTTGTGTTGGTGTGTGTTTGAGCCGAAGCTTGTGTTGGTGTGTGTTTGAGCCGAAGCTTGTGTTGGTGTGTGTTTGAGCTGAAGCTTGTGTTGGTGTGTGTTTGAGCCAAAGTTTGTGTTGGTGTGTGTATGAGCTGAAGTTTGTGTTGGTGTGTGTTTGAGCTGAAGTTTGTGTTGGTGTGTGTTTGAGCCGAAGCTTGTGTTGGTGTGTGTTTGAGCCAAAGTTTGTGTTGGTGTGTCTTTGAGCTGAAGCTTGTTTTGGTGTGTGTTTGAGCTGAAATTTGTGTTGGTGTGTGTTTGAGCCGAAGCTTGTGTTGGTGTGTGTTTGAGCTGAAGTTTGTGTTGGTGTGTGTTTGAGCTGAAGCTTGTGTTGGTGTGTGTTGGTGTGTGTTTGAGCTGAAGCTTGTGTTGGTGTGTGTTGGTGTGTGTTTGAGCTGGAGCTTGTGTTGGTGTGTGTTTGAGCCGAAGCTTGTGTTGGTGTGTGTTTGAGCCGAAGCTTGTGTTGGTGTGTGTTTGAGCTGAAGCTTGTGTTGGTGTGTGTTTGAGCCAAAGTTTGCGTTGGTGTGTGTTTGAGCTGAAGTTTGTGTTGGTGTGTGTTTGAGCTGAAGTTTGTGTTGGTGTGTGTTTGAGCTGAAGCTTGTGTTGGTGTGTGTTTGAGCTGGAGCTTGTGTTGGTGTGTGTTTGAGCTGAAATTTGTGTTGGTGTGTGTTTGAGCCGAAGCTTGTGTTGGTGTGTGTTTGAGCTGAAGTTTGTGTTGGTGTGTGTTTGAGCTGAAGCTTGTGTTGGTGTGTGTTGGTGTGTGTTTGAGCCGAAGCTTGTGTTGGTGTGTGAGCAGAAGCTTGTGTTGTTGTGTGTTTGAGCCGAAGCTTGTGTTGTTGTGTGTTTGAGCCAAAGTTTGTGTTGGTGTGTGTTTGAGCTGAAGCTTGTGTTGGTGTGTGTTTGAGCTGAAGTTTGTGTTGGTGTGTGTTTGAGCTGAAATTTGTGTTGGTGTGTGTTTGAGCTGAAATTTGTGGTGGTGTGTGTTTGAGCTGAAGTTTGTGGTGGTGTGTGTTTGAGCTGAAGCTTGTGTTGGTGTGTGTTTGAGCTGAAGCTTGTGTTGGTGTGTGTTTGAGCTGAAGCTTGTGTTGGTGTGTGTTTGAGCTGAAATTTGTGGTGGTGTGTGTTTGAGCTGAAGTTTGTGTTGGTGTGTGTTTGAGCTGAAGCTTGTGTTGGTGTGTGTTTGAGCTGGAGCTTGTGTTGGTGTGTGTTTGAGCTGAAGCTTGTGTTGGTGTGTGTTTGAGCTGAAGCTTGTGTTGGTGTGTGTTTGAGCTGGAGCTTGTGTTGGTGTGTGTTTGAGCTGGAGCTTGTGTTGGTGTGTGTTTGAGCTGAAGCTTGTGTTGGTGTGTGTTTGAGCTGAAGTTTGTGGTGGTGTGTGTTTGAGCTGAAGCTTGTGTTGGTGTGTGTTTGAGCTGAAATTTGTGGTGGTGTGTGTTTGAGCTGAAGTTTGTGTTGGTGTGTGTTTGAGCTGAAGCTTGTGGTGGTGTGTGTTTGAGCTGAAGCTTGTGTTGGTGTGTGTTTGAGCTGAAGTTTGTGGTGGTGTGTGTTTGAGCTGAAGTTTGTGTTGGTGTGTGTTTGAGCCAAAGCTTGTGGTGGTGTGTGTTTGAGCTGAAGCTTGTGTTGGTGTGTGTTTGAGCTGAAGTTTGTGGTGGTGTGTGTTTGAGCTGAAGTTTATGGTGGTGTGTGTTTGAGCTGAAGTTTGTGGTGGTGTGTGTTTGAGCTGAAGTTTGTGTTGGTGTGTGTTTAAGCTGAAGTTTGTGGTGGTGTGTGTTTGAGTGAATGCAGTGTCACTCATGACTTCAGTGTAAAACTCACAGAACTGTTGATTCTTCAGTCTCAGAGTCACAGATGCTTCAGTTCTTCACAGCTGTACATCAGCCGTCCGCTGCGTCTCCGTCTGTCTCCTGCATTTCAAATAATTCATTAACAATTTTATTCTTAAGAAAAACATTTTTATGCAAATGAGATCAGATGTGGTGTTCTTTTAAATTACCTCTGAAAGCATCAGCCTGTGATGAGAAACACATTCTGACTCACGATGGACAAACTTTCACAGCATCTCCTTTTCTCTTGCTTACCTTCACAAATGAATCTGTAGAACCAGCGAGACACGTCTCACTCACTCACTCACACTCTCTCTCTCACACACACACACACACACACCACCGTGTTTTACTCACCTGTTCAATCATTTATTGCCACATTGTGTGAAGTGTAATGCTCACACACTTGAGCATTGATGAGGTGATGTGTGAGGTCATGTGACACCTGATGGAAAGATTTCACACTGTTGGAGTTACAGAACAGAAATTACCAATGGATTTCTGTAATAAATACATTCTTTTAGGTCTTTGTAGAGAAGGTGGAACGTTCTGGCAAGGTTTTCTCACTGTAATGATCAAAATTTCTTCCAGTAACACAGTTACGTTCATTCAAAGTTAGCTCTAATGATGTTCTCAAAACCTTACCACAAAAACATTATTTATACATCGTTCATGGAGCGTTTTTTCCTGAAATGTTTTAGTTGCATGTTCGTTTAACGTTTTTTAAATGTAACTACTTTCGAAACGATCAGAGAACATTCAAAAGTAACGATCAGAGAACATTCAAAAGTAACATTCAGAGAACATTCAAAAGTAACGGTCAGAGAACATTCAATAAACATTTGAAAGTAAAATTCAGAAAAAATTCAAAATTAACGGTCAGAGAGCATTCAAAAGTAACGTTCAGAGAACATTAAAAAGTAACGTTCAGAGAACATTCAAAATTAACGTTCAGAGAACATTAAAAAGTAACGTTCAGAGAACATTCAAAATTAACGTTGAGAGAACATTCAAAAGTAACGTTCAGAGAACATTCAATAAACATTTGAAAGTAAAATTCAGAAAAAATTCAAAAGTAACGATCAGAGAACATTCAAAAGTAACGATCAGAGAGCATTCAAAAGTAACGTTCAGAGAACATTCAAAAGTAACGTTCAGAGAGCATTCAAAAGTAACGTTCAGAGAGCATTCAAAAGTAACGTTCAGAGAGCATTCAAAAGTAACGCTCAGAGAACATTCAAAAGTAACGTTCAGAGAACATTCAAAAGTAACGATCAGAGAACATTCAAAAGTAAAGGTCAGAGAACATTCAAAAGTAAAGCTCAGAGAACATTCAAAAGTAAAGGTCAGAGAACATTCAAAAGTAACGTTCAGAGAGCATTCAAAAGTAACGATCAGAGAACATTCAAAAGTAACGATCAGAGAACATTCAAAAGTAACGTTCCGAGAACATTCAAAAGTAACGTTCAGAGAGCATTCAAAAGTAACGATCAGAGAACATTCAAAAGTAACGTTCCGAGAACATTCAAAAGTAACGTTCAGAGAACATTCAAAAGTAACGATCAGAGAACATTCAAACGTAACATTCAAAAGTAACATTCAGAAAAAATTCTAAAGTAACGATCAGTGAACATTCAAAAGTAATTTTTAAAATAAAGTTACTATTTTAACGTGTCATATTTCTGCATGGATAATAATGCTGCATTCCAGCCAGGTTTTTGAGCACGTAAATCACGACTTCAAACCACGACTCACGACTTTGTAGCTACCATTGTTGTTTTGTATAGTTTCGCGGCCTATGTGACGTCAGAGCTCGTAACTGGGAGTACATCGATCTAGCACGAGTTCACGGGTTCGAAGTCACGGGTTTGACTGCCGTATGGAAGTAAAATAATGTCAAATGTTTTTGAAATAAAAAGCCTGTTGAATTGCACTACTTGACAAAAATAGGCATTGCATTAACCATGCTTGCATTTTAATGCATTGTATTTTTAGGGCTTGCATTTTTAATGGGCTGAAATTCAACATGGTTGAATATTTAAGCTGTGAATATTTCAATTAAAAACATTTCAAACACATTTTCATTATTAAAAATTCAAAAATCCATATTCACCCTTCATATTTAATTTCCAAAATATTCAAACTGTTTAAAATTACAACCTATAATATTCAACAGGCAATTTTCGGTCCATTTTATTTCGCGTTGCAAATTCGCTTCCACAAATTCAGTGGTTCAAATTCGACAGTAAATTCAACATTGACGTCCAGGAACTGCAGGAAAAGCAGTAGATTGCCGAGCATACTCTCCATCTGCTGTTAGTCGACCTCACCAGCAGGGGGTGCAAGCGCTTGTTGTTTACGGAGACATTCATTCATAAAATGGAAATGATTATCTGTGACAGTATATGCGGAAAAGATGATAAACACACAAAAGCTGTGTTTATGTTTCATTCAATAACTTCATTGTTACTTTCCCTGTGTATTCTACATGTCATCAGCTTTCTCTACCATGAACAGGATTATAATCGGTTTCCCTCAATACCTCATACTCAAGGATTCCCTTTCCGTTGGGACAAAACGCTTAACACATACAGTGATATGAAAGACCAATCTTGCACCTTATTGGGGATGTAGGCTGTAGGCTACTATATAGGCTACAGGCAAGAAGATGGACTCAGATTGTAAACTTTACGCGCAAAGTTTCATGCTGAGCGTTTTGTGATATACTGGCATAAAATCAACACTTGATCAATTAATACTAACACTTTCTATTCTATTCTATCCCCCCCCCCCCTCTCTCTCTCTCTCTCTCTCTCTCTCTCTCTCTCACTCTCTCTCTCTCTCTCTATATATATATATATATAAAGTCCTAAAGTCCTAAAATGCCTACGTGTATTGCATTAGCTTAAACTGGGATAATAGCACTTGCATATTGTTGTCCTCCTATTGTTAGTTTAACTGTAAATCGCTTTGGATAAAAATGCTATTGAAGTTAGAAACGGGTATACCAAAGTCGTATAAACTTCAGAGACGGTCCCTAAATGTGCGAATGTCCAACATCAAGTCATCTTTATGCCAGTCTATCACTGGGAAACGCTCAGCTGTGCGCGTTATTCTGAGTCCATCTGCTTGCCTGTGAGTTTGGACTTAAACATCACTAGTCCATTAAGCTACGTTAAGCGTTGTACAGGTCCAGCAGGGGAATCCTGAAGTATTGAGGGAAACCCTAATAGCCTGCATTGCAGCACATCGCCACAATATAAAGTTAAGGCAACTAAACAACCAAGAGAAATATATGTCAACCTCAAAAATGTAACATTGGATCTGTATATCCGCATCGGGGAATAACATTAAGATCTCGTTCACGGTAGAGAAATATGCATGTAGGCTACACAGGAAAAGTAACCGTGAAGGCACCGAATTTAACATAAACAGCCGTCATAATAATCACAAATAAACTTACATTGCTGTAAATGAGTTTTATGAATGAATGACTTGCTCTAATTTTGCTGGTCTCCGTAAACAACAAGCGCTTGCACCCCCTGCTGGCGAGATCGACTAACAGCAGATGGAGGTCAGCTCGGCAATCTTCTGCTTTTCCTGCAGTTCCTGGACGTCAATGTTGAATTTACTGTCGAATTTGAACCACTGAATTTGTAGAAGCGAATTTGCAAAGCGAAATAAAATGGACCGAAAATTGCCTGTTGAATATTATAGGTTGTATTTTTAAACAGTTAGAATATTTTGGAAGTGAAATATGAAGGGTGAATATGGATTATTGAATTTTTAATAATGAAAATGTGTTTGAAATGTTTTTATTTGAAATATTCACAGCTTAAATATTCAACCATGTTGAATTTCAGCCCATAAAAAGGCAAGCCCTAAAAATACAATGCATTAAAATGCAAGCATGGTTAATGCAATGCCTATTTTTTTTCCAAGTAGTGCAATTCAACAGGCTTTTTATTTCAAAAACATTTGACATTATTTTACTTCCATACTGCCGTTCCAGTGCACTTTCACAGGTATAAGGTTGGGAAAACATGGGTGGTTACCTGGAACGCGGCCTAAGAAGCAGCAGCATCAGGTAAAGGCTCTCCTAACACACATACACACACACACACACACACACACACACACACACACAATCTCTCTCTCTCTCTCTCTCTCTCTCTCTCTCTAACACGCACGCACAAACAAACCTGTCATTCTTCAGTCTGTGTAAACATCGATACATTTCTCAGAAAAGTAATTTCTTCAAGTCTTTGACGTCGCAGCGCCTCATTTTCAACAATGGAAACTTGCCGCTCGATAAAAAGAGGGTTCCTTAAAAGTGTTCCTTTCTTCGCTTCCATAAGAGGTAAAACTACAGTGATGCGTTAAAGGAAGAGTTTACATCGACACTTTACATATCTATGGCAGTCTGTGGTCGGTCGGTCGGTCGGTCAGTCACACACACACACACACACACACACACACACACACACACACACACACACACACACACACACACACACACACACACACACACACACACGTCAGTCACCTGAACCCTAATGTCGTGACTCTAATGGACAATGACATCATCATGTCAACGCTGACAGTCTGGTGACATCACAAGAACACAAAGTCTTCTAATTGAATAATTTAAATGGCAGCTTTCATATTACGGTAGAGTTGACATCAGATTATGGGTTATGAGTCGACTCAAAGCTTTTTACCGTCAATCGTTCTGTGTGTCCCCGAGGTCAGAGGTCAAAGGTCAAGGCAGACTGTCAGCTGGCAGCGACACACACTCTCACACACACACACACACACACACACACACACACACACACACACACACACACACACACACACACACACACACACACACACACACACACACACACACACACACTGTCACTCTCGGGCTCAGAGGTTTAACACTGTTAATTGGATCACAGTAACATCAACCCCTCACGGCACTGACTGACCCGCTTACAGACACACACACTCGTTTACTGTGTTTACTGTGTTTACTGTGGCTGGAGCTCGAGGACAACATGTTCAGAACAATGTACCGGCACGCGAAGAAACATCCCGGGGTGAGTCCAACTCCGACACACACCTGAAACTCGGAACATATCGTGCAACAGTTCATGTATTTCAGTCATTCAAATTAACAGGTGAAACTAATATATTTAGTATATATAACTATATACATATGCATGATTATACTTTTCAGAGGGCCGACATTCCTGTATTTAAAACCTTTTTTTTATTATTGATTTCATGTAATATTCTAATTTTCTGAGATTTTGTATTTGGGTTTTTCATAAGCTGTAAACCAAAATCCAACTTTTGCACGATATTCTAATATTTCGAGTTTAACCTGTACACCTTTGCCTGGTTTATAACACACTTCATATATTTAGTAATATTATCAATCTGACTATACTGACACTAGATTAAATGTAAAATAGAAATAGAAAATCAGATGAGAACAAAACTAAATCATGATTCAGTCTTTTTTTCAAGCTGCTTTACAGCAGAATTTGAATTTGTGTTATAGTTGATGAAGTTTGCATCATTGAGTTTCATGTTTGTTTCCATGAAGCTGTTTCACAGTCTGTATTGTATAAAGCGCTCTCAAATGTTCTCAAGGCCTTTTATTGACCTTCCAATGAATAGATTTACTGTAGAAACTCTTTCTTAAATATTACTCACAGTGAACGATTTACTTCACTGCATACCATAAATAAAGGACAAACCCAAACGAACAAAACAGACATTGCTTTCTTTCTCGAACAACAGCTCCATTAGTGCGATGAGTGTGTGATGACCCAGATCTCATGGTTGGCGGGTTACCAGAACTAAAGGAACGACTGTTACGCAAACGCCAGTAACAGATCTTAAGAGTGATCAGATTATTATCTATTTACTGCTGCATCTTCAAGTCAAGTTTCCTTCATTTATACAGCGCTTTAACAATATAGAGTTTCACAGCAGCTTTACAGTGATAATAGAGATTACAGTAACAGAGATTGTTTAGGCTTTACAGCTGATCTAGAATAAAGTTATTGTCCAGATAAAGTTAGTTTTGATTGATTCACTTCCGTTGTAAAGATCATTAGTTGTTAACTTAGCGGCCGCTAACACATACCGTTCAACAGAAAACAGAAACTTTTAATGTGTTCTGGACGTTTATTCGCACACAACAGTGTTTGAGCTCGAGAACACACACTTTGAAACAGGATCCAAGTTGCAAGTTTTGATTTTTTTTTAAAAACGTGATCATCTCAGTGTAAACTTCAAAATTGAGAATCTGTGAAACGCTGACGGCGCACATGTGTATCACGTGTTCAGTCTATAGATATGTGCGTTTGAATATATAGTTGTGCAGGCGTGTAGTCTCTCTTTATAAAGTGACATCACCAAATGACTCGCCTAAAAAATTTATAATACAGAATTTTTAATTCGCAATTGCGTGTTATAAAGTCAGAATTGCGAGAAAGAGTCAGAATTGTGTTATAAAGGCCGAATTGTGAGATATAAAGACAGAATTGTGAGAGAAAAAACTAACAATCCCAACTTTTTTTCTCGCAATTCCGATTTTACATCTCCCAATTGTGTGTTGTAAAGTCAGAATTATGATATATAAACTCGCAATTCCAAGAAAAATACTTGAAATTCTGACTTTTTCTCTCAGAATTGCATGTTTATATCACACAATTATGACTTTTTAATACACAATTGGGAGATCTAAAATCAGAATTGTTAGTTTTTTCTCTCGCAATTCTGACTTTATATCTCACAATTTTGACTTTATATCACACAATTCTGCCTTTATATCACGCAATTCTGCCTATTTCTCGCAATTCTGACTTTATAACACACAATTGCGACTTTATATCTCGCAATTGTGACTTTATATCTCGCAATTCTGACTTTATATCTCGCAATTCTGACTTTATAACACAATTCTGCCTTTATAACACATTTCTGACTATTTCTCGCAATTCTGACTTTATAACACAATTCTGACTTTATATCACTCAATTCTGACTTTATATCTCGCAGTTCTGACTTTATATCTCGCAATTCTGACTTTATATCTCGCAATTCTGACTTTATAACACACAATTCTGCCTTTATAACACATTTCTGACTATTTCTCGCAATTCTGACTTTATAACACAATTCTGACTATTTCTAACAATTCTGACTTTATATCACTCAATTCTGACTTTATATCTCGCAATTCTGACTTTATAACACACAATTCTGCCTTTATAACACAATTCTGACTATTTCTCGCAATTCTGACTTTATAACAATTCTGACTATTTCTCGCAATTCTGAATTTATAACACACAATTGCGACTTTATATCTCGCAATTCTGACTATATCTCACAATTCTGACTTTATACCATTCAATTCTGACTTTATATCACGCAATTCTGACTTAATATCACGCAATTCTGACTTTACCTTTCACAATTTTGACTTTATTTCACACAATTCTGCCTTTATATCACGCAATTCTGCCTATTTCTCGCAATTCTGACTTTATAACACACAATTGCGACTTTATATCTCGCAATTCTGACTTTATATCTCGCAACTCTGACTTTATGACACACAATTCTGACTATTTCTCGCAATTGTGACTTTATAACACACAATTGCGACTTTATATCTCGCAATTCTGGCTATCTCGCAATTCTGACTTTATAACACTCAATTCAGACTTTATATCACGCAATTCTGACTTTATATCACACAATTCTGACTATATCTCGCAATTCTGACTTTATATCTCGCAATTCTGACTATATCACACAACTCTGACTTTATAACACAATTCTGACTATTTCTCGCAATTCTGACACTATATGACACGCAATTGCGATTTTATATCATGCAATTCTGACTTTATATCTCGCAATTCTGACTTTATAACACACAATTCTGCCTTTATAACACAATTCTGACTATTTCTCGCAATTCTGACTTTATAACACGCAATTCTGACTATATCTCTCAATTCTGACTTTATATCACACAACTCTGACTTTATAACACAATTCTGACTATTTCTCGCAATTCTGACACTATATGACACGCAATTGCGATTTTATATCATGCAATTCTGACTTTATATCTCGCAATTCTGACTTTATAACACACAATTCTGCCTTTATAACACAATTCTGACTATTTCTCGCAATTCTGACTTTATAACACGCAATTCTGACTATATCTCTCAATTCTGACTTTATAACACACAATTCTGCCTTTATAACACAATTCTGACTCTTCCTCGCAATTGTGACTTTATATCTCGCAATTCTGACTTTATAACACACAATTCTGCCTTTATAACACAATTCTGACTATTTCTCGCAATTCTGAATTTATAACACACAATTGCGACTTTATATCTCGCAATTCTGCCTATTTCTCGCAATTCTGACTATATCTCACAATTCTGACTTTATAACACTCAATTATGACTTTATATCACACAATTCTGACCATATCTCGCAATTCTGACTTTATATCTCGCAATTCTGACTTTATACGACACAATTCTACCTTTATAACACAATTCTGACTATTTCTCGCAATTGTGACTTTATATCTCGCAATTCTGACTTTATACGACACAATTCTACCTTTATAACACAATTCTGACTATTTCTCGCAATTCTGAATTTATAACACACAATTGCGACTTTATATCACACAATTCTGCCTATTTCTCGCAATTCTGACTTTATATCTCGCAATTCTGACTTTATATCACGCAATTCTGACTTTATAACACAATTCTGCCTATTTCTCGCAGTTCTGACTATATCTCACAATTCTGACTTTATAACACTCAATTATGACTTTATATCACACAATTCTGACCATATCTCGCAATTCTGACTTTATATCTCGCAATTCTGACTTTATACGACACAATTCTACCGTTATAACACAATTCTGACTATTTCTCGCAATTCTGAATTTATAACACAATTGTGACTTTATATCACGCAATTCTGACTATATTTCGCAATTCTGACTTTATATCACGCAATTCTGACTTAATATCACGCAATTCTGACTTTACATTTCACAATTTTGACTATTTCACACAATTCTGCCTTTATATCACGCAATTCTGCCTATTTCTCGCAATTCTGACTTTATAACACACAATTGCGACTTTATATCTCGCAATTCTGACTTTATATCACTCAATTCTGACTTTATATCTCGCAACTCTGACTTTATGACACACAATTCTGCCTTTATAACACAATTCTGACTATTTCTCGCAATTGTGACTTTATAACACCCAATTCAGACTTTATATCACGCAATTCTGACTTTATATCACACAACTCTGACTTTATAACACAATTCTGACTATTTCTCGCAATTCTGACACTATATGACACACAATTGCGACTTTATATCATGCATTTCTGACTTTATATCTCGCAATTCTGACTTTATAACACACAATTCTGCCTTTATAACACAATTCTGACTATTTCTCGCAATTGTGACTTTATAACACTCAATTCAGACTTTATATCACGCAATTCTGACTTTATATCACACAACTCTGACTTTATAACACAATTCTGACTATTTCTCGCAATTCTGACACTATATGACACACAATTGCGACTTTATATCATGCATTTCTGACTTTATATCTCGCAATTCTGACTTTATAACACACAATTCTGCCTTTATAACACAATTCTGACTATTTCTCTCAATTCTGACTTTATAACACAATTCTGCCTATTTCTCGCAATTCTGACTATATCTCACAATTCTGACTTTATAACACTCAATTATGACTTTATATCACACAATTCTGACCATATCTCGCAATTCTGACTTTATATCTCGCAATTCTGACTTTATACGACACAATTCTACCGTTATAACACAATTCTGACTATTTCTCGCAATTCTGAATTTATAACACACAATTGTGACTTTATATCTCGCAATTCTGACTATATTTCGCAATTCTGACTTTATACCATTCAATTCTGACTTTATATCACGCAATTCTGACTTAATATCACGCAATTCTGACTTTACATTTCACAATTTTGACTATTTCACACAATTCTGCCTTTATATCACGCAATTCTGCCTATTTCTCGCAATTCTGACTTTATAACACACAATTGCGACTTTATATCTCGCAATTCTGACTTTATATCACTCAATTCTGACTTTATATCTCGCAACTCTGACTTTATGACACACAATTCTGCCTTTATAACACAATTCTGACTATTTCTCGCAATTGTGACTTTATAACACTCAATTCAGACTTTATATCACGCAATTCTGACTTTATATCACACAACTCTGACTTTATAACACAATTCTGACTATTTCTCGCAATTCTGACACTATATGACACACAATTGCGACTTTATATCATGCATTTCTGACTTTATATCTCGCAATTCTGACTTTATAACACACAATTCTGCCTTTATAACACAATTCTGACTATTTCTCGCAATTGTGACTTTATAACACTCAATTCAGACTTTATATCACGCAATTCTGACTTTATATCACACAACTCTGACTTTATAACACAATTCTGACTATTTCTCGCAATTCTGACACTATATGACACACAATTGCGACTTTATATCATGCATTTCTGACTTTATATCTCGCAATTCTGACTTTATAACACACAATTCTGCCTTTATAACACAATTCTGACTATTTCTCTCAATTCTGACTTTATAACGCAATTCTGACTATATCTCGCAATTCTGACTTTATAACACACAATTCTGCCTTTATAACACAATTCTGACTATTTCTCGCAATTCTGACTTTATAACACTCAATTCAGACTTTATATCACGCAATTCTGACCATATCTCGCAATTCTGACTTTATATCTCGCAATTCTGACTTTATAACACAATTCTGCCTATTTCTCGCAATTCTGACTTTATTTCTCGCAATTCTGACTTTATATCACGCAATTCTGACTTTATAACACAATTCTGCCTATTTCTCGCAATTCTGACTATATCTCACAATTCTGACTTTATAACACTCAATTATGACCATATCTCGCAATTCTGACTTTATATCTCGCAATTCTGACTATATCTCGCAATTCTGACTTTATAACACTCAATTATGACTTTATATCACACAATTCTGACCATATCTCACAATTCTGACTTTATATCTCGCAATTCTGACTTTATATCACGCAATTCTGACTTTATATCACGCAATTCTGACTTTATATCTCCCAATTCTGACTTTATATCACGCAATTCTGACTTTATAACACAATTCTGCCTATTTCTCGCAATTCTGACTATATCTCGCAATTCTGACATTATAACACTCAATTATGACTTTATATCACACAATTCTGACCATATCTCGCAATTCTGACTTTATATCTCGCAATTCTGACTTTATATCACGCAATTCTGACTTTATAACACAATTCTGCCTATTGCTCGCAATTCTGACTTTATATCTCGCAATTCGGACTTTATAACACACAATTCTGCCTTTATAACACAATTCTGACTATTTCTCGCAATTGTGACTTTATAACACTCAATTCAGACTTTATATCACGCAATTCTGACTTTATATCACACAACTCTGACTTTATAACACAATTCTGACTATTTCTCGCAATTCTGACACTATATGACACACAATTGCGACTTTATATCATGCATTTCTGACTTTATATCTCGCAATTCTGACTTTATAACACACAATTCTGCCTTTATAACACAATTCTGACTATTTCTCGCAATTGTGACTTTATAACACTCAATTCAGACTTTATATCACGCAATTCTGACTTTATATCACACAACTCTGACTTTATAACACAATTCTGACTATTTCTCGCAATTCTGACACTATATGACACACAATTGCGACTTTATATCATGCATTTCTGACTTTATATCTCGCAATTCTGACTTTATAACACACAATTCTGCCTTTATAACACAATTCTGACTATTTCTCGCAATTCTGACTTTATAACGCAATTCTGACTATATCTCGCAATTCTGACTTTATAACACACAATTCTGCCTCTATAACACAATTCTGACTATTTCTCGCAATTCTGACTTTATAACACTCAATTCAGACTTTATATCACGCATTTCTGACCATATCTCGCAATTCTGACTTTATATCTCGCAATTCTGACTTTATAACACAATTCTGCCTATTTCTCGCAATTCTGACTTTATATCACGCAATTCTGACTTTATAACACAATTCTGCCTATTTCTCGCAATTCTGACTATATCTCGCAATTCTGCCTTTATAACACAATTCTGACTATTTCTCGCAATTCTGACTTTATATCACACAACTCTGACTTTATAACACAATTCTGACTATTTCTCGCAATTCTGACACTATATGACACACAATTGCGACTTTATATCATGCATTTCTGACTTTATATCTCGCAATTCTGACTTTATAACACACAATTCTGCCTTTATAACACAATTCTGACTATTTCTCTCAATTCTGACTTTATAACGCAATTCTGACTATATCTCGCAATTCTGACTTTATAACACACAATTCTGCCTTTATAACACAATTCTGACTATTTCTCGCAATTCTGACTTTATAACACTCAATTCAGACTTTATATCACGCAATTCTGACCATATCTCGCAATTCTGACTTTATATCTCGCAATTCTGACTTTATAACACAATTCTGCCTATTTCTCGCAATTCTGACTTTATTTCTCGCAATTCTGACTTTATATCACGCAATTCTGACTTTATAACACAATTCTGCCTATTTCTCGCAATTCTGACTATATCTCACAATTCTGACTTTATAACACTCAATTATGACCATATCTCGCAATTCTGACTTTATATCTCGCAATTCTGACTATATCTCGCAATTCTGACTTTATAACACTCAATTATGACTTTATATCACACAATTCTGACCATATCTCACAATTCTGACTTTATATCTCGCAATTCTGACTTTATATCACGCAATTCTGACTTTATATCACGCAATTCTGACTTTATATCTCCCAATTCTGACTTTATATCACGCAATTCTGACTTTATAACACAATTCTGCCTATTTCTCGCAATTCTGACTATATCTCGCAATTCTGACATTATAACACTCAATTATGACTTTATATCACACAATTCTGACCATATCTCGCAATTCTGACTTTATATCTCGCAATTCTGACTTTATATCACGCAATTCTGACTTTATAACACAATTCTGCCTATTGCTCGCAATTCTGACTTTATATCTCGCAATTCGGACTTTATAACACACAATTCTGCCTTTATAACACAATTCTGACTATTTCTCGCAATTGTGACTTTATAACACTCAATTCAGACTTTATATCACGCAATTCTGACTTTATATCACACAACTCTGACTTTATAACACAATTCTGACTATTTCTCGCAATTCTGACACTATATGACACACAATTGCGACTTTATATCATGCATTTCTGACTTTATATCTCGCAATTCTGACTTTATAACACACAATTCTGCCTTTATAACACAATTCTGACTATTTCTCGCAATTGTGACTTTATAACACTCAATTCAGACTTTATATCACGCAATTCTGACTTTATATCACACAACTCTGACTTTATAACACAATTCTGACTATTTCTCGCAATTCTGACACTATATGACACACAATTGCGACTTTATATCATGCATTTCTGACTTTATATCTCGCAATTCTGACTTTATAACACACAATTCTGCCTTTATAACACAATTCTGACTATTTCTCGCAATTCTGACTTTATAACGCAATTCTGACTATATCTCGCAATTCTGACTTTATAACACACAATTCTGCCTCTATAACACAATTCTGACTATTTCTCGCAATTCTGACTTTATAACACTCAATTCAGACTTTATATCACGCATTTCTGACCATATCTCGCAATTCTGACTTTATATCTCGCAATTCTGACTTTATAACACAATTCTGCCTATTTCTCGCAATTCTGACTTTATATCACGCAATTCTGACTTTATAACACAATTCTGCCTATTTCTCGCAATTCTGACTATATCTCGCAATTCTGACTTTATAACACTCAATTATGACTTTATATCACACAATTCTGACCATATCTCGCAATTCTGACTTTATATCTCGCAATTCTGACTATATCTCGCAATTCTGACTTTATAACACTCAATTATGACTTTATATCACACAATTCTGACCATATCTCGCAATTCTGACTTTATATCTCGCAATTCTGACTTTATATCACGCAATTCTGACTTTATATCACGCAATTCTGACTTTATATCTCCCAATTCTGACTTTATATCACGCAATTCTGACTTTATAACACAATTCTGCCTATTTCTCGCAATTCTGACATTATATCTCGCAATTCTGACTTTATATCTCGCAATTCTGACTTTATATCACGCAATTCTGACTTTATAACACAATTCTGCCTATTGCTCGCAATTCAGACTTTATATCTCGCAATTCGGACTTTATATCACGCAATTCTGCCTTTATAACACACAATTCTGCCTTTATAACACCATTCTGACTATTTCTCGCAATTGTGACTTTATAACAGACAATTGCGACTTTATATCTCGCAATTCTGACTTTATAACACTCAATTCAGACTTTATATCTCGCAATTCTGACTTTATATCACACAATTCTGCCTTTATAACACCATTCTGACTATTTCTCGCAATTGTGACTTTATAACAGACAATTGCGACTTTATATCTCGCAATTCTGACTTTATAACACTCAATTCAGACTTTATATCACGCAATTCTGACTTTATATCACACAATTCTGACTATATCTCGCAATTCTGACTTTATATCTCGCAATTCTGACTTTATATCTCGCAATTCTGACTTTATATCACGCAATTCTGACTTTATAACACAATTATGACTATTTCTCGCAAT
Organism: Siphateles boraxobius; assembly: GCF_051911475.1. NCBI lineage: Eukaryota > Metazoa > Chordata > Actinopteri > Cypriniformes > Leuciscidae > Siphateles > Siphateles boraxobius. The sequence goes on along the minus strand of NW_027508955.1, from coordinate 236,738 downwards.
TCTGACACTATATGACACGCAATAGCGACTTTATATTAGGGCTGTGAACCTACACTGGTCTCACGGTTCGGTTCGGTTACGATTATCATGTCATCGATTCAGTTCAATTCGGTATCACAATGCATTTCGATGTACCGCATCCTCAATTTTCAAATTTACTTTAAAAGTGATCCGTGCGCTTGCGTGTGTGTTCATCTGTTCGGGAAGTCGCAGTGACAGAAACAGTGACATTCCAGTTTGAATTTCAAAGGCCTGTTTATGCCATTAAGAAAATAAAATTTTATCAAATCAATTTTGTTTTAAAGAAATGTTTATTTAAAAGCAGCGCTCATTCATCAGTGTATATGTCGACATTAGAGGCGCGCGCATCAACCGTCGAGAGTTCACTGTTGAAGATGACGATCATTTATAATCACCAGTAACAACACAGAATAATTGTAATTTCACCATCGGCTGGCAGCGAATACTTAAATCTGAGAACAATATTGAGGCGGTCGGATTATTTGTTTTGGCTGCGGATTCGGGTGACGTTGAAGCTCATTCTCTTACTCTAAAGCAGTCCGGCTCTGCCAGGCGTAACAGCTCGGGGTGAACACGGCTAACATTGTTTATCAAGTTAATATAGCTATTACCTCCTGCCTATTCTATTTGTGCGTGACATGAGCGCACACAGCGCGTGTCTTCTCCAGGTCGTGCTTACCAGGTTGTTCATAAAAGCCGAAATGTGTCCAGATATAGGCTTTTAAAGTAGCTGGAGCATTTTTAATTATGCGCACACATCTCGCCTCCCTCTGCCAGTGTATGGTATCACGACAAAGCACATACGTGACAAATGACGTCAGAAAAGCGTCAGTACATTATAACCGGTTATGGTCTATTACTGAACCGATAACCGAATCGTCCTCGTCTGCATCGCGATGCATCGTAGAAACGATTAATTTCGACACCCCTACTTTATATCATGCAATTCTGACTTTATATCTCGCAATTCTGACTTTATAACACAATTCTATTTCTCAAAATTCTGACTTTATATCTCACAATTCTGACTTTATATCACACAATTCTGACTTTATATCTCGCAATTCTGACTTTATATCACGCAATTCTGACTTTATATCACGCAATTCTGACTTTATATCACACAATTCTGACTATATCACGCAATTCTGACTTTATATCACGCAATTCTGACTATATCCCGCAATTCTGACTTTATATCACGCAATTCTGACTTTATATCTCGCAATTCTGACTTTATATCACGCAATTCTGACTATATCCCGCAATTCTGACTTTATATCACGCAATTCTGACTTTATATCTCGCAATTCTGACTTTATAACACTCAATTCAGACTTTATATCACGCAATTCTGACTTTATATCACGCAATTCTGACTTTATATCACACAATTCTGACTATATCACGCAATTCTGACTTTATATCACGCAATTCTGACTATATATCACGCAATTCTGACTTTATATCACGCAATTCTGACTATATATCACGCAATTCTGACTTTATATCTCGCAATTCTGACTTTATATCACGCAATTCTGACTTTATATCACGCAATTCTGACTATATCCCGCAATTCTGACTTTATATCACGCAATTCTGACTTTATATCTCGCAATTCTGACTTTATATCACGCAATTCTGACTATATCCCGCAATTCTGACTTTATATCACGCAATTCTGACTTTATATCTCGCAATTCTGACTTTATATCTCGCAATTCTGACTTTATATCACGCAATTCTGACTTTATATCACACAATTCTGACTATATCACGCAATTCTGACTTTATATCACGCAATTCTGACTATATCCCGCAATTCTGACTTTATATCACGCAATTCTGACTTTATATCACGCATTTCTGACTTTATATCTCGCAATTCTGACTTTATATCACGCAATTCTGACTTTATATCACGCAATTCTGACTTTATATCACGCAATTCTGACTTTATATCTCGCAATTCTGACTTTATATCTCGCAATTCTTACTTTATATCTCGCAATTCTGACTTTATATCTCGCAATTCTGACTTTATATCACACAATTCTGACTTTATATCACGCAATTCTGACTTTATATCACGCAATTCTGACTTTATATCACACAATTCTGACTTTATATCACACAATTCTGACTTTATATCACGCAATTCTGACTATATCTCCCAATTCTGACTTTATATCTCGCAATTCTTACTTTATATCACGCAATTCTGACTTTATATCACGCAATTCTGAATTTATATCACGCAATTCTGACTATATCTCGCAATTCTGACTTTATATCACGCAATTCTGACTTTATATCTCGCAATTCTGACTTTATATCACGCAATTCTGACTTTATAACACAATTATGACTATTTCTCGCAATTCTGACTTTATATCTCCCAATTCTGACTTTATATCTCGCAATTCTGACTTTATATCACGCAATTCTGACTTTATATCTCCCAATTCTTACTTTATATCACGCAATTCTGACTTTATATCACGCAATTCTGACTTTATATCTCGCAATTCTGACTTTATATCTCGCAATTCTTACTTTATATCACGCAATTCTGACTTTATATCACGCAATTCTGACTTTATATCACACAATTCTGACTTTATATCACGCAATTCTGACTTTATATCACGCAATTCTGACTTTATATCACTCAATTCTGACTTTATATCTCGCAATTCTGACTTTATATCTCGCAATTCTGACTTTATAACTCGCAATTCTGAGAAATAATTATCTTTTAAAATGTTTTATTCTGTGGCAGAAACAAGCTTCCCTAGAGGCCTGTGAATGTGGAAAACAGGACTGACACAGTGTCTGATAAAATGACTTTTGTAGTCTTTATAACTTCTGCAGCAAATCTGTGAGAAGATATTTGCCTGAAGGGACATAAAAAAATCAGTTTACGTCTGTGAGTTTGTTGCAGGTCAGAAGCAGATGTTACAGCAGATGCTGTTAGTGTCTCTCTCTCTCTCTCTCTCTCTCTCTCTCTCTCTCTCATCACACAGGTGTTACAGTGACTAACAAGTGTGACTTCACAAATAAATAAGAAAGTTGTTGTTTTCTTCACTTAAAAGTGTGATCACTGAATATGACACTCATCAAAAGTGCACAGGAGAAAAGCCCACGTGTGTGTCCGTGAATGCAGCATTTGGACAGTTCTTGGTAATGTGAACGATAAGGGAACATATCATTCTTCAAACCACAGGTGTAAAGAGTACCAGCAAACCATAAATACCTTACAGCGAAAATAACTTTATTACAAGTCACCATGTTCCAATTCCAATACGACTTGAGTAAAAGTCTTAGAGTATCAGATTTTAACAGTACTTCATTATTTCACTCAAAGATGCTCTAGTCCTCAACACCTAAGAGACATGCCAGTGAAAATAAGAAACAATTGATTTGTAAAATGAAAAATCGTGTTTATTTTCTAAAATCAAAATAAAACTGAATATTGCAATAAATGAAGGTCGCCACAACAGCCTCTTAAATATCCACAAACTCTCACGTCTCAGTTCAGCTCAAGTGCACATAAAGGCCATAAGTAAACCAATATCCTTAGAAAAGGTCTCATCAATATCACAAACACAACCACAACACACACACACACACACACAGCACTAGAAACATCACATGACCACCGAACGCCCATCAGGATTGAGTTCAGCTTAAGATGAGAGAAAAACACATGTTGCGCTCGGCTTAGGACGCTTAAACATATTTGATAAGCTAATTTGAATATCTGCCGGTAACCCCTGGGGGATTATGCAAATCACTGTTACACGAGGCAGTTTTGACAACATAAGGCAAAGTCTGTGTCTGTGTGTCTCTCACTTTCTCAAACACGGAGAAAACACAGAAAAACTGATGCATCACATTCCCTCTTTTAATATGTATTTCTATTCTAATCCCTGTTATCATTTACACTCACACACACTGAAGTCTCCTGATAGGATGTGTGTGTGATCCTGTCACTCAGTCTGATCGGCAGTAGTACACACACACATACACACACACTAGCGACTGTGTCCTTCGTCGCTCAACCCAGACCGACACACACAGTGTGTCTCCATGCATATAAAAGAGAGTGTGTGTGTTCATTTAGCACTGAAACCCACTCGACGCAAGTACATGAACACACACACACACACACACACTTCTAAATCCATTTCACACGCCGTTGGATCCTGAAAGATGTCAGCCTTCTCTCTTTCGGCTCAAACACGCTCATGATGGAGCTGCAGTTCTTGCTGAGTTAGTAAAGTTACTCAAACCTTAAAGTCATTACTCGGGTTTTACACTCATGCATTTGGCAGATGTTTATCAAGTCACTTGCATTGCGTTTAAGGTGTGATGTCATCAGTTCATGCATCACTGTTACTCTTCACTGATGATATACAGTGCAAGTGCCAATCATTTTTATGTTTATGGTATAGTGTTACTGTAGCTTAGACAGTCAAGTATGGCGCTTGCAACGCCAAGATCATGGGTTCGTTTCTCCGGGAATGCATGAACTGATAACATATACACCTTTAATGCAAAGGATAAAAGCATCTGCCAAATGCATAAATGTTGTTGAGATGTTGATGAATAACACATCTAATATATATATATAAGTTGGATATAGAAGTATGTCTGTATAGTATAATCACATAAAGCGATATACAATTTCTCAGAATGCAACAGTAAGGCATGAATATATTAAGACATTATAAACATTAACATCAGGATTTTCTGTAAAGCTGCTCAATGTGCATTGTGAAAATGCGCTATATAAATAACACTAGGACTTTATATGTTTATATGACTGTATATGTTTCTTATACAGCAGGACAGCGCTCTTGTGATGTGTTTGTCAGGCATTTGTGCACTTGCTTTACTTTAGAGTGAGTAACACACACACACACACACACACACACACACTGAACACGATACACTGACGTGACGTCTTAATGTGCAATAATATAGATATGGGCATGTGTAATACAGTTTCAATGTTTTTTGTTGTTGTATTGTTTTGTATGATTTAGACATTTTATGTGCAATGATATTTGACTATGTCCTTATTAATTACTAATTATTGGACTTTTTTTTCTTGCATTGTCTATTCTAGTTTTTTATTCCTATTATGCTATTATTGAGGAAGCAGCTTAGACATACATACACCCTAGTTTCTAATGTTTTTTATTGGTTAATGTTTTTCTCTTGTGTTTTGACCGTGACTTTAGCACTTGGTTTCGTTCCTTCATATAAAAATGTGTATTGAATGACAATAAAAGGCCTTTGAACCTCGATGTTCTCGTCCTCTCTCAGCTCATCCCTCAGTTCTTCTTCTTGTTGTTGGGTTTGAGTGGAGCTTCTCTCTATCTGGTGCGACTGGCTCGAGGACCTCATGTCAGGTGAGACCGAAGAAAACACACTTTACAATGCAGTGACACTACACATTCATTCAACTCAATTCATTCAACTCTATTTGTCTCCAAGGGGCAATTAACCAGAAGAGTCACGAAAACAGTGTACATAAAAACATCATACATTAAATAAATAACTCAATGTGCACGGAATGCATATTCATTATAATCTGCTTCAAGATACCTAAAAAACAAGTCCATACCATGTATAAGAATGAATAAATATGTAAATATATAACTGTGTGCAAAGTTACGGCATGGTAAACAAGAGGGTCAGAGATGGTTAAAAATTTGAACATGCTCATATAAAGAGAAATGAACACAATCCTCAATCTCATGTTGTTCCAAACATGCTTGTATTTCTTCATATGAATATAATAGTTTGGGTTACACTTTATTTTAAGGTGTCATTATTACAGTGTAATTATATGTTTAAGTACTGAGTAATATTAAGCAACTACATGTACTTACTATAGGGTTATAGGATTAGGATTTGGTTAGTTGCATGTAATTATGCCTACTTTACTGTTATTACTATGGTAAGTACATGTAGTTGTACACAGTACAAGACAATCAGTCACATTACATCATTACTGATACTTTAAAGTCCCCCTGTGGTGAAAATCCAGCTTTTAATGTTGTTTATGTGTCTATGTGGTGTTTTTAATATGCTTTAACACAAATCATGTGTAAATTCATAAGTCGACAGCATTGCTGAGTATTTTCTGCTTAAAACTGCAGTGAACCAAAGACAGTCTCAAAAACACGCTTTGAAATCGCTGGTGTTTCTGACGTCACAAACTACCTTGTAACCAATCAGATCAACGTGTGATCGTCAACCAGTGGATCTCTGAGTGAGTGAGTGAGTGAGTGGAGGCGGGGCTCATTTGCATATTCATAGAACCGCGCATACTAAATGAGGCAAGGGTGTCAAGTTACATTCAAGATATTTTAAGACATGAAGAAAAAAAAACGCTTTAATGTGTCATTTCGGTGATCAAAGATGAGTTTTAAGGGATAAAATGATTGACTGGGGGACTTTAACAATGTAACAGATCATTAGGTTCTGTAATGTAACATTCTAGCTTTTTGAAAATTCTAAATTCTGACTGGACGAGCTGTTTCTAGTGTCTTCTGTTTGTTGTGTGTATTAATTCATCCCTGTGAGAAACAAACTCGGCAGTCTGCCAAAAAAACTGTCCTCGGTCACCTCCGCCTGATAATTACCCTCCTTCAGTTTTACCCTCCTTTACAGTCACTCATCCTCATCCTCTTTTTTCCACTCGCTCTCTTTCTCCTCTCCGCTCTGGCCTTACCCTCATTCTGTCAGCTGGGACAGGAGGAATAACCCTGAACCGTGGAACAAACTCGACCCGACCTATCAGTACAAGGTAAACAGCCCAGCAACTGTTCTGTGATCTGCTGCAGACTGACAGCGCAGACAGATCCGTCACTCTCACGGTTCCCGGATCAGTTTCATCTCACGCGAAGGAGAGATACGTGACAGGAGACGTCAAGCCGTACATTAGACACACACTTAGTGAGCTGCATCCCAATTCACCTACTTAGACACTATTCCGTGCTGTTTTAAAGGGATGGTTCACCCAAAAATGAACATTAACCCATGATTTACTCTCCCTCACGTCAGGTGTATATGACATTCTTCTTTCAGATGAATACAATCAGAGTTATATTAAAAAATTACAATATTTCATGCTGTTTTTAGTATAAATAGTGCGATTGGTGTTTTCACAATGAAAATTTGCACTTCAGATTATCTTATTTAACAAAAAAACGAACAATTAGACACTTCATGCACTTTAATACACAGCTTAAAAGTCATGAAAGGGAAGTTGGACTCGTTTTTTCTTCCCTACACTCTTAAAAATAAAGGTTCCAAAAGGAGGCTTTTGCACTCACTTAATAATGTTGGGTTAAAAATAACCCAGCGAGTAACCCAACTATGGGGAGGTATAGCACCTTCCCAACTGTGGGTTATTTTAACCCAATGCATTGGGTTAAATGCCAGTTGGGTTACAAGTAACCCAACAGTTAAATTAACTATTTATTTTATTTACTATTTATATTTATTTATTTAAATAAATAAAATACACGTTGTTTTCAAGTACATAGTTTATTTGTATAAAACAATACATATGTCTCAACAAATATATTTTTAAATTACAAACTAAATATTGTGGAGCCTAGAATTTTATGGAAATATACATACTTGTGTACATAAATTCAAAATACATACAATAAGTTTACATACAACATTCGTATTTAACCCAACAGACGGGTTATTACTAGAAATTACCCAATGATTTTAAAAAAATGACCCAACATTTTTGGAAAATAACCCAACATAGTGACCCAATATGTGTAACCCAATTTAAAAAAAATAACCCAATGTTTTTTACTGTGCAGTGATATCATAAAAGAACCCCAAGAGAACCTTCCAGAAAGAGCTCCTAAAAAAAAACATTTCTTCTTGGTGTGAAGAACATTTCAGGCCCGGTTTCACAGACCGGGTTTAGATTAAGCCAGGATTAGACCTTAGTTAAATTAGGACATTTAAATAGTTTTCGATAGAAAAAAACTAGCATGCGACAGAAAAAAACATTACGGATGTGCATCTTGAGACAAAACAATGGCACTAATACGGTATATTTTAAGATATGTCAGTGCAAGTTGTTTTCAGTTAAAACAGCTCAAACATGCATTTTAGTCTGTGTCTGTGAAACCGGCCTTTAATAATCTAATGTAACCTTTTGTGCAATGGGAAGGTTCCATGGATGTTAAAGGTTCTTTATTGGCATCTAAAGTTCTATTAAGAACCTTCAATATCCATGGAAACTTCCCATTGCACAAAAAGAATCTTAATAGTGGAAAAGGGTTCTTTAGATTATTTAAATGTTCTTCACACCAAGAAGAAATGGTTCTTTTAGGAACTCTTTAGGAACGTTCTTTCGGGAGGCTAAAATGGTTCTTCTATAGCATTACTGCAAAAGCCTCTTTTTGGAAGCTTTATTTTTAAGAGTGTATAATGTCGTATATTCGAGTGAAACGCTTTAGGAACGAGAACAAATGTGGGCAGGGCTTGATTGTGTCTCTGAGGAATTGATTGGATGATTGGATGGTGGTTTGCTATTGGCTGATCTCAGGTGAGTGACAGGTTGCCCCGCCCTCATCATCAGAGAAGAGAAGAGATGCTGCAAGAGGAACTTATTCTAATTCAACATTACCAGGAACATGAAGTTTAAAACTATGCATAATTCATTTAGAATAAACAATGCAATATTCCGTAAAAAAAATAAGATTCGTCCGTTTTGATTTCATGGTGACTTGTTTCTAGATAAGCCTTGTGCGCCTGAGGCTCGTGTGAAAAACACAGCGTTCGTTCACGTCTGCTTTAGAAGGAATAATTTATATCGCAGCGGGTGAATGTTTTGTTCTCGTTTGGAACATCTTGATCACCTCCAACCATTAATAAAAGAATTAACAAAGGCAGACGGAGAGAATGAGAGAGGATTCCTCAGAGAAGACACGCGTGTTCATGGGAAGTTTGCGTTCAGGCTCACGAAAGGTCACGACTCGACATGTTTAATTCTCAAAAGGAGCCAAAGGTCAGAAATCAAGAAATCCGGCAGCGTCTCAACATTAATCATAATGAGAGAAACAGAAGCAGAGAGAGATCAATGTGAATATGAGAATAAAATAACACCGGCTGAAGAACGTGTCTCCTGTCACACATTCAGAACATAAACATGCTTTCTGTCACAGTAAACCTGACGCTCCGAGACCTTTTCACAAAAACAGCAAAGCATGAATGCAGGAACTATGGGATTCTTTCAGCCGTTTCATGGTCAAGCTGGAGAAATTATGCGTCTGGTCACTTAGTAAAGTAACAGCAAACTCTCCTCAACAAGAGGAATCATTCACGTCATAAACCCTGCATTACTCACTCAACTTTAACTAATGATTGATTGATTGATTGTAAATAAGCACATCTAATCAAAAGTAACGATCAGAGAACATTCAAAAGTAACGATCAGAGAACATTGAAAAGTAACGATCAGAGAACATTCAAAAGTAACGATCAGAGAACATTCAAAAGTAACGATCTGAGAACATTCAAAAGTAACGATCAGAGAAGATTCAAAAGTAACGATCAGAGAAGATTCAAAAGTAACAATCAGAGAACATTGAAAAGTAACGATCAGAGAACATTCAAAAGTAACGATCAGAGAAGATTCAAAAGTAACGATCAGAGAAGATTCAAAAGTAACGATCAGAGAAGATTCAAAAGTAACGATCAGAAAACATTCAAAAGTAACGATCAGAGAACATTCAAAAGTAACGATCAGAGAACATTCAAAAGTAACGATCAGAGAACATTCAAAAGTAACGATCAGAGAACATTCAAAAGTAACGATCAGAGAAGATTCAAAAGTAACGATCAGAGAACATTCAAAAGTAACGATCAGAGAACATTCAAAAGTAACGATCAGAGAACATTCAAAAGTAACAATTAGAGAACATTCAAAAGTAAAAATCAGAGAACATTCAAAAGTAACGATCAGAGAACATTGAAAAGTAACGATCAGAGAACATTCAAAAGTAACGATCAGAGAATATTCAAAAGTAACGATCAGAGAACATTCAAAAGTAACGATCAGAGAACATTCAAAAGTAACGATCAGAGAATATTCAAAAGTAACGATCAGAGAACATTCAAAAGTAACAATCAGAGAATATTCAAAAGTAACGATCAGAGAATATTCAAAAGTAACGATCAGAGAACATTCAAAAGTAACGATCAGAGAAGATTCAAAAGTAACGATCAGAGAACATTCAAAAGTAACAATTAGAGAACATTCAAAAGTAACGATCAGAGAAGATTCAAAAGTAACGATCAGAGAACATTCAAAAGTAACAATTAGAGAATATTCAAAAGTAACGATCAGAGAACATTCAAAAGTAACGATCAGAGAAGATTCAAAAGTAACGATCAGAGAACATTCAAAAGTAACAATTAGAGAACATTCAAAAGTAACGATCAGAGAACATTCAAAAGTAACGATCAGAGAACATTGAAAAGTACGATCAGAGAACATTCAAAAGTAACGATCAGAGAACATTCAAAAGTAACGATCAGAGAACATTGAAAAGTACGATCAGAGAACATTCAAAAGTAACGATCAGAGAACATTCAAAAGTAACATTCAGAGAACATTCAAAAGTAACATTCAGAGAACATTCAAAAGTACGATCAGAGAACATTCAAAAGTAACGATCAGAGAAGATTCAAAAGTAACGATCAGAGAACATTCAAAAGTAACAATTAGAGAATATTCAAAAGTAACGATCAGAGAACATTCAAAAGTAACGATCAGAGAAGATTCAAAAGTAACGATCAGAGAACATTCAAAAGTAACAATTAGAGAACATTCAAAAGTAACGATCAGAGAACATTCAAAAGTAACGATCAGAGAACATTGAAAAGTACGATCAGAGAACATTCAAAAGTAACGATCAGAGAACATTCAAAAGTAACGATCAGAGAACATTGAAAAGTACGATCAGAGAACATTCAAAAGTAACGATCAGAGAACATTCAAAAGTAACATTCAGAGAACATTCAAAAGTAACATTCAGAGAACATTCAAAAGTACGATCAGAGAACATTCAAAAGTAACGATCAGAGAACATTCAAAAGTAACGTTCAGAGAACATTGAAAAGTAACGATCAGAGAACATTGAAAAGTAACGATCAGAGAACATTCAAAAGTACGATCAGAGAACATTCAAAAGTAACATTCAGAGAACATTCAAAAGTAACGATTAGAGAACATTCAAAAGTAACATTCAGAGAACATTCAAAAGTAACGATCAGAGAACATTGAAAAGTAACGATCAGAGAACATTCAAAAGTAACGTTCAGAGAACATTCAAAAGTAACGATCAGAGAAAATTCAAAAGTAACGATCAGAGAACATTCAAAAGTAACATTCAGAGAACATTCAAAAGTAACATTCAGAGAAAATTCAAAAGTAACGATCAGAGAACATTGAAAAGTAACGATCAGAGAACATTCAAAAGTAACGATCAGAGAACATTCAAAAGTACGATCAGAGAACATTCAAAAGTAACATTCAGAGAACATTCAAAAGTAACATTCAGAGAACATTCAAAAGTAACATTCAGAGAACATTCAAAAGTAACATTCAGAGAACATTCAAAAGTAACATTCAGAGAACATTCAAAAGTACGATCAGAGAACATTCAAAAGTAACATTCAGAGAACATTCAAAAGTAACATTCAGAGAACATTCAAAAGTAACGATCAGAGAACATTCAAAAGTAACATTCAGAGAACATTCAAAAGTAACGTTCAGAGAACATTCAAAAGTAACGATCAGAGAACATTCAAAAGTAACATTCAGAGAACATTCAAAAGTAACATTCAGAGAACATTCAAAAGTAACGATCAGAGAACATTGAAAAGTAACGATCAGAGAACATTCAAAAGTACGATCAGAGAACATTCAAAAGTAACATTCAGAGAACATTCAAAAGTAACGATCAGAGAACATTGAAAAGTAACGATCAGAGAACATTCAAAAGTACGATCAGAGAACATTCAAAAGTAACATTCAGAGAACATTCAAAAGTAACATTCAGAGAACATTCAAAAGTAACATTCAGAGAACATTCAAAAGTAACATTCAGAGAACATTCAAAAGTAACATTCAGAGAACATTCAAAAGTAACGATCAGAGAACATTCAAAAGTAACATTCAGAGAACATTCAAAAGTAACATTCAGAGAACATTCAAAAGTACGATCAGAGAACATTCAAAAGTAACATTCAGAGAACATTCAAAAGTAACATTCAGAGAACATTCAAAAGTAACATTCAGAGAACATTCAAAAGTAACGATCAGAGAACATTCAAAAGTAACATTCAGAGAACATTCAAAAGTAACATTCAGAGAACATTCAAAAGTAACATTCAGAGAACATTCAAAAGTAACATTCAGAGAACATTCAAAAGTAACGATCAGAGAACATTCAAAAGTAACATTCAGAGAACATTCAAAAGTAACATTCAGAGAACATTCAAAAGTAACGTTCAGAGAACATTCAAAAGTAACATTCAGAGAACATTCAAAAGTAACGATCAGAGAACATTGAAAAGTAACGATCAGAGAAAATTCAAAAGTAACGATCAGAGAACATTCAAAAGTAACGATCAGAGAACATTGAAAAGTAACGATCAGAGAACATTGAAAAGTAACGATCAGAGAACATTGAAAAGTAACGATCAGAGAACATTCAAAAGTAACATTCAGAGAAAATTCAAAAGTAACGATCAGAGAACATTCAAAAGTAACATTCAGAGAACATTCAAAAGTAACGATCAGAGAACATTCAAAAGTAACGATCAGAGAACATTCAAAAGTAACATTCAGAGAAAATTCAAAAGTAACGATCAGAGAACATTCAAAAGTAACATTCAGAGAACATTCAAAAGTAACGATCAGAGAACATTCAAAAGTAACATTCAGAGAAAATTCAAAAGTAACGATCAGAGAACATTCAAAAGTAACATTCAGAGAACATTCAAAAGTAACGATCAGAGAACATTCAAAAGTAACGTTCAGAGAACATTCAAAAGTAACGATCAGAGAACATTCAAAAGTAACGATCAGAGAACATTCAAAAGTAACATTCAGAGAACATTCAAAAGTAACATTCAGAGAAAATTCAAAAGTAACGATCAGAGAACATTCAAAAGTAACGATCAGAGAACATTCAAAAGTAACGATCAGAGAACATTGAAAAGTAACGATCAGAGAACATTCAAAAGTAACATTCAGAGAACATTCAAAAGTAACGATCAGAGAACATTCAAAAGTAACGATCAGAGAACATTCAAAAGTAACGATCAGAGAACATTGAAAAGTAACATTCAGAGAACATTCAAAAGTAACGATCAGAGAACATTCAAAAGTAACATTCAGAGAAAATTCAAAAGTAACGATCAGAGAACATTCAAAAGTAACATTCAGAGAAAATTCAAAAGTAACGATCAGAGAACATTCAAAAGTAACGATCAGAGAACATTCAAAAGTAACGATCAGAGAACATTCAAAAGTAACGATCAGAGAACATTCAAAAGTAACATTCAGAGAACATTCAAAAGTAACATTCAGAGAAAATTCAAAAGTAACGATCAGAGAACATTGAAAAGTAACGATCAGAGAACATTGAAAAGTAACGATCAGAGAACATTGAAAAGTAACGATCAGAGAACATTGAAAAGTAACATTCAGAGAAAATTCAAAAGTAACGATCAGAGAACATTCAAAAGTAACATTCAGAGAACATTCAAAAGTAACGATCAGAGAAAATTCAAAAGTAACGATCAGAGAACATTCAAAAGTAACATTCAGAGAACATTCAAAAGTAACGATCAGAGAACATTCAAAAGTAACGATCAGAGAACATTCAAAAGTAACATTCAGAGAAAATTCAAAAGTAACGATCAGAGAACATTCAAAAGTAACATTCAGAGAACATTCAAAAGTAACGATCAGAGAACATTCAAAAGTAACATTCAGAGAAAATTCAAAAGTAACGATCAGAGAACATTCAAAAGTAACATTCAGAGAACATTCAAAAGTAACGATCAGAGAACATTCAAAAGTAACGATCAGAGAACATTCAAAAGTAACGATCAGAGAACATTCAAAAGTAACGATCAGAGAACATTCAAAAGTAACATTCAGAGAACATTCAAAAGTAACATTCAGAGAACATTCAAAAGTAACATTCAGAGAACATTCAAAAGTAACATTCAGAGAACATTCAAAAGTAACGATCAGAGAACATTCAAAAGTAACATTCAGAGAACATTCAAAAGTAACATTCAGAGAACATTCAAAAGTAACATTCAGAGAACATTCAAAAGTAACGATCAGAGAACATTCAAAAGTAACGATCAGAGAACATTGAAAAGTAACGATCAGAGAACATTCAAAAGTACGATCAGAGAACATTCAAAAGTAACATTCAGAGAACATTCAAAAGTAACATTCAGAGAACATTCAAAAGTAACGATCAGAGAACATTCAAAAGTAACATTCAGAGAACATTCAAAAGTAACGTTCAGAGAACATTCAAAAGTAACGTTCAGAGAACATTGAAAAGTAACGATCAGAGAACATTGAAAAGTAACGATCAGAGAACATTCAAAAGTACGATCAGAGAACATTCAAAAGTAACGTTCAGAGAACATTCAAAAGTAACGATCAGAGAAAATTCAAAAGTAACGATCAGAGAACATTCAAAAGTAACGATCAGAGAAAATTCAAAAGTAACGATCAGAGAACATTCAAAAGTAACATTCAGAGAACATTCAAAAGTAACGATCAGAGAACATTGAAAAGTAACGATCAGAGAACATTCAAAAGTAACGTTCAGAGAACATTCAAAAGTAACGATCAGAGAAAATTCAAAAGTAACGATCAGAGAACATTCAAAAGTAACGATCAGAGAAAATTCAAAAGTAACGATCAGAGAACATTCAAAAGTAACGATCAGAGAACATTGAAAAGTAACGATCAGAGAACATTCAAAAGTAACGTTCAGAGAACATTCAAAAGTAACGTTCAGAGAACATTGAAAAGTAACGATCAGAGAACATTCAAAAGTACGATCAGAGAACATTCAAAAGTAACATTCAGAGAACATTCAAAAGTAACGATCAGAGAACATTGAAAAGTAACGATCAGAGAAAATTCAAAAGTAACGATCAGAGAACATTCAAAAGTAACGATCAGAGAACATTGAAAAGTAACGATCAGAGAACATTCAAAAGTAACGATCAGAGAACATTCAAAAGTAACGATCAGAGAACATTCAAAAGTAACGATCAGAGAACATTCAAAAGTAACATTCAGAGAAAATTCAAAAGTAACGATCAGAGAACATTCAAAAGTAACATTCAGAGAACATTCAAAAGTAACGATCAGAGAAAATTCAAAAGTAACGATCAGAGAACATTCAAAAGTAACATTCAGAGAACATTCAAAAGTAACGATCAGAGAACATTCAAAAGTAACGATCAGAGAACATTGAAAAGTAACGATCAGAGAACATTGAAAAGTAACGATCAGAAAACATTCAAAAGTAACGATCAGAGAACATTGAAAAGTAACGATCAGAAAACATTCAAAAGTAACGATCAGAGAACATTCAAAAGTAATGATGGTCGGGGTGGTGATGGCGCAGTGGATAAGACGCATGCCTTTGGTGTGAGAGACCCGGGTTCGAATCCACTGTGAGACACCAATGTGTCCCTGAGCAAGACACTTAACCCCTAGTTGCTCCAGGAATGGAATGTTCACTTAACGTTTTTATTTAAAATAACTGGACATTCAGAAATACTGTTTTCATAACTTAACGGGAACGTTAGCAAAACGTTCTTAGAACATATTTTTGTCAGTTTCGAGACGAGCAAAGTATACTTGGGGTTTCAAGCGCATCTAAGCTGTCAAATATACACAAAAACATGTCAAAATGTCTGTATTAGCGAGTATTTAGATAAAGACAGTCAGTTATGTTTTCAGTGAATAAACAGTTGGGAAAAAAATCAAATGCGTGTCATTATATTAGATCATGCATTCAGTCTTAAAAGCCTAATGCAAATACTGTACCAGCTGCTGTCTTCATTAATGTTAAAGGCAAAATCACTCACTGCTCTTGACTGAATAACTTTAGTAGCTTTAATACAAATCAATGTATATTTAATTTATATAGTAAAAAAACATACAGTTCAAGAATACATGGTCTCTCATACACTTTTCCTGAAAAACAAACAAGGAGCCAGATCACGAAACAAAGGGCTTCAGAACCTGTCAGACACTGAGTGTGAGTGTTTTTGTTATTGTCAGTGTGTGTGTGTGTGTGTGTGTGAGAGCTCTTGTTTGTCGTTTATGAGATTCTGATGATCTTAATTTACGCTAACTACATTTAAATGTATTCTCTCGTTCTCTCTACACAGTTGGTGGCCATCAACACAGACTATGAGCGTCTGAAGAAGGAAGGACCTGACTTTTAAAAGACCTCAGAGGATCAACACACACACACACACACACTGATACTCCTGCACCCACTGAAAACAAATTAAATCGCTTATTTTAATAGCTAGCTAAAAATGTAAAGCAGCACTGTTTTCAAGATTAATAACAATAAGTGTTTCTTGAGCATCAAATCTGCATATTAAAATGATTTCTGAAGGATCATGTGACACTGAGGACTGGAGTAATGATGCTGAAAAGTCAGCTTTAATCACAGGAATAAATTGCACTTTACTATATAAATTGTAATATTTCACATATACATATGTACTTCACATGTTAGGAGTGATGTATTGTGGTTTGACAGTGATGATTCTCACGCGTCTCATAACCGATCACAACTGAACTCACCACAAAATTGCAATTTCTGAGTGAACTATTCCTTTAAAAAAAAAAAAACATGAGAATCAAATTTGTTTGTCACACACGTCACAGTTTGAGTCTCTATTTGTTCGAGAACACAAATGTGCGGCATCTTTGTCCAACCGCCGAAAACCAAATGTTTGTGGCCCTTTAGAAAAGCCTGTAAGTTTGTTGTGGGCATATTTGCAGGACATTAGGAGGGAGAATTGCCGGGCAGCGTGAGCATAGTGAGAATAATGCATGTTATCTAGCAGCAATCACTCCTGTCCTCTGCACAGCTGGGTACCCAAACACACACACACACACACACACACTGGCACATAGTGACACACACACACCCGAAAGCATTCAGTGCTTCAATGAAGAGTATGCTCCTCATCTCTGGCTTCACACACACACACACACACCTCCAGACGCTCCACCTGCGGCGTGTGAGAGCTGCTTCTGTCAGGCTCCAGCACATGCTGACAGGTAATCAGGTTGGTTGAAGAAATGCATGAGGCATAATCACACACACACACACACACACGGGCCGTCATTACCTAAGCGGAAGACGCTGTGACCCGTCACGATTGCATCGCCTCCATTTGTTATTTTTTGTATCGCTATTCATCTACAGGCCGAACACACAAACACACACTGAGCAAACCGTCCCGCTATACAAATACAAACAACTACAGAAACAATCCCAATAAATAAATAAATAATGCATATTCTGCTCTAATATTCACATGAGCTGTAAACAAAGAGTCAAGCTTGAGGAGTTCAGAGACTAGTGACGGCCGTGTGTTTGTGAGCATCTGAAGATCACATTGATTAATGACCAGCAGTAAATGCTCATCCATTACTTGAACTAAACAATGCATTAATTCACCTAACCATTGTTATTTAAGCTGCATAATATCCAAATATAAGTCTCTATTCAGTTCATATAAATACCCTTCAGGAATATCATGCAACAAACAAACAAGTAGTGACTGAAAAGATCTACATGTCTGTCAATTTGTTTTTTAGAGAAAAAAAACTATCTAGGAACAAGATATGCAAATTAGCTTGCATTTTAATATCTATATTCAATGCAAATAGTTTTTGTGCTGAAATCATGCTTTTGTACTGTAAAGTCAAGCATCTTGATGGATTCTGGACAATATAACAGTGTTGGAGATGCATGTAAATATCAATTACATGCTGAAAAACTTTAACTGTTATACAAATGAAAAACTAGTTTTAGACATTTTTTTGACTTACCTGCATTCATCATAACTTGTAACTGCTACGTGATTCTAATAACAGTATGAAATAAAATGATGAGGTTGTGCATTTAGAAATACTAGATACTACGTCTGATATAAAAGGAAAATCACAATCAGTTTTTGAAGGAATAACAGCAAACAATGAAGATTCAGTGATGCAGTTACTCACCCTCACTTCATTCTGACTCTCTCTTCATCAGCAGACATTGAGCAGACGTTTAGCAGACGTTCAGCAGACGTTCAGCAGGCGTTCAGCAGGCGTACAGCTGACGTTCAGCATACGTTTAGCAGATGTACAGCAGACGTTCAGCATACGTACAGCAGACCTACAGCAGACGTTCAGCATACGTACAGCAGACGTACAGCAGGCGTTCAGCAGACGTACAGCAGATGTGCAGCAGACGTTCAGCAGACGTACAGCAGATGTACAGCAGACGTACAGCAGACGTTTAGCAGACGTACAGCAGACGTTTAGCAGACGTTCAGCAGACGTACAGCAGATGTACAGCAGACGTTCAGCATACGTACAGCAGACGTTTAGCAGACGTACAGCAGACGTACAGCAGACGTTTAGCAGACGTACAACAGACGTACAGCAGACGTTTAGCAGACGTACAGCAGACGTTTAGCAGACGTACAGCATACGATTAGCAGATGTACAACAGACGTACAGCAGACGTTTAGCAGACGTACAGCAGACGTTTAGCAGACGTACAGCAGACGTTTAGCAGACGTACAGCAGACATTTAGCAGACGTACAGCAGACGTTTAGCAGACGTACAACAGACGTACAGCAGACGTTTAGCAGACGTTCAGCAGACGTACAGCAGATGTACAGCAGACGTTCAGCATACGTACAGCAGACGTTTAGCAGACGTACAGCATACGTACAGCAGACGTTTAGCAGACGTACAACAGACCTACAGCAGACGTTTAGCAGACGTACAGCAGACGTTTAGCAGACGTACAGCAGATGTACAGCATACGTTTAGCAGATGTACAGCAAACGTTCAGCAGATGTTTAGCAGACATACAGCAGATGTACAGCAGACGTTCAGCAGACGTACAGCAGACGTTCAGCAGACGTTTAGCAGACGTACAGCAGATGTACAGCAGACGATTAGCAGATGTACAGCAGACGTTCAGCAGACGTACAGCAGACGTTTAGCAGACGTACAGCAGATGTACAGCAGACGTTCAGCAGATGTACAGCAGACATACAGCAGATGTACAGCAGTCGTTTAGCAGACGTTCAACAGACATACAGCATACGTTTAGCAGACGTACAGCAGATGTACAGCAGACGTTTAGCAGATGTACAGCAGACGTACAGCAGACGTACAGCAGACGTTCAGCAGACGTACATCAGACGTTTAGCAGATGTACAGCAGACGTTCAGCAGACGTACAGCAGATGTACAGCAGACGTTCAGCAGATGTACAGCAGACGTACAGCAGATGTACAGCAGACGTTTAGCAGACGTTCAACAGACATACAGCAGACGTACAGCAGACTTTCAGCAGATGTACAGCAGACGTTTAGCAGATGTACAGCAGACATTTAGCAGATGTACAGCAGACGTACAGCAGACGTTCAGTAAATGTTTAGCAGACGTTCAGAAGACGTTCTGCAGCTGTTGAGCAGATGTTCAGCAGACGTTGAGCAGATGTTCAGAAGACGTTGAGCAGAAGTTTAGAAGACGTTCAAAAGACGTTTAGAAGACGGTCAGAAGATGTTGAGCAGACGGTCAGAAGACGTTGAGCAGACGGTCAGAAGACGTTGAGCAGACGGTCAGAAGACGTTGAGCAGACGGTCAGAAGACATTGAGCAGATGTTCAGCAGACGTTTAGCAGACGTTGAGCAGATGTTCAGAAGACGTTGAGCAGATGTTCAGCAGACGTTGAACAGACGGTCAGAAGACGTTCAGCAGACGGTCAGAAGACGTTGAGCAGATGTTCAGCAGACATTTAGCAGACGTTGAGCAGATGTTCAGCAGACGTTTAGAAGTTGTTCAGCAGACGGTCAGAAAACATTGAGCAGATGTTTAGAAGATGTTCAGCAGACATTTAGAAGATGTTGAGCAGATGTCCAACAGACGTTAAGTTCACGTTCAGAAGACATTCAGCAGACGTTTAGAAGGCATTGAGCAGACGTACAGCAGACGTTGAGCAGATGTTCAGCCAACGTTTAGCAGATGTTCAGCAGACGTTTAGCAGATGTTCAGCAGACGTTTAGCAGACGTTTAGCAGATGTTCAGCAGACGTTCAGAAGTTCAGCAGATGTACATCAGATGTTTAGAAGACGTGCAGATGTTCAACAAACGTTTAGATCACGTTCAGAAGACGTTTAGCAGATGTTCAGCAGACGTTCAGAAGACGTTGAGCAGATGATCAGAAGACATTGAGCAGTTGTTGAGCAAATGTTCAGCAGACGTTGAGCAGACCTTCAGCAGACGTTTAGAAGACGTTGAGCAGACGTTTAGCAGACGTTTAGAAGACGATCAGCAGACATTTAGAAGACGTTCAGCAGACGTTGAGCAGACGTTTAGCAGACCTTCAGCAGACGTTTAGAAGACATTCAGCAGACGTTCAGCAGACCTTCAGCAGACGTTTAGAAGACATTCAGCAGACGTTCAGTAGACGTTTAGACCCTCAGCAGACGTTCAGCAGAATGTTCACACAGATCATTTACAGTGAAATCAGACCATGATCAATACAAATCAGATCTGAGAGCCGCAGTAAGACTTTATGACTTTAGTTTTGGAATAAAGTCTCATAGACTAGTGGTATATGACACTGTTAGGGAGTTTTTTGTAGTTTCATTCTTGGCTGAACTACTCCTTTAATTATCAATGGTTGTTTCCACAGGGTCCTGTTTAATAAGACAATATATGAAATGACAAACACACGGCGAGAGAAGCAGCACAATCAGTTCTGGCCTTCAGCTCCGTGTTCTGCATCACACCTGTGTGTGTGTGTGTGTGTGAGTGAATGTCAGTGGGTGTGTTTGTGAGTGTGTATCAGTGAGTAAGTGTTTGTGTGTGTATTTGTGAGTGAATGTGAGTGTGTGTTTGAGAGTGTGAAGTGAGAACAGCTTCCTCGAGCTGTTGGTCACAGCTGAGACTTCAGTGTGAAAATCTGTTCACCAGACATATGTGTGTGTATGTGTGCGTTTGTTCAGCTCAGGTGTAAACAAACACAATTGTGTGTTTGCATGGCTGTGAAATGTACACAGACCTGAGGCAGAATATAAAAAGTATCAAGACAAAAGCAAACTTCAGTGAAAGCAAAGAAGTTCCCATATTAAATTGTACTTAATGTCACCGTGAAATCAACTTTTTCAAGAAATATTAGTGCTTATTCTAAATGATTTATTGGTGCACATCATTATTGTGCTAATAATGTTGAATCAGAATAAGTTCCTCTTGCAGCATCTCTTCTCTTCTCTGATGACGAGGACGGGGAAACGTGTCACTCACATGAGATCAGCCAATTGCAAACCACCATTCAATCAATTCCTCACAGACACAATCAAGCCCCGCCCACTTTTGTTCTTGTTCCAGAAGCGTTTCACTCTGATATATACGGCACAATAGAGAAGAAAAGACTTGATTTTCATGCTGACTTTAATATAAAAGGTAAACTTGTTTCCATTAGCTTTAGAGACAGACTGAACTGATGAATGAAGCAAAATGACTGATAAAAATTTAGCTCATATGATACCAAAAAACCCCAAAATGATCAAAAATGAAAGAATGAAATTCCTTTTTTAGTGTTTTATTCCGTACACGGCAGAAACAAACGTTCATGTTTCAAACCCGCATTAACTGGCACTGATGGACACTTTTCAAAAGTAATGAGGGACGCTGAACAAATATTAATTTCTAGCTGAACTATTCCTGTAAGTACAGTAATGCAGTGTGTGTGTGTGTGTTCTGTTCTTCTTTTTGGGGTCTGTCAGGCTCTTGACTGATGAGTGAAGCTTCTTCCTCATCTCTCCACGGGACTGTTATTGCTCTATAACAGACACTTACACTTTATTATGAGATGATTACAGCACATTAGCCATTGTTTGGAGTTTAAATGGGACTCTAAAACGCCACTTAAGCCATCGACTCCGTAACGCCACATCACGGTCCTGCAGGGCTTTAATTATGACACGCGTTCAAACGCAGACGTGCCACTCCAAATAAACGCGCGCAATTAATTGCAACCGCTGTCGTATATCAGTCCCTCGCTGATTTATTGTCAAATTAGTGCCTGTCTGTGCCTGAAGGAGGAGAAGGAGGGAGAGAGGATTCCCGAACACCTCAGCTCATCTCCGAGATCACAACGCAAACACACACTCCGACACGGACCAATGGCGCGAACCGATGACAGCGGGATTCACTCATGATGCGTTTGTTCGCAGATTGAGAGTAAACATGGCAGCCAGTAGAAACACTTGCGGGAAAACAATTAAATTTGGCACACAGATAGAGGACAGTCTGAACATGAACCACCGCAATTTTGGAGTCTCTAACTCGATCCCTCTAGCGCCACCAACTGTTCAAAGTTGCACTGTGGTTTATGCTAATAATTTTTGATCCATAAGGGCTAGAAAGAAATTATTTTTTCTTCTGATTCCTTGACTCAAGATTCGATTGCAACCTCTGAAAATGTATCCGCCATCTTGATTTTTTCCGAACTCATCCTAAACAGTTTTGTCTGATTTTCAGCAAAATTAGCTCACGACATTTTTAGACCATGCTGGCTTTTTAATAAACGGAACCATTTTTGAATAATGCACGAATTAATTTGAGGAAGAGAACGTAAAAATGGACGTAAGGCTATATCTCAGCATACCGAGGCGAATTTTGGGCATTGACAATTTTGAATTTAGTTGTAAAATATATTTTTTTACGAACACATTATGTGTAATCAGCACTATGCCCTGAAGTTACTCAAAGTTTCAAGACACCGCCACCATGTGGTCAAATTAATAATGAAATTCCAAAATTACCAATAGCTTTTGGTTATTATTATTATTTTATTATAGATTCATTCAGTCATACAGAGAACTATGATACCAATTATGCCATATTTGGTAAAAAAAAAAAACTTTATTAATGTTATTTATCAATGTTAGTTCATAAAAATACAATTGTTCATTGTTTTTACACAATGCATTAACTAATGTTAACATATATAACTTATGAATTAAAAAGTGTATTAGTAAATGTAGAAATTAACTAAAATGAATAAATACCGTAGAAGAATTGTTCATTGTTAGTTCATGTTAACAAATGAAACCTTATTGTAAAGTGTTTCCATTATTATTTATGAAATGTACTTGCAATTTTTGCGTGAAAACAGTTTCAAAGTAAATCCCACACTAAATTAATTTAAAGAGTTTATGTGTTGAAATCTGTAAGTAAACTTCACATGCAAAATATAATTACTTATTTCTTTCTTATGATTTTAGGGTTTGCTTGACGTGAACAAACTCTCCACAGGTTCTGAGTTTTAATGCTCACTTTAATCCATTGATTAAGCAGCAGCTCTTTCAGTCTGTCATATTTACTCCGAGTTGTATTTTTAAATGCATGTTTCTGAATAATCTTCTGACTCAAAACACATTATTCCACTAAAGATGACGGGCCAGAACTACTGCTGTGATCAGAACAGAGTCGATCAATAATCTCCACCCACCCACCCACCCACCCACCCACACACACACACACACACACACACACACACACACACACACACACACACACACACACACACACACACACACACACACACACACACACACACACACACACACACACACACACACACACACACACACACACACACACACACACACACGATCAGCAAAAAGAGATGCATTTTTCTACAGGCTTGATTTTATTGGGATTAGACGTTTTAGAAAATCATTTGTAAAGATCTGTCCATTTACAAAGAATCTTGTTGTGATAAAAATGTTTGTCAGGCAGAATCCTGGAGAATGAACGTGGAAGATTGTAGACGTGTGCATCGTGAAAGTATTTATCAATATCATCTGTTCACAACTGCGGCATAAACGCTCGGATGAGATCCGACAACGACACACACACACTCCAGATGTTCACAGTCTTTACATACACTACTGTACATTTACAAAAACAGCTTCCATTACCATAGGCCGAAGAACTACTAAGACTCGAGTAAAAAAATTGTTCTGAGCTTTTTAGAAGAAAAATAATGAGAATCACAGTCTGTAAACATTTAGCATCATTAGTCTATTATAGAATTGTTTGTTCCTCACTTGATATGGAAGATAAAGATTTCGAACATCATCCCGAAGGAACAAAACACTGTCTATTGTCAAATACTGTCCAGAGTGTTTCACTCTTACATGTTCAAGTCAGTTTGATGGGATTGGGAGATTTCCTACATGCACTACTAGTCAATTTAAGACTTTTAGTTCCAGTGAATGATTAATAAAGTAGTGATTGATCATAAAGCTAGACAAAAAAAAAAAAACAATATAAAGAAAAACAGGCCTCTTCGTAAGTGTGTGTTAACGGGATTCGATCCGCTCCGTTTTACCCAGATCTCCCGGTTTAATGGTCGTGGAATCCAGGCATCGGGAAGGGACGGGCGAAAGCCTCGACGCGTGAACGCAGATCAGCGATACGAGATGCCGTCTCTGCATCTTCCAGCAGGAAACTCTTGAAATCAGACAGTTTTTCTATAAAAAAAATAAATAATTTTAACCATTCCTTATGGACATTGTCTTTTTCATTTTTTATCATTTTGCCTGTGTTAATGCCAGCTGCATGCATTTATCCACAGGTGTCTATTTTTACCGGAATTTTAAAGCATATTAAAAACACCACAGACATATAAATAACATGTGATGAATCGATCATTATATTTGATTTAACCCTTGAGCATCCTTATGGACATTTCTGTCTTCATCAGTTTTGTTTTTTTGATCACTTTGCCTGTGTTTATGCTAACATAAAATTTGGCACAGGTGTGTATTTTTATTAGAATTTTACTATTTCACCTTCATTTCCTTTAAAAAATCTTTGCGTTAATAACACTAAATAGTTCATATCAGGACCCTTTGGACAAAAATGTCCCCATTGAAACTGCAATTTTTAATCCCAGGGCCATTTAACTATAAAACTATGCAATCTTTGTTGGCTTAAAAATTTTAATTTTTAAAAAAAATTACCAGATTGTGTCATATTTTCAGGTTTGGCCTTTAAAGCAAATACTCGCTTTATCCCTGTTTTCTGCTTCGGTATATTATAGAGCCAATTGGATAAATTATGCAGTGATAATTGTGTGGGTGTGTTGGTGTGGATATCAGAGTGTGGTTTGCATATGTGTAATTAAAAAGTGTGTGTGTGTGCTTGTAATATTTGAGAGAGAAAAATCACAAACCCAACCACCGTTTGTCCCAGTGAGTTTTTCTGCATCTAATGGGGAAAATGTGTCACTGCGTCCAAGCTAAATCTCACCGAAAGCTCATTTTTTAAGATATCAACCTCAAATTGGGAACATAACTTAGATTTATGGCTTTGATTTTCTAGCGGGTTTAGAGTTACAACATATTTCATAAAATATGAATTTTAAAATATAAAATAATGTTCATAAATCATTTTTATAAACTTAAACCTATATAACTTTTTTTCAGTTTCACTTATTAATTTTTTTTTACTTCAACAATTATTGCCAAGGGTCTTTAAAATGAGACCAAATTTAAGTCTGTGCTTCCAAGACCGTTTTTTGACATGGATATTTTTGTATATATATATTTGATATTTTGATATATTTGTAAGTTTTTTTAATTGATGCACAAGGGTTAATGTAAGAGAAAATTTCAGAACAGAAAGCTGTTTTCCTGCATGTATTTTTTCTTTTAATGTAGAAAAAAAAACAATGTAATGTTGTCAGGCAAACAGTCAATAGAGCACGATAATCACTGTATGGTTTACTCATGTGGTTTCCAGTGGTTTACTCACTGGTCTTGGTCTTCACGTCCAGAGCGATCTTGATGCCCTGATCTATGAAATCCACAACCTGATGAAAGTCTGATTCCTTGAACTGGCGTGACGTGAGCGCAGGGGTTCCTGGGACACCAGAAGATGAATTACGGCACTCAATTCCATACACCTATATTTTATGTGAATTTTGGGATATTGCATAAAAAAAATGCCAAGATGCGCATAAAATCTTACAAATGCGCATAAAAAACTCATGCACTCAATTGCTATGTTTCCATACACCTAATTTTATGTGAATTTTGGAATATTGCAAAAAAACAACCCATAAAATCTTAAAAATGCGCATAAAAAACTCATGCACTAAATTGAAATGGATACTATTTTTATCCAATAAGAAGACATGCGCATTAACTATGATGGAAACACATCTACTGAATAAATCCCTTGATGTGAGAAGACGAAGTTAATTTGATTCAAGATTATTAAAACAATGATCCATTTTGATGTCACAGTGTCTGTGAAACACAAATTAACCTTCTAATGTGAAAGTAGTTACTGGTGTAATTTCATATAACATCGTTTCCATCCACCTATTTTCATGTAAATTTTGTTATAATCGCACAAAAAAACACTATATGGAAAAAGCAAGATGCACATAACATTTAAAATAAATCCCTTGAGGTGTGACTTTTCCCTCAGCATCAGCTGTGATTGGATAACTGGAGTAACCAGTGGGCCAATGGCGTCGCAGCATCTCTAATGTTGGTTTGGTGTTTCTCGAAGCGTGTGATCAGAATGATTGTGTTTAATTCCCTCCAGAAGCGTCTCACACACACGAGTGTGTTCCCGAACACCAGCATCCGAACGCTACAGAACATGACAGCGTTTATTGCGTTTCGTCTGACGCTCGACACAAACTCATTTACGATGGAGGGAAAAAGGGCCCAAATGCTGAAACTTCAGTCTTTTATTACTGATATTTTGTGACGGCTTTGGTTCTCTTGAACACATGGGATGGAAACGCTGCTTTATACGCACATGATTTATGCAATATTAAATCCGTTACTTTGAGTGTAAACACAGCTAGTGTGTGCTTTATTTGAGCATGCGTGGCGTTTCTCACCCAGTCGAAGGCCGCCGGGCGTGAGCGCGCTCTTGTCTCCGGGACACGTGTTCTTGTTGGCCGTGATGGACACCAGTTCCAGAACTCGTTCTGCACGCGCTCCGTCCATTCCCTGAGGCCTCAGATCCACCAGAACCAGATGATTATCGGTTCCTCCTGAACATGCACAACACAAACACTCAGTCAATAGAGTTCTTGGGTCGCTTCAATAGACACTTAAAGGATTAGTTCACTTCAGAATTAATATTAATATAGTGACTTCAATGGAGTCCAACGGGTCGAAGGTCCAAATGTGAGTTTCAGTGCAGCTTCAAAGTCTCGACACGATCCAGCCGAGGAATAAGAGTCTGATCTAGACAAACCAGCGCACATTTATAACTAAATACACATTTAAATACTTTAACAACTAATGCTGGTCTTGCACGAGCTGTGATGCGCTATGTGACATTACGTAATCAGGGTGAAAGGTCAAGCGTGACATAGGGGGAAGAACCGACCCAGTGTTTAAAAAGCCATTGTGCAAAGACTAAGTCATTAAAAAAAAATCAACTTTTCATTACCCATTTTACTTCAATTATTATATAGGAGACTTGATTTGCAAGGTTTTTCATTTGTAAAAAAATGCAAAGTCCATTTATAGCGTTATACTTTGTGTGATATCTTGGCATTAAATGACAGAAGACTAGTTAACGCTGCAGTGTGAGTGTAAATCTGACATATTTCTCTCTTTTGACCAACGTAATCGATCTCTCAATATTTTTTCCTCTTTTGTAAAGTCATAAAAATGCTATCTTGTAGTTTCCATTATACTTTATAGAAGTTCACTAAACCATGACGACTTCTGCTTCTGAGAACCTCGAAATGTTTAGTTTGTTAGTGCAAACTGATTCAGTTTTGATGTCATGAGTGTAACGACCGTTGGATCGTCGTCTGTCAATATTAAACAAGGTGAAAATGATTTGCAGCTGCTTTAGACACAGAACTGAAGCAACACAACATGTGTGATGATATAAAGAGCGAACAGCTGTGTAGAGAAACATACAGCCATTCAATTAGTTTTGCATATGTGTCGGAAAAAACTACAGCTGATTCACGGCTTGATTTCACACATTCCCCCGGTAGTCAATAATTTTATCCCTTAAAACTCTCTCACTTTATCCCTTAAAAACATCTTTGATCACCAAATTGACATATTTAGACGTTTTTTTCACACCTTAAAATATCTTGAATGTAACTCGACACCCTTGCCTCATTTAGTATGCGCGGTTCTATGAATATGCAAATGAGCCCCGCCTCCATTCACTCACTCAGAGATCCACTGGTTGACGATCACACGTTGATCTGATTGGTTACAAGGTAGTTTGTGACGTCAGAAACACCAGCGATTTCAAAGCGTGTTTTTGAGACTGTCTTTGGTTCACTGCAGTTTTAAGCAGAAAATACTCAGCAATGCTGTCGACTTATGAACTTACACATGATTTGTGTTAAAGCGTATTAAAAACACCACATAGACATATAAACAACATTAAAAGCTGGATTTTCACCACAGGAGGAAGGGCTGTTCGCACCGAACGAACAACATTAATGTTCACCACACATGCCCCGAACGCACAAACACATAATTAAACACGATTAAAATCTTCAACACTTCACACAGAGTCAGTCAAACATCCGTTCTGCTGGTTTATTCTTCAATAAAAGTGATTTGGCTTCACCTGGAACTGAGAGAGTGTTTCTGTGAAATGCTGCTGCTTATAATGAGGAAATTAGCAGCTGAAGACTGTGAATAATAAACATCAGAAACAATTATTAAACTGAGGAAAGGGCTAAATAAATGAACTCATTTGCTATAGGTGGAAGAGTCTAAATGAGTCAGTCCCCCCGTGGTGAAAATCCAGCTTTTAATGTTGTTTATGTGTCTATGTGGTGTTTTTAATACGCTTTAAGACAAACCATGTGTAAATTCATAAGTCGACAGCATTGCTGAGTATTTTCTCCTTAAAACTGCAGTGAACCAAAGACAGTCTCAAAAACACGCTTTGAAATCGCTGGTGTTTCTGACGTCACAAACTACCTTGTAACCAATCAGATCAACGTGTGATCGTCAACCAGTGGATCTCTGAGTGAGTGAGTGAGTGGAGGCGGGGCTCATTTGCATATTCATAGAACTCCGAATACTAAATGAGGCAAGGGTGTCGAGTTACATTCAAGATATTTTAAGGCATGAAGACATTTTTTAAAGGAAAAAACATTTAAATATGTCATTTTGGTGATTGAAGATGAGTTTTAAGGGATACAATTATTGACAGGGGGACTGTAAGTGATCAATTTCACATTACTAATAAAAACAAACTCATTTTAATATATAGTGGCCAAGAACCGAAGGTACGAAGACACTTATTGTATCAGTTAGTTTTCTTCTTCTTCATCCGCTGTTGAGCACATATAACAGTATAACAAAAATGTGAAATTTGACACCACTGTGTTCTCATTGGTCGGCTGGAGCAGTGTGTTGTGATTGGTCGAGAACTTTGAGCATGTCTGGGAAATGTCCCACCCCTTACCATAACCACCAGTTTAACACACTACTAACTAACTCCACCAGGCCCCGCCCCTTTATACTGCACATTAATTATTATAATGAGGAATATTGTGAAGTGTTCATTCCCGGAAGAAACTCAAGACTACAATGGAGTTGTAGAAGTTTTAGGAGTTCAGAAACACTGACACTGATATAGAGAAGAACTGGAGCTTTTTCAACATGATTTTTTGATCGATGAGTCTTCACACAGTCAGATAAACAAGTCATTTTCAGACCCCTGGAAGAGAAGCTCGACTTCAGTGTAAAAACCCACCGGAGACGAGTGTGAAGCCCTTCTTTAGCAGCGCGTCGGCCATGGCCTTGGAGTTCTTCAGAACCTGAGCGATGTACTCACGAAACATGGGCGTCGTGGCCTGGAGAGAGAGCGAACGAAGAGCCATCCATTATCAAAACCCATAAATGAGTTCCCAAGTGCACAAGCTATTGTTCAGAAGAACATGAGACGGAATAGGAGACACAGAATGATATTAATTCAGAATATGAACAGTTAATAAACTGCAAGCAGGGTTCGTACAGACACTGTAAAATGAAATTCCAGGACTGTTCAAGCGCAACTTTTTGGTTTTCAAAGAATTCAATCAGAGATCTCACTTATCAGACAATATCTTTAGTATCTTTCAAATTCTAAAAAGGTAAACAGATCAACAAAAATAAACTAATAAAACAAAACAGTACAAATAAAGTGCAGCACATGCAATGACTGCGGTAACTTTAACCATTGAAAGGATACTAAGACAAAGATATCGTTTTCCTTATGGTTTAACTGATTTATTCTCACAAATAAATGAATGATGTATCAAATACTGGATATTTATGAGCAATATCACACTCATAACCATGTGAAATGCCTCTATATCTATATCAGACGGGTAGATTTTGTGTGAAAAGATTGTTTAAGATTGTTAATTTCACATATATTGTCTTTCAATAATTCAGTTAACTTTTCATAAATATGGCTGTTTTCAGGTTTTTTCCAGGACTCATATTTCTAAACGTCAAATTCAAGCACCTTGTACGAGCCCTGTGCAAGAGAAATATAGAATATAGAATAAATATATGGTACCTGTTTGAGAGCCACGGCGACGCCAGCGATGGCATGATTGTGTGGGCCGCCCTGAAGCGAAGGGAACACAGAGAAGTTGACCTTCTCCTCCAGGTTGTACATGATCTCTTTACCCTTCTTATCCAGCGAGCGCACGCCCTTTCGGTAGAATATAAGCCCCGCCCTGTGGGAGGAGCCACACGAGAGTGGGAGGAGACACACAAGAGGAGGAAGAGCCACACGAGAGGATGGGCCACATGAAAGGAGGAGGAGCCATGTGAGACGGGGAGGAGCCACATGAGAGGAGGGGCCACACAAAAGGGGGAGGAGCCATGTGAAATGTGGAAGAGACACACGAGAGGATGGGCCACATGAAAGGAGGAGGAGCCATGTGAGACGGGGAGGAGCCGCATGAGAGGAGGGGCCACACAAAAGGGGGAGGAGCCATGTGAGATGTGGAAGAGACACACGAGAGGAGGGGTCGCAGGAAAGGGGGAGGAGCCACACGAGAGAAGGAGACAGTTAATGATGAAGATCAAAATAGTAGTATGTAGTATATACACAGTATGTTCTGTAAATATGCAACATCCAGATTATCTACTACATTTTGCACAGATTGCATGAGATACTGTATTCCACAATGCAGTGCTCAACTTTGACCATTTTAATTCATCATCATGTGACAATAAAAGTGTTACACTACTTAAAATTAGAAATAAGTCTATTCTGCTCACCAAGGCTGTATTTCTTTGATAAAAATACAGTAGA
>NW_027508955.1:162500-197500 GCF_051911475.1 Siphateles boraxobius | reverse complement strand
GTTCTCTGATCGTTACTTTTGAATGTTCTCTGATCGTTACTTTTGAATGTTCTCTGAACGTTACTTTTGAATGTTCTCTGATCGTTACTTTTAGAATGTTCTCTGATCGTTACTTTTGAATGTTCTCTGACCGTTCATTTTGAATGTTCTCTGATCGTTACTTTTGAATGTTCTCTGATCGTTACTTTTGAATGTTCTCTGATCGTTACTTTTAGAATGTTCTCTGATCGTTACTTTTGAATGTTCTCTGATCGTTACTTTTAGAATGTTCTCTGATCGTTACTTTTGAATGTTCTCTGATCGTTACTTTTCAATGTTCTCGGATCGTTACTTTTGAATGTTCTCTGATCGTTACTTTTAGAATGTTCTCTGATCGTTACTTTTGAATGTTCTCTGATCGTTACTTTTGAATGTTCTCTGATCGTTACTTTTGAATGTTCTCTGATCGTTACTTTTAGAATGTTCTCTGATCGTTACTTTTGAATGTTCTCTGATCGTTACTTTTAGAATGTTCTCTGATCGTTACTTTTCAATGTTCTCGGAACGTTACTTTTGAATGTTCTCTGATCGTTACTTTTCAATGTTCTCGGAACGTTACTTTTGAATGTTCTCTGATCGTTACTTTTGAATGTTCTCTGATCGTTACTTTTGAATGTTCTCTGATCGTTACTTTTGAATGTTCTCTGATCGTTACTTTTGAATGTTCTCTGATCGTTACTTTTAGAATGTTCTCTGATCGTTACTTTTGAATGTTCTCTGATCGTTACTTTTAGAATGTTCTCTGATCGTTACTTTTGAATGTTCTCTGATCGTTACTTTTAGAATGTTCTCTGATCGTTACTTTTGAATGTTCTCTGATCGTTACTTTTGAATGTTCTCTGAACGTTACTTTTGAATGTTCTCTGATCGTTACTTTTGAATGTTCTCTGATCGTTACTTTTAGAATGTTCTCTGATCGTTACTTTTGAATGTTCTCTGATCGTTACTTTTGAATGTTCTCTGAACGTTACTTTTGAATGTTCTCTGATCGTTACTTTTCAATGTTCTCTGATCGTTACTTTTGAATGTTCTCTGATCGTTACTTTTAGAATGTTCTATGATCGTTACTTTTGAATGTTCTCTGATCGTTACTTTTCAATGTTCTCTGATCGTTACTTTTGAATGTTCTCTGATCGTTACTTTTAGAATGTTCTCTGATCGTTACTTTTGAATGTTCTCTGATCGTTACTTTTGAATGTTCTCTGAACGTTACTTTTGAATGTTCTCTGATCGTTACTTTTAGAATGTTCTCTGATCGTTACTTTTGAATGTTCTCTGACCGTTCATTTTGAATGTTCTCTGATCGTTACTTTTGAATGTTCTCTGATCGTTACTTTTGAATGTTCTCTGATCGTTACTTTTAGAATGTTCTCTGATCGTTACTTTTGAATGTTCTCTGATCGTTACTTTTAGAATGTTCTCTGATCGTTACTTTTGAATGTTCTCTGATCGTTACTTTTCAATGTTCTCGGATCGTTACTTTTGAATGTTCTCTGATCGTTACTTTTAGAATGTTCTCTGATCGTTACTTTTGAATGTTCTCTGATCGTTACTTTTGAATGTTCTCTGATCGTTACTTTTGAATGTTCTCTGATCGTTACTTTTAGAATGTTCTCTGATCGTTACTTTTGAATGTTCTCTGATCGTTACTTTTAGAATGTTCTCTGATCGTTACTTTTCAATGTTCTCGGAACGTTACTTTTGAATGTTCTCTGATCGTTACTTTTCAATGTTCTCGGAACGTTACTTTTGAATGTTCTCTGATCGTTACTTTTGAATGTTCTCTGATCGTTACTTTTGAATGTTCTCTGATCGTTACTTTTGAATGTTCTCTGATCGTTACTTTTGAATGTTCTCTGATCGTTACTTTTAGAATGTTCTCTGATCGTTACTTTTGAATGTTCTCTGATCGTTACTTTTGAATGTTCTCTGATCGTTACTTTTGAATGTTCTCTGATCGTTACTTTTGAATGTTCTCTGAACGTTACTTTTGAATGTTCTCTGATCGTTACTTTTCAATGTTCTCGGAACGTTACTTTTGAATGTTCTCTGATCGTTACTTTTGAATGTTCTCTGATCGTTACTTTTGAATGTTCTCTGATCGTTACTTTTGAATGTTCTCTGATCGTTACTTTTGAATGTTCTCTGATCGTTACTTTTGAATGTTCTCTGATCGTTACTTTTCAATGTTCTCGGAACGTTACTTTTGAATGTTCTCTGATCGTTACTTTTGAATGTTCTCTGATCGTTACTTTTGAATGTTCTCTGATCGTTACTTTTGAATGTTCTCTGATCGTTACTTTTGAATGTTCTCTGATCGTTACTTTTGAATGTTCTCTGATCGTTACTTTTCAATGTTCTCGGAACGTTACTTTTGAATGTTCTCTGATCGTTACTTTTGAATGTTCTCTGATCGTTACTTTTGAATGTTCTCTGATCGTTACTTTTGAATGTTCTCTGATCGTTACTTTTAGAATGTTCTCTGATCGTTACTTTTGAATGTTCTCTGATCGTTACTTTTCAATGTTCTCGGAACGTTACTTTTGAATGTTCTCTGATCGTTACTTTTGAATGTTCTCTGATCGTTACTTTTGAATGTTCTCTGATCGTTACTTTTCAATGTTCTCTGATCGTTACTTTTGAATGTTCTCTGATCGTTACTTTTGAATGTTCTCTGATCGTTACTTTTGAATGTTCTCTGATCGTTACTTTTCAATGTTCTCGGAACGTTACTTTTGAATGTTCTCTGATCGTTACTTTTGAATGTTCTCTGATCGTTACTTTTGAATGTTCTCTGATTGTTACTTTTGAATGTTCTCTGATTGTTACTTTTGAATGTTCTCTGATCGTTACTTTTGAATGTTCTCTGATCGTTACTTTTCAATGTTCTCGGAACGTTACTTTTGAATGTTCTCTGATCGTTACTTTTCAATGTTCTCTGATCGTTACTTTTGAATGTTCTCTGATCGTTACTTTTAGAATGTTCTCTGATCGTTACTTTTGAATGTTCTCTGATCGTTACTTTTCAATGTTCTCGGAACGTTACTTTTGAATGTTCTCTGATCGTTACTTTTGAATGTTCTCTGATCGTTACTTTTGAATGTTCTCTGATTGTTACTTTTGAATGTTCTCTGATTGTTACTTTTGAATGTTCTCTGATTGTTACTTTTGAATGTTCTCTGATCGTTACTTTTCAATGTTCTCGGAACGTTACTTTTGAATGTTCTCTGATCGTTACTTTTCAATGTTCTCGGAACGTTACTTTTGAATGTTCTCTGATCGTTACTTTTGAATGTTCTCTGATCGTTACTTTTGAATGTTCTCTGATCGTTACTTTTGAATGTTCTCTGATCGTTACTTTTGAATGTTCTCTGATCGTTACTTTTGAATGTTCTCTGATTGTTACTTTTGAATGTTCTCTGATCGTTACTTTTGAATGTTCTCTGAACCTTACTTTTGAATGTTCTCTGATCGTTACTTTTGAATGTTCTCTGATCGTTACTTTTCAATGTTCTCTGATCGTTACTTTTGAATGTTCTCTGATCGTTACTTTTGAATGTTCTCTGATCGTTACTTTTAGAATGTTCTCTGATCGTTACTTTTGAATGTTCTCTGATCGTTACTTTTCAATGTTCTCGGAACGTTACTTTTGAATGTTCTCTGATCGTTACTTTTGAATGTTCTCTGATCGTTACTTTTGAATGTTCTCTGATCGTTACTTTTGAATGTTCTCTGATCGTTACTTTTGAATGTTCTCTGATCGTTACTTTTGAATGTTCTCTGATCGTTACTTTTCAATGTTCTGTGATCGTTACTTTTCAATGTTCTCCGAACGTTACTTTTCAATGTTCTCTGATCGTTACTTTTGAATGTTCTCTCTCGCTCTCCCTCTCACGCTGAAGTGTGTGTTTGAGGGCCGCCTATCTATTTCCTATTATCTCTCCCATAGAGGGGACTGACCACTCATCAATCACACACACACACACTGAGAGTCTTAACGAGTGTTCCGTACAAACATGATAATTTAGGGGATTAATGCCTATATTTCAATGAGGCACTTACTCCTGAAACTCACTCACTTACTCACTCACTCTCTCACTCACTCTCTCACTCACTCTCTCACTCACTCACTCTCTCACTCTCTCACTCTCTCACTCACGTTGAGTTTGTAGGGCATCGACTCGAAGTAGATGGAAGTGGCCGAGATCCGCTTGACGTCAGACATGTATCCGTGAGTGAGACTGAGACACACAGAGAATATATTACATTCTAGTGGGCGAGAGAGGTAGTGAATGAATGAGAGCGAGTGACGTTCACTCACTGTCCCCCGTCGGGCAGGTCGAGGCCCATGATCCTCTCGTGAGGCTTCAGGACGGCTGTATAAGCGGCGAAGTTCGCCGGAGAGCCGGAGTACGGCTGAACGTTTACTCCCCACAGCGACGGGTCGAGATCGAACGCCTCCAGCGCCCTCTTCTGGCATAGCAGCTCGATCTGATCCACCACCTCAGCGCCACCGTAATACCTGCAAACACGTAGACACACAAACGCGCAGACACACAAACGCGCGCAGACACACAAACGCACGCAGGCACACGCACACGCAGACACACACACACACACACGTTATCCCTAACCGCACTGGACTAGTGTGATCCAATCACACTTACCAACTCAGTCTCATAAACCAAAGTAAAAAAATAAAGTAATAAAATAAAAATGATACAAATATAAAATAAATGTATATAAATACAAATGAAAAATTAATGAATGAATATATAAATTTAGAATAAATATTTAAATAAATAAAAATAATAAAAGTACAAGTTAATAAAAAATAATATAAAACCAAATGAAAATGAATGCATAAATAAACCAATTAATATAAACACAAAGTAAAATTAAAAAATAAATAAGTTTAAAAAATGTAAAAATATATTAAAATGATAAAATACACAAAGTATTAAAACAATATATACATATAAAAATACAATTAATTATTACAAACAAACAAATAAATAAACAAATAGATAGATACATATATTAAATAAAAATATAATAGTAAATATATATATATAAATAAAAATAAATGCATATAAAAACAAATAAAAAATGAATGAATGAAATAGTGAATGAATTATCAAATAAATACATAGAATTTACAAGATAAAGATTTTTGTTTTCAACATGAAAATCCTTTTAAAAAAAAAAACTAGTGTAAAACAAGCATTTTAGTTCCTGGACTTCTTTTGAATAAATTAATAGATCTGTACACAAAAACACACAGACCTTTTTCCTGGGTATCCTTCAGAGTACTTGTTGTTGAGACATGAACCCTGAGCCTCGAGAGCCGCTCGACTGCAAAAGTTCTGTCAACACACACACACACACACACACACTCACAATTTGATTAACGAGCAGCGATGGAGGGAGAGATTTTCAGAGGATAAAAACTGAAATTTGTGTCTTTTAATTAGGTCAGCCGGAACCGGGAACACTCCCTATAACACTTGATGTACTCGCTACGTCATAAGAAGAATGGCATCCACGCTAATGTTAGTCTTTCTGTTTATTCCGAGGTTTACTGTAATTAGCTACATATGTATGGATATGTACGTATCCAGATCAGATGGTGAATCTGTGTCTAGACATGACCACAACACATGATGTAGTCAGCCGGATCCGGGCCGTATCCAGATCAGATGGTGGACCTGCGCCTAGACACGACCACAAGGCATGATGTAGTCAGCCGGATCCGGGCCATATCTAGATCAGATGGAGGACCTGCGCTTAGACACGACCACAAGGCATGATGTAGTCAGCCGGATCCGGGCCATATCTAGATCAGATGGTGGACCTGCGCCTAGACACGACCACAAGGCATGATGTAGTCAGCCGGATCCGGGCCATATCTAGATCAGATGGAGGACCTGCGCTTAGACACGACCACAAGGCATGATGTAGTCAGCCGGATCCGGGCCATATCTAGATCAGATGGTGGACCTGCGCCTAGACACGACCACAAGGCATGATGTAGTCAGCCGGATCCGGGCCATATCTAGATCAGATGGAGGACCTGCGCTTAGACACGACCACAAGGCATGATGTAGTCAGCCGGATCCGGGCCATATCTAGATCAGATGGTGGACCTGCGCCTAGACACGACCACAAGGCATGATGTAGTCAGCCGGATCCGGGCCGTATCCAGATCAGATGGTGGACCTGCGCCTAGACACGACCACAAGGCATGATGTAGTCAGCCGGATCCGGGCCATATCTAGATCAGATGGAGGACCTGCGCCTAGACACGACCACAAGGCATGATGTAGTCAGCCGGATCCAGGCCATATCTAGATCAGATGGTGGACCTGCGCCTAGACACGACCACAAGGCATGATGTAGTCAGCCGGATCCGGGCCATATCTAGATCAGATGGTGGACCTGCGCCTAGACACGACCACAAGGCATGATGTAGTCAGCCGGATCCGGGCCATATCTAGATCAGATGGAGGACCTGCGCCTAGACACGACCACAAGGCATGATGTAGTCAGCCGGATCCGGGCCATATCTAGATCAGATGGTGGACCTGCGCTTAGACACGACCACAAGGCATGATGTAGTCAGCCGGATCCGGGCCATATCTAGATCAGATGGTGGACCTGCGCCTAGACACGACCACAAGGCATGATGTAGTCAGCCGGATCCGGGCCATATCTAGATCAGATGGAGGACCTGCGCCTAGACACGACCACAAGGCATGATGTAGTCAGCCGGATCCGGGCCATATCTAGATCAGATGGTGGACCTGCGCTTAGACACGACCACAAGGCATGATGTAGTCAGCCGGATCCGGGCCATATCTAGATCAGATGGTGGACCTGCGCTTAGACACGACCACAAGGCATGATGTAGTCAGCCGGATCCGGGCCATATCTAGATCAGATGGTGGACCTGCGCCTAGACACGACCACAAGGCATGATGTAGTCAGCCGGATCCGGGCCATATCTAGATCAGATGGTGGACCTGCGCCTAGACACGACCACAAGGCATGATGTAGTCAGCCGGATCCGGGCCATATCTAGATCAGATGATGGACCTGCGCTTAGACACGACCACAACGCATGATGTAGTCAGCCGCATCCGGACCGTATCCAGATCAGATGGAGGACGTGCGCCTAGACACGACCACAAGGCATGATGTAGTCAGCCGGGATCCGGGCCATATCCAGATCAGATGGAGGACGTGCGCCTAGACACGACCACAACGCATGATGTAGTCAGCCGCATCCGGACCGTATCCAGATCAGATGGAGGACGTGCGCCTAGACACGACCACAACGCATGATGTAGTCAGCCGTATACGGGCTGTATCCAGATCAGATGGTGGACCTGCGCCTAGACTAGGGCTGGGATGGTTACTGCATTACCGCAATACCGCGGTGACGTAAATCCAACCGCGGGTCTGAGCTCGTCACCGTCATCACCGCAAAAAAAAAACAAAAAACATTGGTCTGCACATGTGCACATTGTGTCTAATGAGATGAGCGCAATGTCCATAAACACAATAACATTCCATTTGTATTAGAGATGCGCGGATGGGCTATTATTATTTCATCCGCAACCGCATCGCAAAACTCATCATCTGTCGGCACCAAAGTTTTTTGATCAATTTTCCAAAGCGTATCCGCGGCGCTGACTGTTTTAAGGTCTATGAGCGATGTGAGGCGCTGCTGCCGCGAGGCTAGAAAGCTCTTGGCTGTTCTAGAAAGCAGACTGATCCAATGCAGCAAAGATATTTAAAGGGTAAAGTCCCTAGTATAGCCTATTGGCTATGTTGTATCCCCAGAATATCAGCAGTGAACTCATTCTCTGATCGAAGCACAGGGATACAAATAAATAAATAAATAAATAGCCTATAACGCACATCGGCAAACCTGACCTTACCTGACTAGGCTACTGTAGCCTAAAATGTTATCATTTCGTTTTGAATTTTGTTTAAAAGTAGACATTAAAGTCCCCATGAATTCAAAATTGACCATGCTTACTTTGTTTGCCTAAATTGATCGTTTTTTGGTGAACAATTCCTCCCTGCAAGTCAATCCACACAAAAATTCTTTTTGGCTTCATAATCTTTAATCAAAATCTGAAATTTCCCCTCCCCTCTGCATTGGAGGACCTTCCCTGATGACATAGGTTTGACGGTTTGGGTGTCTGCTTAACATCTGTAACCACGCCCCTCCAACTGACAGTAGACAGGCTGCCTGTGTGTTTGAGTGAAAAACCTACTTTTCTAGATCCAATCAGGTGCTGGTTGGAAAAAAAGCCACGCCCACTATTTTGCCTCATTTAGTATTCCGTTTCTCTCGGAAATACGTCACAACACTGGAGAAAAGTCGTTTGCAACTTCCGGTTCACGGGGACTTTAAGCTTTCTATTTATTTCTCATGTCTGTGAGTTGAGTTCATTTATGAGTCGAGCTCCAGTTCACGCGCAAGAGATCGCACCGGTGCTTCCACGTCCTCCTGATTATATGTCTGCTATATATTTGCTTCTTATTTATTAATTCCAGGCAATTAGTTAATGAAACAGTGATTAAAATTAAGATACAATATATAGTATTTAAAGCGCATTTTTTTCTTTGTATTTAAAGCGGTTTACCGCTATACCGCAGGAATATCTTGCTTTTTAACCGAGGTTAGAAAAAATCCAAACATCCAGGCCGTATCCAGATCAGATGGTGGACCTGCGCCTAGACACGACCACAACGCATGATGTAGTCAGCCGGATCCAGGCCGTATCCAGATCAGATGGTGGACCTGCGCCTAGACACGACCACAACGCATGATGTAGTCAGCCGGATCCGGGCCGTATCCAGATCAGATGGAGGACCTGCGCCTAGACACGACCACAACGCATGATGTAGTCAGCCGGATCCGGGCCGTATCCAGATCAGATGGTGGACCTGCGCCTAGACACGACCACAAGGCATGATGTAGTCAGCCGGATCCGGGCCATATCTAGATCAGATGGAGGACGTGCGCCTAGACACGACCACAACGCATGATGTAGTCAGCCGGATCCGGGCCGTATCCAGATCAGATGGAGGACCTGCGCCTAGACACGACCACAACGCATGATGTAGTCAGCCGGATCCGGGCCGTATCCAGATCAGATGGAGGACCTGAATCTAAACACGACCACAACGCATGATGTAATCAGCCAGATCCGTTTTTATCCTCCATTCTGTCACTGATGGAGTTTTGGTTCCACTGTCGCCTTTTTCTGCCTTTGGCTTTTGTCTTGCTTAGTTGGGGACATTTAATTTAATATTCAACAATATTATGCATTGACTCCTGCACTGTCACCATTATATGAGAACTGAACTAAGCTGGACGATGACATCAGTGTTTTCTCCAGAGCGGCTGTATATATAAATTAACTAAATTAATAACTTTTTTACGACCAAAATTAAACATCACTGAACTTACGTAGTTGGACTGTGACGCTATTTTCTTCCGAAAACAAACTTTGTTGCATTATTTTCCTGTTATCTCTGTAAAGCTGCTTTGAAACACTCTGTATTGTAAAAAGCGCTATTTAAATAAAGGGTACTTGACCCTCACATGAAGCATCACATGACTGCTGTGGTGTGATTGACAAGTTCACTGAGAGCAGTGTGTGAACATGTGGTGTGTTAATGAGTGAATGACCACACACACACACACACACCTCTGAGGCGATGAGCTCGAGTCCCCGACACTGCCTGTCCTTCTCCTTCATCAGAAGCTCCCACATCTGCGGGTCGTCCTGAGCCAGACTCTCCTGCCCCGTCCACTGGCGCTCATCATCGGCCCACGCCACCGGAGCTGAGTGCTGGGATCTGATGCCGGGAACACATCGGACCACCGGCTGCACACACACACACACACACATATAAGATCATGCTCATCTCAAACACACACACAAGATCCTGCTCATCTCAAACACACACTGCTCTCGTCCTCAGGAGCTGCAAACAAATGAATCTGCACTAAACAAACATACAGCAGCGAGCATGTAAACTTACGAGACACCAGCGTTATTAACACCGGATTACACACACACACGTCCTTTATGAATCACACATCATAACAATAATTACATGTGCAAAGGAAAAACTGCTCAGAGAGAAACATCACGCATATGAAGATTAATATTTGACTCACTGATCAATATACTCTCTGAACATCAAACATTGGATTAACAAATATATATTATATATTCAATTTTATATTATATGCGTTTTATTTAAATTATATACAGACTCACATACATACAAACATGCATTATACACACACACACACACACACACACACACACACACACACACACACACACACGTATAAATATATCATAAATTAATAATAATTTTTTCTTTAAATGTGCATCATATTTTAAATTAGAATATATAAATATATATATATATATTATAATAATTATTTAATAGCATAATAAAATTATATATTTATTAATTGTTTTCTTTATTGCTTTATTTAAATGCATTTCATATTTT
Source organism: Siphateles boraxobius (assembly GCF_051911475.1). Classification (NCBI taxonomy): domain Eukaryota; kingdom Metazoa; phylum Chordata; class Actinopteri; order Cypriniformes; family Leuciscidae; genus Siphateles; species Siphateles boraxobius. Next base: position 186,910 of record NW_027508955.1, on the reverse strand, counting down.
ACATTATAATATATTACAAATTGTAAAATATTAATATTTTTATAATTTGTTTCTTACATTTTTATTTTATATATATATATATATATATATATATATATATGTATGTATATATGTGTGTGTATATATATATATATATATATATATATATATATATATATATATATATGTAGTACATAGATACATATACATATCGATTTTACATAAGATCAGTATGATTCATAATGGATCCATAATATATATATCAAAAATATATCTTTATAAACCACAGAACTGATGCCTGAAAGAATGTAAATATAATCTTGATTATAAACTTGAGTTTTCTTAAGTTTAAAAAAAAAAATCACAACTGACAAAAACACAAAATATAAAGAGCGACAGGCTGGAATATCTGCTAAATGATGGGAAACTGGGATACAGGCTGAATTAAATTAATTCTACAGTTCTAGTGTGTGTGTGTGTGTGTGTGTGTGTGTGAGGAGCCGTTGGTGAGATACAATAATCAGCATGACGCTTTAATTCCGCTCCAATCAGCAACTCTGAACAGAAACTTTACAGCCAAGTGAAAATTCAGCATAACTGCTTATCTAATCATTCACACACACACACACACACACACACACACACACACACACACACACACACACACACACACACACACACACACGCTTCTCAGCAGATTAAGAGGTTCTGGGTGTCGTTTGTCGTTTCTTTCTTGATAAATGTCAACTGTTCTTACTTTCTGAACTCACAGATACTCCGTCTCTGCATTCAAGAACCAAAACAGCATCAAAAGTACCGTGTTTTTGGAAATACACCATGCTAGTACCATAGTATTTTTTGAAGTACATGGGAATAACATGTAAATCTGGAATTGGAATGACGTGCCATCAAAAGCTGGAAAACAAATAATTTTCCAGCTTCATTCTGAGCCTCTGTCTGAGACGACACGTTTTTAAGACGCGGGACGTATTTAAGGCGTGTCAATAAATGCCCACTGTTATGATTGGCTAACGTCACTGGAAACAGTTTCAACCATAGACATACTACATACATAGAGGCTCCATACTAATGCGTGTCAAGAATTGTTTTGGTTTGTTTTTCTGGGTTAATAATTGTAGAGATATAATTCAATGTACATAAAATATGCATAATGTTTTTCATTGTGGAAATGGCTTTTTCTGTCTTCAATAGTCATATTAAGCTTTTTTTCTTGTTCCTTTAGCCTTTTCTCTTGAATCACGTGATAAAATTGATGTCACATGGCAATTTTAAATGAATAAAAATAATTTGCATCTCAAAACCTTTTTTATCTGAATTATTTATCTTAAAGCTCTTTTCATTTACAAAATTTATTTCACTATATAGGTTTCTTTCTAACCTTATGCTTGCAGCTTATTGCATGCAAGTGTTTTTAAAACATTATCCAAATAAACCCTCGCTTACAAAAAAATGTCAAATGTCAAATGCTCCGAACAAACATATAATCCTCTGATGTGATCCGGGACACCATTAAAATAAAACATCCGATTGTTTTCGACGCTGGGATCTTCTGAAGTCTGTACAGAGAATCAAACTTTCTTTCACTCTTCCATTTACACACATCTGTATACTGTATCAGCGTCAGTGATTATAATCTGAACACACATCTGTATACTGTATCAGTGTATCAGCGTCAGTGATTATAATCTGAACACACATCTGTATACTGTATCAGTGTATCAGCGTCAGTCATTATAATCTGAACACACATCTGTATACTGTATCAGTGTATCAGCATCAGTCATTATAATCTGAACACACATCTGTATACTGTATCAGTGTATCAGCGTCAGTCATTATAATCTGAACACACATCTGTATACTGTATCAGTGTATCAGCGTCAGTCATTATAATCTGAACACACATCTGTATACTGTATCAGTGTATCAGCATCAGTCATTATAATCTGAACACACATCTGTATACTGTATCAGTGTATCAGCGTCAGTCATTATAATCTGAACACACATCTGTATACTGTATCAGTGTATCAGCGTCAGTCATTATAATCTGAACACACATCTGTATACTGTATCAGTGTATCAGCGTCAGTCATTATAATCTGAACACACATCTGTATACTGTATCAGTGTATCAGCATCAGTCATTATAATCTGAACACACATATGTATACTGTATCAGTGTATCAGCATCAGTCATTATAATCTGAACACACATCTGTATACTGTATCAGTGTATCAGCGTCAGTCATTATAATCTGAACACACATCTGTATACTGTATCAGTGTATCAGCGTCAGTCATTATAATCTGAACACACATCTGTATACTTGTATCAGTGTATCAGCATCAGTCATTATAATCTGAACACACATCTGTATACTGTATCAGTGTATCAGCATCAGTCATTATAATCTGAACACACATCTGTATACTGTATCAGTGTATCAGCATCAGTCATTATAATCTGAACACACATATGTATACTGTATCAGTGTATCAGCATCAGTCATTATAATCTGAACACACATCTGTATACTGTATCAGTGTATCAGCGTCAGTCATTATAATCTGAACACACATCTGTATACTGTATCAGTGTATCAGCGTCAGTCATTATAATCTGAACACACATCTGTATACTGTATCAGTGTATCAGCATCAGTCATTATAATCTGAACACACATCTGTATACTGTATCAGTGTATCAGCGTCAGTCATTATAATCTGAACACACATCTGTATACTGTATCAGTGTATCAGCATCAGTCATTATAATCTGAACACACATCTGTATACTGTATCAGTGTATCAGCGTCAGTCATTATAATCTGAACACACATCTGTATACTGTATCAGTGTATCAGCATCAGTCATTATAATCTGAACACACATCTGTATACTGTATCAGTGTATCAGCGTCAGTCATTATAATCTGAACACACATCTGTATACTGTATCAGTGTATCAGCATCAGTCATTATAATCTGAACACACATCTGTATACTGTATCAGTGTATCAGCGTCAGTCATTATAATCTGAACACACATCTGTATACTGTATCAGTGTATCAGCGTCAGTCATTATAATCTGAACACACATCTGTATACTGTATCAGTGTATCAGTGTCAGTCATTATAATCTGAACACACATCTGTATACTGTATCAGTGTAGACAGCATCAGTCATTATAATCTGAACACACATCTGTATACTGTATCAGTGTATCAGCATCAGTCATTATAATCTGAACACACATCTGTATACTGTATCAGTGTATCAGTGTCAGTCATTATAATCTGAACTAGGGCTGCAACTAACGATTATTTTGATAATCGATTAATCGAACGATTATTTTTTCGATTAATCGATTAATCGTATAGAAATTAAATTAGATTTTTTTTTATTATAACTAAATAAAACCGTAAATCAGGGTATTTATGTGTAAAAGTGTACTTTAAAAAGTGCAAAAGCCACACATTGAGTTTTACTAATATCAATATTTGCATTGTTTTTAATGATAATTGCTGATGGCAAGTTGACAAACATGATTATTGTTAAAAAAATGATATCCAACATATTATGTTTTAACAAAATTTTTGTTAAAACAAATTTACACAGACATGTTGTTCAGATGTGAATATCTGAACTAAAAACAAACTAAAAACATCTAAAATATATAATTCATTTAATTTTTATTTAAAATTAATTATATATAAGGAATATAAGGATAAAGAATATAATATATATTATATATATAATATAGAAAATAATATAATATAAGGATAAATTGATTAAATAAATATAGAAAGACTGAAAACAATTGTGTGAATGTAGAGCCGCAGTAGATCGCGTTTGAAAAACAATTAAAACTTAGTAGACAAATGCTATAAAAAGAGAACGGAATGGAGGTAACGTTACCCAGCAAGCTAACAGGCTTGAGTAAAGGACAGGAGAAATTATGCATTAGTGCACAAGCATTCGCTGAAAACCACTGAGTACAGTGACTAAAAAACAATATTTTACTGCTGCTGTTATTAACTGCCTTTGTATTTAATGCTTCACTTTGTAAACACCGTTTTAATTTAACCTATTTCTGCGGTAGCGCTATTTTAATCCATCACTTACGTTGGGAGCGAACTGATTGCACAACCTGATGCTCGAGACAAAAACAGACATCCCGGAAGTCCCGGGAGTCTCCCGCATATTGATTGCGGCTCCCTGATGCCCGCGAATTAGTTCAAACTCGCGAAATCTAAAGCGCGCAAGCAAGAGCGCCTGAGGGAGAGAGACCTTGCGTGTGTGTGCGTACCAGTAAACGCTCCCCGTGACGTAAGCAGACCAACTAATCGATAATGACATTCGTTGACAACGATTTTCATAATCGATTATAATCGATTTTATCGATTAGTTGTTGCAGCCATAATCTGAACACACATCTGTATACTGTATCAGTGTAGACAGCGTCAGTCATTATAATCTGAACACACATCTGTATACTGTATCAGTGTAGACAGCGTCAGTCATTATAATCTGAACACACATCTGTATACTGTATCAGTGTATCAGCGTCAGTCATTATAATCTGAACACACATCTGTATACTGTATCAGTGTATCAGCATCAGTCATTATAATCTGAACACACATCTGTATACTGTATCAGTGTATCAGCATCAGTCATTATAATCTGAACACACATCTGTATACTGTATCAGTGTATCAGCATCAGTCATTATAATCTGAACACACATCTGTATACTGTATCAGTGTATCAGCATCAGTCATTATAATCTGAACACACATCTGTATACTGTATCAGTGTATCAGCATCAGTCATTATAATCTGAACACACATCTGTATACTGTATCAGTGTATCAGCATCAGTCATTATAATCTGAACACACATATGTATACTGTATCAGTGTATCAGCATCAGTCATTATAATCTGAACACACATCTGTATACTGTATCAGTGTATCAGCATCAGTCATTATAATCTGAACACACATCTGTATACTGTATCAGTGTATCAGCATCAGTCATTATAATCTGAACACACATCTGTATACTGTATCAGTGTATCAGCATCAGTCATTATAATCTGAACACACATATGTATACTGTATCAGTGTATCAGCATCAGTCATTATAATCTGAACACACATCTGTATACTGTATCAGTGTATCAGCATCAGTCATTATAATCTGAACACACATATGTATACTGTATCAGTGTATCAGCATCAGTCATTATAATCTGAACACACATCTGTATACTGTATCAGTGTATCAGCATCAGTCATTATAATCTGAACACACATATGTATACTGTATCAGTGTATCAGCATCAGTCATTATAATCTGAACACACATCTGTATACTGTATCAGTGTATCAGCGTCAGTCATTATAATCTGAACACACATCTGTATACTGTATCAGTGTATCAGCATCAGTCATTATAATCTGAACACACATCTGTATACTGTATCAGTGTATCAGCATCAGTCATTATAATCTGAACACACATCTGTATAGTGTATCAGTGTATCAGTGTCAGTCATTATAATCTGAACACACATCTGTATAGTGTATCAGTGTATCAGCGTCAGTCATTATAATCTGAACACACATCTGTATACTGTATCAGTGTAGACAGTGTCAGTCATTATAATCTGAACACATATCTGTATACTGTATCAGTGTATCAGCATCAGTCATTATAATCTGAACACACATCTGTATACTGTATCAGTGTATCAGCGTCAGTCATTATAATCTGAACACACATCTGTATACTGTATCAGTGTAGACAGCGTCAGTCATTATAATCTGAACACACATCTGTATACTGTATCAGTGTATCAGCATCAGTCATTATAATCTGAACACACATCTGTATACTGTATCAGTGTATCAGCATCAGTCATTATAATCTGAACACACATCTGTATACTGTATCAGTGTATCAGCATCAGTCATTATAATCTGAACACACATCTGTATACTGTATCAGTGTAGACAGTGTCAGTCATTATAATCTGAGCACACATCTGTATACTGTATCAGTGTATCAGCATCAGTCATTATAATCTGAACACACATCTGTATACTGTATCAGTGTAGACAGCGTCAGTCATTATAATCTGAACACACATCTGTATACTGTATCAGTGTAGACAGCGTCAGTCATTATAATCTAAACACACATCTGTATACTGTATCAGTGTATCAGCATCAGTCATTATAATCTGAACACACATCTGTATACTGTATCAGTGTAGACAGCGTCAGTCATTATAATCTGAACACACATCTGTATACTGTATCAGTGTATCAGCGTCAGTCATTATAATCTGAACACACATCTGTATACTGTATCAGTGTATCAGCGTCAGTCATTATAATCTGAACACACATCTGTATACTGTATCAGTGTATCAGCGTCAGTCATTATAATCTGAACACACATCTGTATACTGTATCAGTGTATCAGCGCCAGTCATTATAATCTGAACACACATCTGTATACTGTATCAGTGTAGACAGCGTCAGTCATTATAATCTGAACACACATCTGTATACTGTATCAGTGTAGACAGCGTCAGTCATTATAATCTGAACACACATCTGTATACTGTATCAGTGTATCAGCGTCAGTCATTATAATCTGAGCACACATCTGTATACTGTATCAGTGTATCAGCGTCAGTCATTATAATCTGAACACACATCTGTATACTGTATCAGTGTATCAGCATCAGTCATTATAATCTGAACACACATCTGTATACTGTATCAGTGTATCAGCGTCAGTCATTATAATCTGAACACACATCTGTATACTGTATCAGTGTATCAGCGTCAGTCATTATAATCTGAACACACATCTGTATACTGTATCAGTGTATCAGCGCCAGTCATTATAATCTGAACACACATCTGTATACTGTATCAGTGTATCAGCGTCAGTGATTATAATCTGAACACATATCTGTATACTGTATCAGTGTAGACAGCGCCAGTCATTATAATCTGAACACACATCTGTATACTGTATCAGTGTATCAGCGTCAGTCATTATAATCTGAACACACATCTGTATACTGTATCAGTGTATCAGCGTCAGTCATTATAATCTGAACACACATCTGTATACTGTATCAGTGTATCAGCATCAGTCATTATAATCTGAACACACATCTGTATACTGTATCAGTGTATCAGCATCAGTCATTATAATCTGAACACACATCTGTATACTGTATCAGTGTATCAGCATCAGTCATTATAATCTGAACACACATCTGTATACTGTATCAGTGTATCAGCGTCAGTGATTATAATCTGAACACACATCTGTATACTGTATCAGTGTATCAGCGTCAGTGATTATAATCTGAACACACATCTGTATACTGTATCAGTGTATCAGCGTCAGTCATTATAATCTGAACACACATCTGTATACTGTATCAGTGTATCAGCATCAGTCATTATAATCTGAACACACATCTGTATACTGTATCAGTGTAGACAGCGTCAGTCATTATAATCTGAACACACATCTGTATACTGTATCAGTGTATCAGCGTCAGTCATTATAATCTGAACACACATCTGTATACTGTATCAGTGTATCAGCGTCAGTCATTATAATCTGAACACACATCTGTATACTGTATCAGTGTATCAGCGTCAATCATTATAATCTGAACACACATCTGTATACTGCATCAGTGTCAGTCATTATAATCTGAACACACATCTGTATACTGTATCAGTGTATCAGCGTCAGTCATTATAATCTGAACACACATCTGTATACTGCATCAGTGTCAGTCATTATAATCTGAACACACATCTGTATACTGTATCAGTGTATCAGCGTCAATCATTATAATCTGAACACACATCTGTATACTGCATCAGTGTCAGTCATTATAATCTGAACACACATCTGTATACTGTATCAGTGTATCAGCGTCAGTCATTATAATCTGAACACACATCTGTATACTGTATCAGTGTATCAGCGTCAGTCATTATAATCTGAACACACATCTGTATACTGTATCAGTGTATCAGCGTCAATCATTATAATCTGAACACACATCTGTATACTGCATCAGTGTCAGTCATTATAATCTGAACACACATCTGTATACTGTATCAGTGTATCAGCGTCAGTCATTATAATCTGAACACACATCTGTATACTGTATCAGTGTATCAGCGTCAATCATTATAATCTGAACACACATCTGTATACTGCATCAGTGTCAGTCATTATAATCTGAACACACATCTGTATACTGTATCAGTGTATCAGCGTCAGTCATTATAATCTGAACACACATCTGTATACTGCATCAGTGTCAGTCATTATAATCTGAACACACATCTGTATACTGTATCAGTGTATCAGCGTCAGTCATTATAATCTGAACACACATCTGTATACTGTATCAGTGTATCAGCGTCAATCATTATAATCTGAACACACATCTGTATACTGCATCAGTGTCAGTCATTATAATCTGAACACACATCTGTATACTGTATCAGTGTATCAGCGTCAGTCATTATAATCTGAACACACATCTGTATACTGTATCAGTGTATCAGCGTCAGTCATTATAATCTGAACACACATCTGTATACAGTATCAGTGTATCAGTGTCAGTCATTATAATCTGAACACACATCTGTATACTGTATCAGTGTATCAGCGTCAGTCATTATAATCTGAACACACATCTGTATACTGTATCAGTGTATCAGCGTCAGTCATTATAATCTGAACACACATCTGTATACAGTATCAGTGTATCAGTGTCAGTCATTATAATCTGAACACACATCTGTATACTGTATCAGTGTATCAGCGTCAGTCATTATAATCTGAACACACATCTGTATACAGTATCAGTGTATCAGTGTCAGTCATTATAATCTGAACACACATCTGTATACTGTATCAGTGTATCAGCGTCAGTCATTATAATCTGAACACACATCTGTATACTGTATCAGTGTATCAGCGTCAGTCATTATAATCTGAACACACATCTGTATACTGTATCAGTGTAGACAGCATCAGTCATTATAATCTGAACACACATCTGTATACTGTATCAGTGTATCAGCGTCAGTCATTATAATCTGAACACACATCTGTATACTGTATCAGTGTATCAGCGTCAGTCATTATAATGTGAACACACATCTGTATACTGTATCAGTGTATCAGCGTCAGTCATTATAATCTGAACACACATCTGTATACTGTATCAGTGTAGACAGCATCAGTCATTATAATCTGAACACACATCTGTATACTGTAACAGTGTAGACAGTGTCAGTCATTATAATCTGAACACACATCTGTATACTGTATTATCAGTGTATCAGCATCAGTCATTATAATCTGAACACACATCTGTATACTGTATCAGTGTATCAGCTTCAGTCATTATAATCTGAACACACATCTGTATACTGTATCAGTGTATCAGCATCAGTCATTATAATCTGAACACACATCTGTATACTGTATCAGTGTATCAGCGTCAGTCATTATAATCTGAACACACATCTGTATACTGTATCAGTGTATCAGCGTCAGTCATTATAATCTGAACACACATCTGTATACTGTATCAGTGTAGACAGCATCAGTCATTATAATCTGAACACACATCTGTATACTGTATCAGTGTATCAGCGTCAGTCATTATAATCTGAACACACATCTGTATACTGTATTATCAGTGTATCAGCATCAGTCATTATAATCTGAACACACATCTGTATACTGTATCAGTGTATCAGCGTCAGTCATTATAATCTGAACACACATCTGTATACTGTATCAGTGTATCAGCATCAGTCATTATAATCTGAACACACATCTGTATACTGTATCAGTGTATCAGCGTCAGTCATTATAATCTGAACACACATCTGTATACTGTATCAGTGTAGACAGCATCAGTCATTATAATCTGAACACACATCTGTATACTGTATCAGTGTATCAGCGTCAGTCATTATAATCTGAACACACATCTGTATACTGTATCAGTGTAGACAGCATCAGTCATTATAATCTGAACACACATCTGTATACTGTATCAGTGTATCAGCGTCAGTCATTATAATCTGAACACACATATGTATACTGTATCAGTGTATCAGCGTCAGTCATTATAATCTGAACACACATCTGTATACTGTATCAGTGTATCAGCATCAGCCATTATAATCTGAACACACATCTGTATACTGTATCAGTGTCAGTCATTATAATCTGAACACACATCTGTATACTGTATCAGTGTATCAGCGTCAGTCATTATAATCTGAACACACATATGTATACTGTATCAGTGTATCAGCGTCAGTCATTATAATCTGAACACACATCTGTATACTGTATTATCAGTGTATCAGCGTCAGTCATTATAATCTGAACACACATATGTATACTGTATCAGTGTATCAGCGTCAGTCATTATAATCTGAACACACATCTGTATACTGTATCAGTGTATCAGCGTCAGTCATTATAATCTGAACACACATCTGTATACTGTATCAGTGTATCAGCATCAGTCATTATAATCTGAACACACATCTGTATACTGTATCAGTGTATCAGCGTCAGTCATTATAATCTGAACACACATCTGTATACTGTATCAGTGTATCAGCGTCAGTGATTATAATCTGAACACACATCTGTATACTGTATCAGTGTAGACAGCATCAGTCATTATAATCTGAACACACATCTGTATACTGTATCAGTGTATCAGCGTCAGTGATTATAATCTGAACACACATCTGTATACTGTATCAGTGTATCAGCGTCAGTCATTATAATCTGAACACACATCTGTATACTGTATCAGTGTAGACAGCATCAGTCATTATAATGTCTTCTGTTTGCTTCTGACGCGACGTTCATATCCAGTGAAGGAAAATGTCAGCCATTAAGAGACTAAACGCCAGTGGGCGGGGCCTATGGTGTTATGATGTATAACTATTGGTCAATATCTCGCTCTGGAGGTGGGCACATGCAAATATATTTGCCAATGTGACATCACAGCCACCGAAATATCAAACCAAGATTAAATAAATGCTTAGTTGTATTATATTACTCTACAATTCTGGACTTTCTTTCCACAAACTAACGCTATTGACATGTCCAGGGATGCAGGATATATCAGCCACCATATCGGTATCGGCCAATAAATGTTCATTTTTAATGTTATTGTTCTCAGCCTGATAAGAAATTTTGGCCGATATATTAAAGCTGAAAAATAATGCATTATTTCCATCAGCTGATGGTTTTGAATTGCTTGAAATATGATTAGAATCACTTAAAAAAAAAAGAAAATACAGTGAAGTGTAACATATGCAGTGCAAGTCTGTCATATCGGCTCCATAAAATTATAATGAGAACATTATAATTGTGTGTTTGGGACATGGATTGTAATGGTGAGACTTTTGCTTTTGTAATCAGGCTCTATAAAAAAATAACAAAAATTTGGATTTATATTTTTCTCAGGCTATATATTGGTTATTGTTTTTTTCAAATATAAAGAATTATCGGTTATCATTATCGGCCAAAATATTCATATCGGTGGATCACTAGACGCGTCCAATCTATTCTCTTCGTAGCTCCTCCCACATTCACCTCAGAATCATCTGGACTTTATTCATTATTTAGGGTACATTATTGCTGATGCTGGACTCATGAACCAAAAGCTTCATAATTAACACTAATAAAGCAAATAAAGGCCCTCGCCTCGTCACAGCAGGATCTGAAGAATCGCTGCACTTTAAAACTGTTATTAAAAAACTATTATCTCAGCGACGGCTGAGACCGGTTTAGGAGACGGAGCGTTACAGCGGCTCGAACATTCTTCATCACAAACACGAGCTCTCCTGAAGATAAAGTTCAAACTTCTGCTGCTTTTAATGTTTGTGTGTTTCCGATCAGCCCTTCTGACTTAACATACTGATTTTAATTGAAATATGTCTTGTTATTGTAAATGTGCAGAACTACATGCTGTTATATTTTTAGACTCAATTTCCTCTGAACACACACACACACACACCTCTCCTTCTGACGGACATGAAGCTTCAATTCATTTACTTAATTATTTACCCGTTTTTATGTTTACTTACTTAAATCATTAAATTAATAATTAGTTGATAATGATTGTTTTTCCTGTCGTTCAGAGTTTCCGAGAACTTAATTTTAAAATATTAATTACCTTGTTTAGTTTATTTGCTCATTTATTTATTCACTTATTTAAATATTTATTTATTTACTTACTTGTTTATTCACTTATTTATTATAGCTTATAAACATGAATGCATGTGGATTGTTCTAAGTCAAGTCAACTTTATTTATAAAGCGCTTTTTTACAATACAGATTGTTTCAAAGAAGCTTTACAGAGATAACAGGAAAATGTTGTAATAGTATTGTTAAATATAAAATTAAATGTCCCCAAAGTGTTAATATAAGTAAATCATTAATAAATAAATAAGTTCATAATTTAAAACAACTTAAGTAAATATATAGTGTAATTAATCAAATAATTGAATAAGTAAATAACTAATAAGTGCATAATTAAATAAGCAATTTAGTAAGTAAATAAATACCTAAATATTAAGCAATTATTTGAATAAATTAATAAGCACGTAATTAAATAAACTAGCAAATAAATAAGGAACTATATAACTAATTTAGAAAATTTGTAAATAAGTAAATGACTTATAAATAAGTATATAATTAAACAAATAAATAAGTGAATGAATAAGCAAATAATTAATTAAATCCGTAAACAAATAAGAACATTAAACAGTTAAATAAGTTAATATCAATCTTTTGTTGGTTTTGAGATGGTTCAGCTGTTCCCATCAGCCCCTCTGATTGAACATACATATTTAAATATGTAGTATGTAGATTTTAATATTTAACATGCAGTATTGAAATATGTAGTGAATGTCTTATTGCAAAAATGCAGAACTAGATGCTGTTGTGTCAGACTCAGTTTCCTCTGAACACACACACACACTCAGAGTGTCTGAAACTCCCAGTGAACGCATGAACTGATCACTTTCAACTTCAACGTCATTTTTAATAAAAGCATCAGTCAAATGCATAAATGTAAATGTTTAAATGTAACGGACAGAAGCGACACGACTACTGTCAGCGCGATCACCTCGAGGTCGTCTCTGGATACACACACACACCGATGGGCCGCATCCGTCTCTGGACTCATGCATACACACACACTTGTACTCTCACACATGGGTCACTACATACTGATGGACCTCATCCGTCTCTGGACACAAACACACACACACACACACACACACACACACACACACACACTGATGGACCGTATCCGTCTCTGGACACACACACTGACACACACACACACACACATACACACACACATACTCACACACACACGCACACACACGCACACACACGCACACACTCGCATACACACACACACATACTCTCGCATATATACACACACACTCTCACTCTCACTCTCGCATATACACACACACACACACGGCACACTACACACTGATGGGCCGCATCCTTTGCTGTCGCCGCTGCAGGGAAACAGAGACATGTGTGAGTGTGTGTGTACGTGTGAGTGTGCGGTGTGTGTGAGTGCAAGTGTGTGTGTGTATCCAGAGACGACCTCGAGGTGATTGCGCTGACAGAAGTCGTGCCGCTTCTGTCTGTTACATTTAAACATTTAAAAATGTTTGTTAAAACAAATGTTAAAACATTGGCTGGTGCGAGTGTGTATGTGTGTGTGCAAGAGTGTGTGTGTATATGCGAGAGTATATGTGTGTGTGTGTGTATGCGAGTGTGAGTGTTTGCATGTGTGTGTGTATGTATGTGTGTGAGTGTGTGCATGTGTGTGAGTGTTTGCATGTGTGTGTGTGTGTATGTATGTGTGTGAGTGTGTGTCACTGTAGATACTGAAGAGGTCAATGACATTCATAACATGAACAATAGTCATAACAGACAATAATAACAAAAGTGATAACTAACTGAAAATTCAGCTTTGATCACAGGAATAAATTAGATTTTAAAATGTATTCACATAGAAAACAGATATTTTAAATTATAATAATATTTCAAAATTTTTACTGTGTTTTTGATCAAATAAATGCAGCTTTGGTGAGCATAGACCCTTTCAGAAACATTACAAAATCTTCCTGACCCCAAACGTTTGTACTTTTCTACAAAATGAATGTTTAAGCATTAAAGCAGAATCCTTTACGTAAAAAAGAAAAAAAAAAGAAAAGTTGTTTGAGTTGACATGAAATCCTGGCATCTAACATTATTTAACCAACATGTTCAGTAATAACTGTACAATAATTATACAGTTTTCATGAGTGTTTTATATATATATATATATATATATATATATATATATATATATATATATATATATATATATATATATATATATATATACACACACACACACACTCACGTAAAGGGTTATTAGGAACACCATACTAATACTGTGTTTGACCCCCTTTCGCCTTCAGAACTGCCTTAATTCTACGTGGCATTGATACAACAAGGTGCTGAAAGCATTCTTTAGAAATGTTGGCCCATATTGATAGGATAGCATCTTGCAGTTGATGGAGATTTGTGGGATGCACATCCAGGGCACGAAGCTCCCGATTCACCACGTCCCAAAGATGCTCTATTGGGTTGAGATCTGGTGACTGTGGGGGCCATTTTAGTACAGTGAACTCATTGTCATGTTCAAGAAACCAATTTGAAATGATTCAAGCTTTGTGACATGGTGCATTATCCTGCTGGAAGTAGCCATCAGAGGATGGGTACATGGTGGCCATAAAGGGATGGACATGGTCAGAAACAATGCTCAGGTAGGCCGTGGCATTTAATCGATGCCCAATCGGCACTAAGGGGCCTAAAGAGTGCCAAGAAAACATCCCCCACACCATTACACCACCACCACCAGCCTGCACAGTGGTAACCAGGCATGATGGATCCATGTTCTCATTCTGTTTACGCCAAATTCTGACTCTACCATCTGAATGTCTCAACAGAAATCGAGACTCATCAGACCAGGCAACATTTTTCCAGTCTTCAACTGTCCAATTTTGGTGAGCTCTTTTTCCTATTTGTAGTGGAGATGAGTGGTACCCGGTGGATTCTTCTGCTGTTGTAGCCCATCCGCCTCAAGGTTGTGCGTGTTGTGGCTTCACAAATGCTTTGCTGCATACCTCGGTTGTAACGAGTGGTTATTTCAGTCAAAGTTGCTCTTCTATCAGCTTGAATCAGTCGGCCCATTCTCCTCTGACCTCTAGCATCAACAAGGCATTTTCGCCCACAGGACTGCCGCATACTGGATGTTTTTCCCTTTTCACACCATTCTTTGTAAACCCAAATGGTTGTGCGTGAAAATCCCAGTAACTGAGCAGATTGTGAAATACTCAGACCGGCCCGTCTGGCACCAACAACCATGCCACGCTCAAAATTGCTTAAATCACCTTTCTTTCCCATTCTGACATTCAGTTTGGAGTTCAGGAGATTGTCTTGAGCAGGACCACACCCCTAAATGCATTGAAGCAACTGCCATGTGATTGGTTGATTAGATAATTGCATTAATGAGAAATTGAACAGGTGTTCCTAATAATCCTTTAGGTGAGTGTATATATAAAACATTTCTCAGGGTAATTCCCGTTCCAGGGTCATCATCGTTAACTAGAACTAAAACCATAAATAATGTTTCCAAGTATAAAATAAATGTTAACTGAACTAAAATAAATTATTAAATCAATCTTTAAAAAAGGCAAAACTTATCTTTTTAATTTAGTAATATATATAAATATATCAAACGGGGAGAAAAAACTAAATCAATAAAATAAGATACTCAGCACTTTATCAGCCATGAAGACTGATTATTATAACAAACTGAGATAGAAAAAGGATGAAACGAGAGATAAAAGGAACAAGGGCCAGATCTGAACTATTTTGGGAGCCATAGAAAAAATTACAGATCACACACACACACACTCTCTCTCTCTTCTCTCTCACACACACACACACACACACACACACACACACACACACACACACACACTCTCTCTCTCTCTCTCTTCTCTCTCACACACACACACACACACACACACACACACTCTCTCTCTCTCTCTCTTCTCTCTCACACACACACACTCTCTCTCTCTCTCTCTCTCTCTCTCTTCTCTCTCACACACACACACACACACACACACACAATCTCTTCTCTCTCTCTCTGTCCCTCTCTCTCTCTCTCTCACACACACACACACACACACACACACACACACACACACACACACACACAATCTCTCTCTCACTCTCTCACTCACTCACACACACCTGAACTAACATTGATGGATGTAGTGTGTTGTCATTTTTCTTGCAGTTCAGAAAAAAAGACAGAAAACATTTCATTTTGCTTATTATTTTTGCCATTTCCTTTCTCTTCTGAGCAAAGAGTCAATTTTACAGATGAGTGCTGTCCATCACGCGGCGCCAGAACACAATCAGCGCGAGACGTGTGTGTGTGTGTGTGTGACGGAGACTCGAGTTCGACGTGTCAGGAGAAGATCGCTCAGGATGACACCCGCTGCCAGCGACTAATGGCCGAGCGCCGCGACAAATTGGTGCGGAGAATGACACGGCCGTGGAGGGAGAGAGAGAGTGTGTGTGTGTGTGTGTGAGAGAGAGTATGTGAGCGAGAGCCGGGCCAAAGGGACTGACACCGAACAATCAAGAGTGTGGAAAGACAATTTCCCGGAGAGGCCTGCGACATTAGCGCGCTAATCCAGGGAGATGGAGTCGGTCGCGGGAACACGAGAGTTCAGTGGTGCATGATGGGACACATCTGAGGTGAAAGAGCGGGAAACCTCCTGATCCAGCGGGAAGCTTTTAACATCGCATGTCAAAAGAATAATTTAGACTTTTAAAATGTATCTGAAAGAGTCTCTTCTGCTCACCAAGTCTGTGTTTATTTGATCAAAAATACAGTAAAAAATGTGAAATATTATTATAATGTAAATCATCTGTTTTCTATGTGAATATATAGTAAAGTGTAATTTATTCCTGTGATCAAAGCTGAATTTTCAGCATCATTACTCCAGTCTTCAGTGTCACATGATCCTTCAGAAATCACTATAATATGATGATTTGCTGCTCAAGAAACATTCATGATTATTATCATGTGACACTGAAGTGTGGAGTAATGATGCTGAATATTCAGCTTTGATCACAGGAATAAATTACACTTTACTATATATTCACATAGAAAACAGCTGATTTACATTATAATAATATTTTGTGATTTTTACTGTATTTTTAATTAAATAAATTCAGCTTTGATCACAGGAATAAATTACACTTTACTATATATTCACATAGAAAACAGCTGTTTTACATTATAATAATATTTCACAATTTGTACTGTAATTTTGATCAAATAAATGCATTATTCCACACTTTAGACAGCCAGTGTGTGAGAAAGCAAATTAATATGCATCGAGATTAGCGAATCACTTGCCAGTAAACCCCTAAAAAAGTCAAAATCAGGACTTTAGTGGCTAAAAATAGGGATGAAACCATTAAAAATATATACTAATCAATTATTAAACATGCCTGAATATAGGCGACAATCTGTATGTAAATGAGCTTCTATTAATTCAGACATATAGCCTACTGATCACTCAAATCATCTCTTTCATAACGTAACGACAGACTGGGAATCAAGAAGTAGTTTGTTGAAATATACTGGAACGGCTCCTGAAATACTGTACAGAATCATAAAGTGAAATTAAAGCCTGAACACAAAATACACAACATCCGTGCAGTGCGATTCACAAACCAACGATTAAAACAAACAACCAAAAGATTAAAACCAATCTTTAAAAAAGGCAACATTTCTAATTTTTTTGAATAAAAGCTATTCTAAACCTACTACAAATGGAAAAAAATACACAGTACAAATTACTAATATTAAAATCAAGAAGAAAAATATAAAATAAAAACGAATTCAAAATATGAATATAAACTATAGTATCTCAATGATGCTAAAATAAGTCAAATTTTGTTGTAATAAATGTAAAAAAGAAATTGTTTTTACATTTTAATATTTATGCATTTAGCAGTTGTATATTGATGAACCAAACCAGCAGAAATTAAAAAATAAATATATAAATAGATAGTAAAATAAATGTAACTATAGGAAAATAAACAAAAATATAAATACATTTATAATAAAGTAAATATATGTGGGGGAGAAATATAATAAAATAAAAATGTATAATTAATTAAATAAATAAAAATGAAAGAAAAAATAATTCAAAAGAATAAAAATGCATTTCAAAATAAATACAGAAAATAATAAAGGAATAAATTACAGATACATTTTTTTAATGAATTTTTATTTATTTATTTCTGCAGGTTTGGTCCTCCATAAGCTTTTATCCAAAGCAACTTAAATTCCATTCAAGGCACATTTTAATCAACGCATGAATTCTGTGGGAATCAAGGGAACAGCCGAATCTGAAGCCCAAGAGTTAAAGCAGTGACTCGAACCCTCCATACTATGATTGCTAGTCTTTGAATACTACACAAATATTACAATCCATCATTCCAACATTAGTATGATCACAAACACATCTAACACAGAAGTCACAGACGACGCTGAACGGGTCACATGACTTTACACCGTCTGACAGATGTTTGAATGAAAGTCCTCGAGGTCTGAGACTACAGTAACTCAGTAAAACCGCAGTTCTTTCTGTTTCTATTGAATTCTGCGGATCTAAACTAGTCACAGGTATTACTAAAGAACTACAGATGAAACCACAAGAAGTGTGAGGTGTGGACAAAATCCTCTCGTCTGATTGGCTGTTCAGAACATGAGCTTTGGCGTTTAATGCAAAACAGCGACTGGTTAATTATTGAGTCGTTGGATTAAAGCTGCTTATGCAATATGACTGATAAGACGAAAGTTCACGCTATCAGCCTGTTTTCATGCATTAATCACTTTTTTATTGCCAGTATGTGAACAGCTTGAAACCAAACTTAAAAATGAAGATGTTCCCCGTTGTCTATGAAAGCTGTCTGACACACACTCGAGCTCAAACGCTGCAAATGTTCAAATATGAGTGCAGTTTATATTACTCGCTTCTGTTTATAATATACGTTTATATATATTTAGATTTTTTTTTTATCATTCTATTGCTTTTTTAATTTTTTTGTGCTTTCCCCCTGTTTTAAGCATAAACCTCAAGACTTTTTTTATAGAAAGAACAAGATTACGAAAACGATTTCTGCAGTGCAACATTCTTGAACAATCAATATAAAACACTTCAGATTTCACTGAAACAAACATTAGGAAGGCTTGAGAAAGAGTTTCTGAAGCAAATGCAGATTAACTAACTAACTAAAGCCCTCATGCTCCAGCTTAATGAAGTTAGTTTGATCAGATCACTGACAAACACAAGACACATTTGTTTTCATATTCAGAAGCTCATTCCCATAACAAGAGAAGCATGAAGCACGTGAACGACAGATAATCTAACGTTTAGTCTAATAAAACATGAACGCCTGATTCATAACTGGCAGAAGTCATTTCACGGATTAAACTATGAAGAATAAAAAGAGCTGGTTTCATCTCTCCGTCAGCTGACTCAGTTTGATCGGGTCACTGTTGGGTCACAGAACAAACACATGGAGGCATATTTGTCTAGAAAACATGCTTCTGCAAATAATTACCATATACTAACACATAATTATGAGATGAAAAGTCAAAATTATGACAAAAAGTTGAAACCTATGACAGTCAATTATGAGAAGTCAAAATTATGACAAAAGTCGAAATTATGACTGTTATTTATGAGATGAAAAGTTATTAAATAAAGTCAAAATTATGACAAAAAGTCAAAACGATCACATAATAAGTCAATTATTAGATGAAGTCAAAATTATGACAAAAGTTGAAATTATGACATTAAAAATGATCATATACCAAGTCATTTAAGACATTTAGTGTCGAAATAATGAAGAAAAGTTGAAATTGTTGAAAAACGTCAAAATTATGAGTCATTTATATTATTTATGAGATGAAGTCATAATCATTAAAGTCAAAATTATGACATTCTAGTTTGAAATTGACAAATCAATTATGACATAAAAATGAAAGTCATAATTTCGAAATATTATCTTTTAGAATTTCAACTGTTTGTCTCATAATTACGACTTAGAATGTAATAACTTCGCCTTTTTATCTTAAAGATGTCATAAATAAGATTTTCCAAAGCATGATTTTCTTCTTAAGTTGCAGAAACAGGTTTCAATATGAAAGTCTGATGAGTTCCGATCTGATCTCTTGCACTTTAACAAACTGCACAGAAAAATTCAACACATTTTAGGAGCAGAAGACTAAAGCATGAAAGTTAAGTGCATGTACAGTCCTTCATCTGCATGTGAAAGAGTGAAAGAGGCTTCATGTTGAAACACAACATGTGTGGTTGCATCATCTAACTAGTATGGGAGGACTAGTTAACACAGTCCATCCTGTATAATCACCTCTCTAAACTCACTAACTCGACTTCTATGTGTAAGTCTACAGAAGTTAGTGACAATTCACAAATGCAATTGTTTAAAATGATTTCAAACATCACATCATGACACGTCTGACCCGCACGCGCTCGAGCGCTTCAATAACACAGTTTTAAAGAGGTGGATGTGAAATCAGCATCGCGACATAACGTTTCTAATGCATGTTCGCTTGTGCATGCATATTGATTAATATCCTCTGCTATATTGATGCAAACAGGAGCGATCATAACGCCTGTTTAAACACATCACGCGCCCTGACCAGCAGCTCCTCGCGTTAATGCGCGCTAGAATGCGCGTGTATGTTTAAACTCACCTTGATTAGTTGTCTTAAAGTCAATGTTAACATGGTAAAGCGACTCAACTTCTCCGGTTCCAGCAGGTTTTTGCGTTCGCACGCTTTTCGTCCGTCGCCTAAATGACAGAAGCTTATTGACGATCCGCGCGAGGGCTCATGGGAAATGTAGTTCTGACTTGCGCAGTGGGGAGTTTTGCTATGGTAGACTACAAGTTGACGTCATAAATAAAAGAACAACATGCTATTCAGAAAAACTACAGCTAACTGTATTTCTGCACAGTTCTTCTAACACAGATGTATTGTATATGACTTACAGCTGAATACAACATCTACATGAGCTGTTTTTATTTATTTTATTTACTTCACCAAGCCGAGAGTTTTCCATGTAGTCTTTCAATTAATCTGGCTTCATAAAAGCTGCATTTATAGTATAATTATACAATATTTGCTGCTGAAACTGACTGAAATTGTAATGCAATGTATAATGCTTATACATAATGTATTTTATTTATTGCTGTCAAATCGATTAATTGCGATTATAGTATCTAACAAAAGTTTTTGTTTATTATATTATATACATATATTATATCAACAAAAACTTTTATGTTGGATGTGATTAATCAATTTGACAGCACTAAATATTATATTATATACTTACTGTCTCCTAAATAATTAACAGTCAGCAATAATAGAGCCCTTTTTTGATGTTCCTGCTTTTGCAATGTCCGTGATCAGAGCTCAAGTGTCCCATGATGACCCTAAGAAAACAAACTGATCATGTAAAGAAATTGCACTTGTTACACTAAAATTCAAATAGTAAAATGACCTTACAAACAAAGTATCATAACTCAGAGCATGAGGTTCTTCTTTGTCTTGAATCTTTTCTTAAGCAGCATAATGGATCATTTCATTCAGTGTTTGTGAATAACGGCAGGTCTGGTGGATTGGATTTCATTATTTATTTGTGATACATTATTTACACACATGTATACTATACACATGATCAAGCAATACTTTATTCACAGAACTGCAGGAGCTCGAGTTCCTCTTCAGCTTCTCGTTCGTAGATGAATCGGTTGTCCAAAAATAAAGAGCTACGGCTACGCTTTCGCTGCTTTACTTCAAAAACAAGACGGAAAGTAAAGGATAATCAAATGGGATAAAAAACAATATCATTCTATCTGTGTCAGCATTTTGCATTTTGTCTTTGCGTCTCTTCAAGCTTTATTCAGAGTAAATAGATATGCTATGTCTTTAATTTCATAATACATAAAGGTAATTCATATTGGGGTGAATAACATTCTGTTAAATACATTCATTTGGATTTATTTATCATCTTCTTACACATAGAGAGTGTTTTTGCTCAATGTTTTAAACATTAAACCTGGTTTCGCACTAAAACATAAACTCTTGGTCTGGTTAACCCAGAAGCTTTGGAGCTTTTGTTGATGATCTGATCATGAAGCTAAAACTTCATCTTAAAGGTTTTGCATCTGTCATTTAACATCAAAATGTTGTAATTTATACCTCAAATTCATTCTAGACAACATCAGGAAGGCCTCTTGAAGTCCTGTGACACAAGTCCTGTGAACGATTCATCATTCTAAAGAAAATAAAAGTTTGTCTTCATGATCTGTCATCACCGTCCATCTTCTTGACTGACATCAGGAATCAATATTTCTCAAGACTCAATATTTTCATCATCATCCAATCAGTTCTTCAGTTGCATTTGTAAAACCCTGATCGAAAACTGCAGATCGCAACAGGTTTGTTATTTGAAACCAATGAAAAGTAGCTGGTTTTTGACTTCTTCACTGCAAAAAATGATGTTGTTCATCAGTACTTTTTTCTTGTTTTCCAGAACAAATATTTAAACAAGGGAAAAAAATAGCTTGCAAGCAGCCATTAAGGGGCCAAGCATAAGTCATTGATTTAATGGTTTATCTCTTTTGACCAATAGGTGGCGCTGTGACTAAATTGATGTGTTGTGGTCAGAGTGAGGTGACAATGACACATTCAAAGTTTGGTGTCAATATGGAAAAGCATTGCAGAGATACAGCTTCAATCATTCCGGCATCATTCCATCACATTTGTTGATGCGGTATACAAAAACGGTTCCGTCGATCGACGCGAAATCCGTAACCTTTTGCCGGCATGGTCTGAAGATGATACGATTAAATTTTGGTGAAAATCAGACAAGTAATCAGTTCGAAAAAGTGTGGGATTTTAAAAACCAGATTCACTGCAATCGGCCGAAGCGATCAGAAGGTCTAAACAAAAAGAGTACTTTTTCCATTTTCTCCTGACCACTAGGTGGCACTGCGCCAAAACCTTGCAGGTATCCTCGGGTCATGGTTGTCATAACACACACCAAGTTTAGTCAGAATGGGCTAAAGCATTGCGGAGATATAGCCTCGCGTTCATTTTGGTGTGCTCTTCGTCGAATTTGTTTGAATGTTATTCCAGAACGGTTTCGAGGCTTAGGAGGAGTTCAACAAAGAGTAATGGTTTTTTAGTGTTCATAAAAAATGGTTAAATGGTTGAAATGCCGCATATGATGCAATTGAATTGTCTTGAGCTAAGATATCAGAGAAATTTTTTGTTTTGTTTCTAGCCCTTAAGGTTCAACAATTATTAGGATAAACATAAGTGAAACATTGGACAGTTGGTGGCGCTAGAGGGATTGAGTTATAGAATCAAAAATTGCTGTGGTTTATATTCTGACTGTTCTCTATCTATGTGCCAAATTTCATAACTTTCCCGAAAGCGGATCTATGGGCTTCCATAGACTCAAGAGCAGAATAAATAATAATACTAGGAACTCTAACAGATCCAATAGGTGCCTATTACCCTTCAGTGCTAGACCCGTAAATATCCAAATATGAGTCAATAAGAACAAATATCTGTCAATGGGGTCAGAAAAAGAAACTTATTCAACTCTGACCCCATTGACAGATATTTGTTCGTGTTTTAAGCACAAACTTTGTTCAATAAACAAGTATTAATATCTGAAATCCTTTTGCTTCACGAGTATTTAAAGTCCCCCTGTAGTCAATAATTTGATTCCTTAAAATCGTCTTTGATAAACAAAATTACATATTTAAAAGTTTTTACCTTCGCATAAACAACATTAAATGCTAGATTTTCACCACAGGGGGACTTTAAGGAATCTTTAGATATTTGTGCTGAAAAACAAGACAAAAGTACTGAGGAAGAACTCCTTCTGAAATACATAAGGAGGATCGGTAGGAAAACAAGACGTTCCCTGTTCGTCTAACAGTCCACAGACAAAAACGGACGAAAGCAATAAATCAGTATTAAGAGCTGAACGGATTAGGGTTGTTCTTTCTATATACAAAGAAAACTTAGATCGAAAAAATCAACGGAAAACACGTCCGCTTCATCTGAGATACGG
>NW_027508955.1:152500-157500 GCF_051911475.1 Siphateles boraxobius | reverse complement strand
AATTCAGCTTTGATCACAGGAATAAATTACACTTTACTATATATTCACATAGAAAACAGATGATTTAAATTCTAATAATATTTTGTGATTTTTACTGTATTTTTAATTAAATAAATTCAGCTTTGATCAACGGAATAAATTACACTTTACTATATATTCACATAGAAAACAGCCGATTTACATTAGAATAATTTTTCAAAAATGTATTACTGTATTTTTTATAATAATAATAAACACAGCAAAAATATTTCACAATTTTTACAGTATTTCTGATCAAATAAAAACAGCAAAAATATTTCACAATTTTTTATATATTTTTGATTAAAATAAACAGAAAAAATATTTCACAATTTTTACTGTATTTTTTATCAAATAAACAGCAAACATATTTCACAATTTTTACTCTATTTTTTATCAAATAAACATCAAACATATTTCAAATTTTTTACTCTTTTTTTTATCAAATAAACACAGCAAAAATATTTCACAAGATTTTCTGTATTTTTGATCAAATAAACACAGTCTTGATGAGCAGAAGAGACTCCTTCAAAAATCTTACCGACCCCAAACTTTTGAATGCTATTTGTGAATCGCTCATTACAAATCATTGACAGTATATGAGAATCTCTACAGTCCGACACATTTCTGCATTCACACTGTACATACATACACACACCCTCACCCTCTCTGACCCTTGACCTCTGCTCACCCTCACCCTCATGTATCAGGAGCATCGACCGACACAAACGCTGGATCAATGATGATTTCACAACACGGATCATTGATTTCACTGCTTTTAAACTTTTGAGCTTTTAAACACAAGCGTGTGACTGAATGTGAGGAAACTTCAGCTCACATATGGGTCTTAAAGGGACAGTGTATCAGTTCACAACTCTGCTTTAAAGTCACCATGAAATCAAAGTTGACAGTTCTTATTTTTTAATGGAATATTGCAGTGTTTATTCTAAACGATTTATCAGTATTGTGTTAATAATGTTGAATCAGAATAAGTTCCTCTTGCAGCATCTCTTCTCTTCTCTGATGACGAGGGCGGGGCTATAACCTGTCACTCACATGAGATCAGCCAATAGAAAACCACCATCCAATCAATACATCACAGACACAATCAAGCCCCGCCCACATTAGTTTTTTGTTCTTGAAGTGTTTCACTCGGATATACGACATTATAGAGGAGAAAAGAACAACTTAACAATCACTTTAGCTAATGCATTAAAATAAAATAGGATATTTTTTAAAAGAATTACCAAAATTCTGATAATTCAAACTTTACTTTTGAAGATTTGAAGATTTTTCCATGCATCTGTTTCTCACACAAAGCTTCATATGAGGAATATAACGCTCGAGTCTTCTGGACGACTGTTATTGATGGTGTTTTTTATAACAACTCCATTATGAAGAACATTGTGTAATTTTCGGGGGTGAATTAATGCTTTAACACTTTTAAATGACAGAAATAGAGTTTGATAAATAACTGTTTTCAACACTGATAATAATCATGAATGTTTCTTGAGCATCAAATCATCATATTATAGTGATTTCTGAAGGATCATGTGACACTGAAGACTGGAGTAATGATGCTGAAAATTCAGCTTTGATCACAGGAATAAATTACACTTTACTATATATTCACATAGAAAACAGATGATTTACATTATAATAATATTATGTGATTTTTACTGTATTTTTAATTAAATAAATTCAGCTTTGATCACAGGAATAACTGATAATTTACTATATATTCACATAGAAAACAGCTGTTTTACATTATAATAATATTTCACTGTTTGACTTTTGATCAAATAAATATTTTAATAAAAAAATATTTTATAATTATTTCAAACTGTCGGCCAGCAGTGTAATATTGTCAGGTTATTTTCTGTCCTTCAGGTAAATCAACTAACTAATAATATTTCACAATTTTGACTGTATTTTTGATCACATAAATGTAAAAAATGATTTTATAATTATGTATCTCCTCCAGCTCCACACAGATCCTCTCATTTCATGGAGAAACTACAGCGCTCGGAGTTTAAAGGAATAAGAATAGGACGTTCAGTTCTCCACACTGTCAGCATTATCAGCGGCCAGCGCTCCACATGCCAGAAAAGCACTCGCACTCACTGTGAACGCCAGAAAACACTGTTTTACTGAAGCTGCACATAAAAATGTCTTCATATTTAGCTCAAAATGACCAGCAAACAGACAAACTGAGAAGATAACAGCCATAAACCTGCGGTCAGGAACACTTATTACATAATGCAATATATTATAATGCAGCAATGAGCAATATATTTGTTAGGTATTAGTATTTTTTAATCTTGTTAACGATAGTAAAATACAACTATTCATTGTTTGTTCAGGTGCATTAAATAATATTAACTGATACAACATTTACAAATGTCTTAGTAACATTAAAAAAGATTCATAAATGCTGTAGAGGTATTGTTAGTTCGTTAACATTGTAAAGTGTTTCTGCAATTTTCTTTATGCAAAATAAAGCAAGGCCTGTTTTAGTATCATTGAGGATTTTTTCTGCACAGTGACATTATTAACAATTAAACACAATAACATCCTCCTGATTTCTTTTTTTATATATACTTCATACCTCAAGTTAAAACACAGAATGAAGAAAACTCTCTCAGACACACACAATATCCTCATGATTTCTAATGCAAAAAATGAATATTATTTAAATTCTTAAACATAGAGTTTTGTGCTGCTTTAAATGTACTCTGATTTAAATAATAGAAATAACTTCTCACAGAAATGAGAATCATCACTGACAAAAAAGTGAAAAATTCAGATGTATTAGAGTAATTTGGGTGACATTATTTTACAATAAAATATTAATCATGCAAAAATGGGCTTTATTCTCTCTTCTATTATTAGTAACACTTTATTTTATGGTGACATAGTCACACGTTACTACATGTACCGTAGTAATAACATTAAATGATGCATAATTACAAGTAACTAACCCTAACCGTAACTAGTACATGCAGTTTTTTGAGTAAGTAAAATGTAACTATGTCACCATAAAATAAAGTATGACCTTATTATTTAATTTAATTTTGGGCAGAAATGTGACCAGGACGTGCATTGGTGAGATTGACCCAAATAAATATGCATGATATTAAAGAAGCCGAGATTTCACACACAGTGCTGTAAGAAGTTTCAGGGACGGATAACACAGAGTTCATAACACACCAGACGAGCTGAAGGAAGTTGTTAGCAGCATTTCAATCTGAGTGATACATTTACACGTCTGTAGACAGCAATATCAAACGGAAAGCTGCTGTCGATTACAACAGCTGGCACCAGAATAAAGCATATAACACTCCCGCGCTTTCCTTCTTCTTTATGTGCCGAGGAGAAATAATAACCCCAAGATGGAGTAATCCAGCCAGACGAACTGTGTATACATATGTATGTCTCAGGGAATTTAATATAAAGAAAATGTGATTACGGTGGCTTGAGATCGCGAGCGGTGGAGGGAATGGCTTTATTGCTGCAGCGAGACGAGAAAGAGAAGCTGCTTTAGAGTTTGAGGCCCATTAATAACCGCTAACTTCATTTGAGACACTAGGAGCAAAAAGCATCTTAAACGGGTGCTATAATGCCCCTTTTTACAAGACGTAAAATAACTCTCTGATGTCCCTGGAGTGTGTGTGTGTGTGTGTGTGAAGTTTTAGCTCAAAATACCACACAGATTATTTTTTATAGCATGCGTCGTTTTGTGTGTGTCCCTTTAAATGCAAATGAGCTGCAGCTCCCGGCACAGGGGGCGGAGCTACAACAGCTCGTTCTTAGCAAAGGCGGGGTTTATGTGAATTTTAGGGTTTGTGATGTCACAAACGCGGGAGGAAGCTCGTGTAGTCCCCATCAGTCGTTTGTTGTAGTCCTTAAAAAGTGAAATTCTGTCAAATAAAATATCTGCCTTTGCTTTGAACTGTGAGCGTCGTAACTCTGCAGATGTTGTTTATGCTCAAACAGCAACACTACACACTAACTAAAGCTAGAAAAGTGAAATCATAATCAACCACCGCTTTAAGAAAGTCTTTCTGAGGAGTGCAAGCCGGAAACGAGGCATCGAGGGAGTGAACGAACCCGTCGCAATTAAAACGCTGGTTTACAGACACGCGATCGATGACGTTTCATATTTCTACTGTAACTTCTAACACTTGTTAGTGTCCAGCAGCGACTGACCCCGAGGAATGATGGGAAGAGAAGCGCTCGTTTCTTCAGCTAATTGGAGTATTATTTCATGCAATCGATTGATTATTGATCCTCTGTCACCACAAACACTCTTCAGCTCAGTGCTCACTTCTGTACAGGAAATATTAGTCAAAATGTTTGGAATAATTCTGATATTTTAATGTTTATGAAAGAGTCTCTTCTGCTCATCAGGCTGCATTTATGATCAAAAATACAGTAAAAATTGTGAAATATTTTTACAGTTTAAATCAGCTGATTTCTATGTGAATATATAGTAAAGTGTAATTTATTCAAAGCTGAATTTTCAGCATCATTACTCCAGTCTTCAGTGTCACATGATCCTTCAGAAATCACTATAATATGATGATTTGCTGCTCAAGAAACATTTATGATTATTATCAGTGTTGAAACGGTTTCATATTTTTGTGGAAACTGTGATACATTTTATATTTCAGGATTCATTGATGAAGAGAAAGTTCTAAAGAACAGCATTTATTTGAAATACAATCTTTTGTAACATTATAAATGTCTTTACTGTCACTTTTGATCAATTTCCTCAAACCTTTGAAGGGTGTATCACAGTTTCTATAAAAATCAGCACAACTGTTTCATTGATTGTTTCAAAAGCTTGATTGTTTTACACACACATCTACACACAGCAGCTTTACAGAGATAACAGGAAAATAATGTTAAAATAATATATTATCATATTATAATATAATACTTTGAATAAATTATAATATTTATAATAATATAAATTTAAT
>NW_027508955.1:135000-145000 GCF_051911475.1 Siphateles boraxobius | reverse complement strand
TCCTCTTCATGGTCGCCTACTCGTGGACACTCGTCATGACGTGCTGTAGAAGAGCCGGCTTGATAATCCTGCATAAGGGTCGGTGTTGCTCCTTACGCCTCTGTACACTACAGTGGCTGTTTGAACACATTCGACCACATTAGGGGTGTCGAAATTAATCGTTTCTACAATGCATCGCGATGCAGACGAGGACGATTCGGTATCGGTTCAGTAATAGATCATAACCGATTATAATGTACTGACGCTTTTCTGATGTCATTTATCGCGTATGTGCTTTGTCGCGGTAGCATACACTGGCAGAGGGATGTCTTTAATAACTTTTCAATCCCTTAGAAGCCTATGGAGGAGTGATCCAGCTCTCAGATTTAATCAAAAATATCTTAATTCGTGTTCTGAAGATGAACGAAGGTCTTACGGGGTTAAAACAACATGAGGGAGAGTAATTACTGACAGAATTTTCATTTTTCGTTGAACTATCCGTTTAACGCCTGACAGAGTCTGTATTATTTTGTATTTATTGACAAAATTGTATGCATGTGAAGTAAAATTGAAAATTGAAGATGCAGTGCATCGTGATATCGAATTGAACTGAATCGATGACATGATAACCGTAATCGAACCGAACCGTGAGACCGGTGTAGGTTCACAGCCCTAGATCGCATGAGCGTCTACACTACTAAACCACGCCAGTCGAATGCGTTTTCCACAACTCTGGAAGTGGATGAAAGTGGAGCTCAAAGCGCTTTAGAGCGTTTACTCCTGTATTTAGTGTCGTCCACTTGTGATCCGACTGACCAAAACGCATCTTCACACCAGCTGTACACTTAGAGCCACTCTAATCTCTTTTGTCAGTGTGTTTTTGGCCTGATTATACAAGACTGTCTCCATTCCTATAGTTATCTTCTTTCGTTCTTCGGCCTGACTAAGCTGTCTTTGCTGTGAACTATGGTTTGTTGTCCTGATAGGAATGCACATATCCTCACAGAAAATTAGATATGAGGTAAATGAGGTACAAAAACACTCACACACATCAGTTAGGAGTCAGTGTTAGTAAAACATTGTAATTAGCATTATTGATTTACTGCCATTAAATTGTGTTGAAGGAAAATGAAAAATTGCTCTCTATTAATGAATGATCATTCATTTAAATTAGAAGGACAGGAGAAGGAATTTACTAAAACACAAGATGTTTTGCAACGAAAACATAAATGATTACATCATTAATTTTGAATAATTATGCCTTCAAATGTATTTTAAGCCAATTAATAGCCAACAAAATAGATTGTATTTGCATTCAATGTTTTCCAGATTACTTTATTAAAATTAACATTGAAGTGAAGATTATTGTACAATTCTAAAACACACAAAAAATGCCTTTTTAAAATTCTACTTCCTTTCATTTGAATTGGAAATCTGCATCCTGTTTGCCACCTCAATTCAAACTCACTTCAAATTAAGGCATTGATATGGAATGTAAGTATTAAAATGATCTTTTTAAAATATATTACAATGTGGAAGTAAGCTATTTTCTGTGATTGTGCAAACCGTTCGATTTCTGATTCTAGTAAATGAAGGTAAACAATAAAACAATTTGCGCTACAATCCAGTATGCTTATGATTACGATAATAATTTCAAATAGTGTGATAACAAATACCAGATTGCAATATCAAGCAGCATAACAGACTTTTTGTACAGCAAAAACAACTGGATGTGAAGCTTCACACATTCACACATCACACTTCATCAAATTACAAATGGCCACACCACTTTACGTTACAAATAAGGTGTACAGAAATGCTGTAGCTGATCAGATAAATGTTTTATATTAAAGACACACACACACACACACACACACACACACACACACACACACACACACACACACACACACACACACACACACACACACACACACACGTAGTGTTTCCATGTTTTATGGGGACTTTCCATAGACATAATGATTTTTATACTGTACAAACTGTATATTCTAGTCCCTTACACTAACCCTACCCCTAAACCTACCCATCACACACACACACACACACACACACACACACACACACACACACACACACACACACACACACACACACACACACACACACACACACACACACACACGTAGTGTTTCCATGTTTTATGGGGACTTTCCATAGACATAATGATTTTTATACTGTACAAACTGTATATTCTATTCCCTTACACTAACCCTACCCCTAAACCTACCCATCACACACACACACACACACAGACACACACAGCCCCTACCCCTAAACCTACCCATCACAGAAAACTTTCTGTATTTTTACATTTTCAAAAAACATCACTTAGTATGATTTATAAACTGTTTTCCTCATGGGGACCAAAAAATGTCCCCACACGAACAAGGATTTCAGATATTGCCATCCTTATGGGGACATTTTGTCCCACACACACACACACACACACACACACACACACACACACACACACACACACACACACACACACGACTTCACTCCATGAGATACAGGAGTTAAACCTTAAACCCCATTATCTCATTAGAATTGTGTGTGTGGGTGTTTGTATGTGTGTGTGTGTGTGTGTGTGTGTGTGTGTGTGTGTGTGTGTGTGTGTGTGTGTGTGTGACAGCAGTTCAGACCTCTTGATCTCACAGTCTATCAGACCACCAGAGACCAGCGGCTCGACAGGCCTTGACTTTCACCCGTCTGGACAAGGTCCACTATTTACAGACACAACGGATCAAACTCTCACTGAGAACATCACCAATCAACTTCTACATCCCGGACCAACACTGAAATATCTCAATATTTGGTCCATTTAAAGCTGCATTTTACCTTTACGAGGGGATATTTTTTACAAGAGTCAATTACTGAAATCAAGTTATGTTTCCCATAATTATATCTCACACATATCTCATAGGAATAATCATAGACAGACAGTGTTGCACAAGTGTTGTAACGTGACGCTCAAAGTTCAACTTTGACCCCGATTGCAGTTGACCTTTCAACACACAGGGACTGATTATTGGACAATCACATGTGTGTGTCTCAGGACAGAATGAGAATGGAAGAAATGTCTCGGTATCAATTAACGATCGTTAAATTAGATTAGAATAACAGGAGGATTTTACTAAAATACAATTTAAACATTAAACCGTCACACAACAGAAGAATTTAAAGTTTTGCAACAAAAAATAATCGATTAATTATGCCTTCGAATGTATTTCTACAAACTAAATTTAAGCCAATTAACAAGTCAGACTGTAGTTGCACATAATGTCCAACACATGGTTTCCAGATCACTTTATAAAAACCAACATTGACAGTATTAAGTGAGATTAATCTACAATTCTAAAATTTAATTTGCATTTTGAATACTCAGCACCTATTCTGTTTTTCCCGTGCATCTGCATCTCTTTAGTGTGTAATGTTGCTGTTTGATCATGAAAAAGCTCCAGTTCTTCTCTATATCAGTGTCAGTGTTTCTGAACTCCATTGTAGTCTTGAACAAACACGTCACAATATTCCTCATTATAATAATTAATGCGCAGAATAAAGGAGTGGGGCCTGGTCGAGTTAGTTAGTAGAGTGTTAAACTGGCGGTTATGGAAAGGGGCGGGACATTTCCCAAACACACTCAAAGCGCTCGACCAATCACAACACACTGATCCAGCCGACCAATCAGAGCACAGTGTGCTTTTCAGAAGGAGGGGCTTCATAGAGACAGGAAGTAAACAGAGTTACTGACAGACTGGGAAGAGAGGAGCCGCAACAATGAAGAATATGAGGAAAATAATCAACATTCAAGCAGGAAAATCGATTCTAGAGCCAAAAAACAACATCAAGACTTTGTAAAATAATATATAGACCTCTTTAAATGCACAGATGAGGCACTTAATTAACAGAATAAACAAAGTGTGGAATGTTGAACACTTCATGCACTAAATTGTTTCATTTTTCAATTAATGTCTGTGTTTTGTTGTTTGTTGATGTATTGTTAATTTTTTGTATTTTTCTTTATATGCAGTGACGGTTAGACGTTGTGTGGTAGGACCCCCTCGAAAACTATATGGTTCATCTCAAGGGGTTAATCCTAATAAATAATAAATTGTCCCAGCTTTACATAGCAGAGGAAGAGAGGCAGTCAGACGCTGATGATTAATGACAAAATAACTAAACGCTGAGTAGATAGGGCATATAATATTAAGTGCATCATGTCGTAAAATCACGTTTCTGCCACACTTTTCACTCTGAGGTCAAAGCGGCGCTCATGGTGCGTTACAGCTCTGACTCGAGGCATGTGAAAGAGATTTCATGGATTCGATTATGAATTCAAAAAAGCTCCTTTTTATTGGTAGGATCAGATTTTTATCCGGAATACAGATTTGGTACAGCGTGACACTTCTGCATGCAAACTGGGGGAGCCGGAGCCGGAGGGCCGTAATTACCGAAGCCCACAGGTAAATCTGGAGTGTGACATCAGTCAGGGACGCCCAGGGGCTCGTGGCATGATGGGTAACTGGATGAAAGCAATTCATTTTTATCTTGGCTCAGTCATGGCTAAAGAGATTATTTATTACTCATGAAGTATAAGGGTCTGGAGGCTTTCTGGTGGGGGGGATATCAGAGAATTCATACAAACACACTCAACGAACGTCACCAAAACGCTTAAAGACCTACTAAAATAATGGAGAACTTCAGAACGACGCGGATCCAGGGAATATTAGATGTGCTTAGATCTGAAGAGCAGATCATCACACCCCACAGGAGAAACAGAAAGCACATTTCCACTTTAATGTTAATTTAGTTTCTCTTAGAAAGCAATCAGACTATATGGAGAGCAAATGGAGACATTCACCTGGAAAACCAGACCGTATAATCTCACATGCGTCTCCTATAGAGTTTCAATAGAGCTCTTGGTAGTATCTCAAACTGTGCTTAGATTTAATACATTGTCTCCATTTAAAACTGAGAAATATCAATATGAACTCAAATATTTTTCATCAAAAGATTTCTACATTCATTTATGACTCTATACTCTGTTACTAATTGACTCATTTGTGACTATTTTTATTTCTCCTGAGGAATATTAGATACATCTGAGACAACAGACAAAAGATGAAACTTAAATGAAGTTCAGAAAGGAGTTCAGACCGAGAGGAAGACTGACCTTTCAAAGCTGCTGTATTGATTTCCTAAATGGCAAAGATCCCATTGGAAAGTTTACATGGTTCAATTTGATATACAGCAGATCTTAATTAGAGTATAACGTTTGAGAAAAGAAATATATGGATCGACACTGTCAATAACATAAAGATTCAGAGGGAACAGAAATAACTTACCATAGTGATATCACAATCTCGCTGTTTTAGACTCAAACCAACAATTCAATTGACAAGAAGTATATATTGAGTAGCTTACAGTTTAGACACAATATTCCCAGTGTGATTTGCCAACATAAACTGGTGTAAACAAAGCCGCGGATGAGTTATCCGCTGTACATTAGTAATGTTTCCTTCCTGAATGAATCAGTGTTTTGAATAAATCAGATAAATGAATGATTCAATGAGTCACTCATAAAGACTACTGAATAAACCTGTGCTTTTAAAGGAATGGGTTAAGTGAATGATTCAATGACTCACTCATCCCTTTTTTTTCTGACATGAATCAGTGTTTTTGATTGAATCGGTCGGTTGGGTGAATGATTCAATGACTCACTCATCTCTTGTTTTGTTCTGACATGAATCAGTGTTTTTGATTGAATCGGTCGGTTGGGTGAATGATTCAATGACTCACTCATCTCTTGTTTTGTTCTGACATGATTCGGTTTTTTTGATTGAATCGGTCGGTTGGGTGAATGATTCAATGACTCACTCATCTCTTGTTTTGTTCTGACATGAATCAGTGTTTTTGATTGAATCGGTCGGTTGGGTGAATGATTCAATGACTCACTCATCTCTTGTTTTGTTCTGACATGAATCGGTGTGTTTGATTGACTCGGCCGGTTGGGTGAATGATTCAATGACTCACTCATCTCTTGTTTTGTTCTGACATGAATCGGCGTTTTTGATTGACTCGGCCGGTTGGGTGAATGATTCAATGACTCACTCATCTCTTGTTTTGTTCTGACATGAATCAGTGTTTTTGATTGAATCGGTCGGTTGGGTGAATGATTCAATGACTCACTCATCTCTTGTTTTGTTCTGACATGATTCGTTTTTTTTGATTGAATCGGTCGGTTGGGTGAATGATTCAATGACTCACTCATCTCTTGTTTTGTTCTGACATGAATCGGTGTTTTTGATTGACTCGGCCGGTTGGGTGAATGATTCAATGACTCACTCATCTCTTGTTTTGTTCTGACATGAATCAGTGTTTTTGATTGAATTGGCCGGTAGGGTGAATGATTGAATGACTCACTCATCCCTTTTTTTTTCTGACATGAATCGGTGTTTTTGATTGAATCGGTCGGTGGGGTGAATTATTCAATCACTCACTCATCCCTTGTTTTGTTCCTGAATCAATCAGTGTTTTCAAAAAATCATTTTAATGAACGAATCAATTACTCAGTCGAAACGCTTGTCTACTTGTCACCATCTACTGGTGTATAGGGATACACTTAATTCACGCATAAAATGTCTTGGATGTCATATATTACATATCAAAATATCTATTTATTGTAAACACAGATGCTTAACATGCTAAAACTTTCCGGTAGCTCATACAGTAGAGTTGGTGCTTGCAATGCCAAGGACATGGGTTCGATTCCCAGGGAAAGCAAGAACTGATAAGAATGTAAATGTGTACCTTGAAATAAAATGTAAGTCGCTTTGGATAAAAGCTTATGCATAAATGTAAAACAATAGATGAGCAGATTCAAAATCACATACACAAATTTATAAGAGAGCATTAGATGTGTCCAAAGATTTCAAACTGCAGCGATAGACATTGTTAAATGCAATCCTAATTTATATTTTACAGATATTCTAGAAGTGATTCTACCACTGAAGCACAGTGAAGTACAGTCTTGATCTTTCTTCTGGAACTGAAATCTTGTCGGCTGTGAGAACTTCGACAGTGATCTTAGAATAGCTTCAACCACACCAATTGAGTTCTTAGCATATGAGCTGGTTTGGAACCTCAAAATTAGATTTAGGAGCTAATAAACAGCAGCACATATCGACAGAGTGAAGTGAGATAATATGATCTAGGTCTGATTTCCTGTTAACCGCATAGAGTGTCCATAAAGACATCTCCTGAAATATGATCAAGACCTGGAAGAGCTTCACCTTTAAGCTGCTTGTTAGGTAATGCCTAAAGTATTAGATCTCAGATCAGCTCTTACACTCTCACATCACGATGGATATGGTCTAGAAAAAGCTGATCCCAGACCAGCTATTTATCATTCTGAAATATATGACGGCTCTGATCTGTCGCTGCATGAAGGGCTTGATGAACTTCATGATCAATATTATTAAACTAATCAATAATGTATATAACATCAGCTGGAGAGAGTGTCCTGCTGTGCTTTTATTGTGTCCTTTAGCACAAGAAGATCTCCATGCAGCTGCTAGGGTCTTCAGAGTGGTTTCTAGGGCGTTGCTAGGTGTTTGCAAATTGTTACAAAGCAAAAGAGCCCTAAAAGTGTCCGTTTCGATATCTAGTGAGCTGCCATCTAATGCAACCTTAAAGGTCCCATATTGTTAAAATTGAAATTTCCTGGCTTTTATCATGATAACAGAGGTCAAGGGTTATGAAACTACCATATAAGTTTCAAAACAGTCGATCCCCAGACAAATGCACACAGCCTGCATAAAGTAGCTGTGCCTTTTCACGAGCCGTTGTGACTTCCGTATATTTGTGATGTCAGAACTACGCAGTCACCAATGGTGGGTCACTCAGAAAACAACAGGCCAATCAGAAGAGAGGCTCTTGAATATTAAGTAGTCAGGCCAAAATCGACCTGTTCTTGGCAGAGCTCCTGAGAAAGGAGCTGTAAACATATATTGACATGGTTTTTGGTACTTATACCGCAAATATATATTCTTAAGGCCAAGAAAACCTAAAATAAAACTTCAGAAAGTTGTACAATACAGGACCTTTAAAGGGGACATATCATGCAAATCTGACTTTTCCCGTGTTTATAATTGGGTGCTATAATCGGGTGCTTCTACCAACACAGACACGTGAAAAGTGAAACCCAGTAACTTTGTTCTGGTGAGTCTTTCTCTGCAAGCATTTAAAAAAATAAGCTGACCAGATCTCGCTCCCCTTCTGACGTATGAAGAGGATCTTATTATAATATTACCGGCTCTTAATCTGCACGTTTATAATATTACCGGCTCTTAATCTGCACATTTACACACACCAGCCGACATTCGGTTTCTCGAGCGCCAACAGTGAGCAGTTCTAACGCACCGGCAGAAGATCCAGCAAAGCCTGAAACTGTTCTGTCGTTGAGCACAGACGAGCACTGAACACTATTGACCAGAACATGTCACCGCTGTCTTATAAACACCTCAGGAACTGTGGACACTTGTGTAGAAGTTCAACATGATGATGAGATGATCAATGTAACTCCACAACAACTACATAAATGTCTCCACTAACATTCAGAAACTCTTCCTGAGTCTTTCCGTAAGGCTGCACTCGCTACTGGTTATTCTGGGATTCTGGATGAGTGAGATTGGCCTGTTTTGTTATTGCCGGAGTTTCTGAAGCTCGTGTAAAGACTCTGCCCTCTTTTGAACGGAGGCGGAGCAAAAGCTCATTTGCATTTAAAGGGACACACACAAAAACGGAACGTTTTTGCTCACACCCAAAAAGGGGCAAATTTAACAAGCTATAATAAATGATCTGATATTTTGAGCTGAAATTTCACAGACACATTCTGAGGACACCATACATTTATATTATCTTAATATGTCACTTTTAAATGACTGATCTGCTGCACTCAATGCCATTCTGGAAACTCAAAATGAATTTCATTACAGGTAATGTGTGAAGAACGACTCTAATTGGGTAAAAAATATGTGCTTAAAACGCTGCTAATTAAGTGCGATTCTGTGGCTGAGAATTGGCGATAATCCCATCTGTTTGAGTGTGACTGGAGGAAAACGCTGATGGGAAGGAAGGCAAGAGAAGAACTGTGTTGTTTATGTCATGGCCTGGTGCTTAAGCTTTGGAGAAGAGCTCTATTTCAGGCTTGATTCGCTTCTCTGGCCCTGAAGGACTCTACAGATAATGCACGTTCTCCTCACAGCGCCCCGGAGGATACACAGACCACCAGGACTGAGGAACTTCACGGGCCATAGATCACGAAACACGCGCACATCCCACAGGAGCCCGACAGAGAATCATCATACCGACAAAACCCACAGCGATCCGTCATTCAGAGAGAGTGAAGAAAGACAGAGAAAGAGAGAGTGAAAAACAGAACGGCGAGAGGAGCAGGAGCTGGGAATCACAGAATAAACCAAACTGTTTACACACCAGACACGGTCAACAAATGAACATGCCTTCATAGAAACTGTGTTTTGAATGCAATTGATTTATATTTATTTCAAAAGGAGTATCAGAAAAAAACTATTTGCAGAGATAATGAACATGCAAAAAGCAAGTCATTCATTTTTATTTGGCCACCAAGACTGGCAGTAGATGTTTTATTATTGACAGCTTTATTGAATAATATATGCATGCAAGATTGGATTGGATGGATGGATAGATAGACAGATTGATAGATAGATAGATAGATAGATAGATAGATAGATAGATAGATAGATAGATAGATAGATTGATGGACAAAAGGATAGATAGATAGATAGATAGATAGATAGATAGATAGATAGATAGATAGATAGATAGATAGATAGATAGATAGATAGATAGATAGATAGATGATGGATAGATGGATGGATGGATGGATGGATGGATGGATGGATGGATGGATGGATGGATGAATGTAGATAGATAGATAGATAAAAATTAAACATTTAAA
>NW_027508955.1:100000-112500 GCF_051911475.1 Siphateles boraxobius | reverse complement strand
TGTTGGTGTGTGTGTCTGTGTGTGTGTCTGTGTGTGTGTGTGTCTGTGTTTGTTTGTTTGTGTTTGTGTGTGTGTGTCTGTATGTTTGTGTGTATGTTTGTGTGTGTGTGTTTGTGTGTGTGTCTGTGTTTGCTTGCGTGTGTGTGTCTGTGTTTGTGTGCCTGTGTGTGTGTGTCTGTTTGTGTGCGTGTTGGTGTGTGTGTTTGTGTGTGTGTTTCTGTGTGTGTGTGTTTGTGTGTGTGTCGGTCTGTGTGTGTGTGTCTGTGTGTGTCTGTGTGTGTTTGTCTGTGTGTGTGTGTGTGTGTGTGTGTGTCTGTGTTTGTTTGTTTGTGTTTGTGTGTCTGTATGTGTGTGTGTGTGTGTGTGTGTGTGTCTGTGTGTGTTTTTCTGTGTGTGTGTGTGTGTGTGTGTGTGTCTGTGTTTGTTTGTTTGTGTTTGTGTGTCTGTATGTTTGTGTGTGTGTGTGTGTGTGTGTGTGTGTGTGTGTTTGTGTGTGTGTGTGTCTGTGTGTGTGTGTGTGTGTGTGTGTCTGTGTGTGTGTGCGTGTGTGTGTCTCTGTATGTTTGTGTGTGTGTGTGTGTGTGTGTGTGTGTGTTTGTGTGTGTGTGTGTCTGTGTGTGTGTGTGTCTGTATGTTTGTGTGTGTGTGTGTGTGTGTGTGTGTGTGTGTGTGTGTGTGTGTGTGTGTGTGTGTGTGTTGTGTGTGTGTGTGTCTGTGTGTGTGTGTGTGTGTGTGTGTGTGTGTCTGTGTGTGTCTGTGTTTGTTTGTGTGTCTGTATGTTTGTGTGTGTGTGTGTGTGTGTGTGTGTGTGTTTGTGTGTGTGTGTGTCTGTGTGTGTGTGTGTGTGTCTGTGTTTGTGTGCGTGTGTGTGTGTGTGTGTGTGTGTGTGTGTGTGTGTCTGTATGTGTGTGTGTGTGTGTGTGTGTGTGTGTGTGTGTGTGTGTGTGTGTGTGTGTGTGTGTGTGTGTGTGTAGAACTGAATGTAAAATGTGCTGATTTTGATGGTGTCGTGATTCTCACTATGCGACGCTCGTGAGGATTGACGTGTGTGTAGCGTTCAGTCCGAGTTGCTTGTGAAAGGTTATAATGCTTTATCATGACTGTCAGATCCTAAAGCTCCACGAACACATGTGTGTGTGTGTGTGTGTGTGTGTGTGTGTGTGTGTGTGTGTGTGTGTGTGTGTGTGTGTGTGTGTGTGTGTGTGTGTGTGTCGTCCTCAGGGACGCGTCGCGTGTGAGCGGAGACAGAACTGAACATATGGAGAGCCGTCACAACAGCAGCGTTCCCGAACACGGAGAGACTCTGATATCAGCGCTTACTGCCGTGAGCTTCGCTGTTACACACACACACACACACACACAAGTGCAAGTATGGTCCAATCAACACACACACACAAGTGCAAGTATTGTCCAATCAACACATACACACACACACACACACACAAGTGCAAGTATTGTCCAAGAGTAGGATCAGAACGGAATTGCGAAATGCAGTAATTTAGAGAGTGTGAATTAAATCTTAAATC
Organism: Siphateles boraxobius; assembly: GCF_051911475.1. Classification (NCBI taxonomy): domain Eukaryota; kingdom Metazoa; phylum Chordata; class Actinopteri; order Cypriniformes; family Leuciscidae; genus Siphateles; species Siphateles boraxobius. The sequence goes on along the minus strand of NW_027508955.1, from coordinate 110,974 downwards.
TGCATGTTATTTGCTCGACTACACAAACTCAAGCTCGTGTGACACTCGTTTGAGTCTCAGTTGCACATTTTTCGATAAACTTAGAATCACGATTTTTTGGTTTGAAATAAATCAAAAAAAATTTCAAGATTCTGAATAGAAAACGAAATGTGGGCCTAATTCACTAGAGTTTTAAAAAAAAAATTTATTGCTGCAGTCTACATAAAAATATTGAATAACTTTGATATTTTTGAACGAATCTCTTGAATCAATGATTCAATGATTCACTCATAAAGACTTCACTTGTTTCATTACTGTGTGAATCAGCATTTTTGAACGAATCTCTTGAATCAATGATTCAATGATTCACTCATAAAGACTTCACTTGTTTCATACTGGATGAATCAGCGTTTTTAACAAATCTCTTGAATCAATGGTTCAATGATTCACTCATAAAGACTTCACTTGTTTCATACTGGATGAATCAGCGTTTTTAACAAATCTCTTGAATCAATGGTTCAATGATTCACTCATAAAGACTTCCCTTGTTTCATTACTGTGTGAATCAGCATTTTTGAACGAATCTCTTGAATCAATGATTCAATGATTCACTCATAAAGACTTCACTTGTTTCATTACTGGATGAATCAGCTTTTTTGAATGAATCTCTTGAATCAATGGTTCAATGATTCTCTTATAAAGACTTCCCTTGTTTCATTACTTAATGAATCAGCATTTTTGAACGAATCTCTTGAATCAATGATTCAATGATTCACTCATATGCTGCGTTCCAAACCGCATACTTCCCTACTATTTAGTATGGGAAAAGAGTAGGCGAGCGAAAAAGTATGTATTAATCCAAAAGAGTAGGCGAGAATTACCTGGGTGACGTACCAATTATCGCGAGATTTGGACTTAAGTGTGTTCGAATGTGCCTACTTTCCTACTATATAGTAGGCGAAAACAGTACGTGAAGGAAGCAGTACGTTCGAAACATCAGTATTCATAAAAGAGTAGGGGAGAAGTTCCCGGATGGCTTACTGCTTCCGGCCCGATTTTTGAGTGCTCAACCGATGGATACTCTTCTATCCCAGGAGGCCACGCGAGAGCATACGTCATTATCAAACATCACGGAGATCAGCGACGCCGGGGTTTTCAAATGTGAGTAAACACGGTTCCTTATGTGTTAAACTACTATAGAGTAGACGTTTTAACTGTTGAAGGTGTTAAGTAGTTAGACAGTATAGTATAGTTGTGATTTTGATGTAAAACATGTTTTGTATAGCTAGCTAACAGGGGAGCTCTAAGCACACGTAACGTCTCTAAAGTGGATTTACATAACCATATACATCTTAAACACGCTTATTTAAAATGTCTATTTACATCTGAAAGGAAAATATTGTAAGTATTGACATATTGCAGATTAGCACATCACAACATGAAAAAGACATCTGAGTGATGTATGTGTGGCATTATCATAGGATAGATAACGTTAATTCACTGTTGTCAACACTGTTGACATTAGACACATGTGCTGTAAATAAGGTAAATAAACAAATCTATAAAGTAACTAAACATGTTTTTATTCAGACTGGTGTGAGCACTGAGGATGAGGAGCCCAGAGCTGAATCCTGGAAACGGTGCCATGGATGAGACTGTCATAAGATCTCTCAATCTGCCCTTATCGCCTCAGATTGTGAAGCGCAGCGCAGCAACAAGCTCCGGCACGAAGGCACTGTCACCTCTGGTGAATTCATCAGAATAAAGCCGCAGAATGGGAACCGCTGTGTTGAGATGGCAGTATGTGGGGTTCAGCGCCCAAATACATGCTTGTAGTTTGAATAAAGATTTGTTTCATGTGCATGCATTTATTAATTGTGTGATGGTTACTTTTATTTGTTCTTTTACTCATTTACTCATGTTTCTTATTGTTGTCAGTATATAAATATAATTATTTAATGTATGCATTAATTCATTGCTTGACTGACAATTGAGATGTTCACGTGTATTCATGCATAACTCATATGACAAAACAAATTACATTTTGCTTGTTTCATTAAATTATATCATTTTTAGTATATAAAAAAAAGTAATATAATTAAGTATTGGTCAGCATTTAATATTATTTTGTTTAAGTTTTGGGGTGGGCTAACAATGCAATTCATTCTGAGGTAATATTATTTTTTTATGAGTGATACTTGCATTTTTTGAGTATAAAGTCAACAGTTTCTCCAAAGGAGATCTTCGAGCAGCGGCCCGTCTCCTTGTGCACTGCAGTAAACGCAGAGGAAAACTGTTCTAGGTTGTGCTGTCGAGTTACTGATGTTATGAAGTGTAAGTGCACCTGTCGCTCATATAATTTAAACTTATAAACTTATTACATAAAGATCATGGAAAGATACTAGTATCTAACAATGAACAATCATAATGACAAAACAGAAAACATAAAGATCATTGGTTTGTGTACATCATAATATGATATTTATACACAGGAAAAAAGAACAAAAAAGAACAATAACAAGGCTAAATATCTTTAAATATAAATAGTTCTTCATAATACATTAAAAAATAGTTTTGTTGTTATTGTCTGAGGGATGAAACGAGAGGTAAATTCATCAAGAAAAGAGGAAAACTTGAAGGAGAAACTTTTTGGGTATAAAATAAAGAAATTAACAACATATTCAAGAGATAACGATTTTGGGGTTTCTTAAAAAATCGTTATAAGGAACTGTGGGTCACATTAGAAAGGTTTAAAATATAACAACTTAAATCAACCCTAAATGTATTCACAAAATAAATTGGCAGCTGTTTCTTCAACAATACCACAAAATGAGCAAGTTTCATCAATATCAAGATATTTACAGATAGATGAATTAAACGTGTCGTTCATCTTTTAAGTTGTTGCGTTTGTGATAACGTGTCGTAGGTCACATGATAACGTCAACATGGCGGATGATGTCCGGATCGCGAGATTTGGCTATAAAGTACCTACTCTTTTAGCGCTCGTTAAGTAAGTACTGATTGAAATTAAGTACCTACTCATTGAGTATGCGGTTTGGAACGCAGCCATAAAGACTTCACTTGTTTCATTACTGGATGAATCAGCTATTTTGAACGAATCTCTTGAATCAATGATTCAATGATTCACTCATAAAGACTTCACTTGTTTCATTACTGGATGAATCAGCTTTTTTGAACAAATCTCTTGAATCAATAATTAAATGATTCACTCATATAGACTTCACTTGTTTCATTACTGTGTGAATCAGCGTTTTTGAACAAATCGCTTGATTGAATGATTCAATGACAAATAAATGTTTTAACAGTCAGTGTCATTTAGGAATAAGATTGCGTGTTTTTTTAACAGTTACGCCTCACTTTATGAGCACATGATCAAATGTTCTTCAGCAGCTTTTCACCATTACATCTCAGAAACTATCGGCGGATATACATACATAAACTCAAAACTCTTCACTGCAATTCGACAAAATAAAAGTTAACTTGATGTAACTATGACAGAAAATGACTATTGTACAGTGGTGGACAACTTACACAAATACAGTAGTTGAGTAAAAGTTTTCTTTAGAAAAGGTACCAAAGTATTTGCAGGGTATTTATATTAAGTACATAAATATGTAAATGTATTTGTAGCATACTTAGCATAAAATAAATGTATTTCAACTACATTTTAGTATATTTTTCACTAGGGTAATGATCTTGAAAATCACAATGAATTACATTTTACAATAAATTCACATAGAAAACAGCTCTTTTAAATTGTAATAATATTTCATTTCATTATTTTTGATCAAATAAAAGCAGCCTTGGTGAACAGAAGAGATGTATATAATACACACTGTATATTTATGGCAACAATAGTTTGAAAATACAGTGTTCCTATACGACAAAATGCATTAATATTTTCTGATATAAATATAAGCACTGGATCATTTTGACTGGATCACAGAATCAGGTCTTTTTTCTTTCTTTTTTTCTGTATGAATCTGATTCTGAGATGTTTACTTTTTTTTATTAAACATTACAAAGCATTAAAGCAATACAGATAAACATGGAAAAAACAAAACAAAAAAGACAAAAAGATACACAGACACAAATAGAGTTGTTGACTCAAGAACAGTTACAACTGTATCAATCCAATTCATGAATGAATCGATCGGTGTTATTTGTGAATCAATTCAACAGGTTCATCAGAGAGAATCAACTAGTTCATGAATCATCATGTGTCTCAGAGGAACGATGCTTTTTATAGAATGTAAAGTGGAGTAAAAAAGTATGATATTATGATTTGGAATGTAGTGAAATTAAAGTAAAAGATTCCCAAATACTCTGATAAAGTACAGTAACGAAGTAGAAACAAACTTCTCTGTTTCTTCCCCCGTGATATATTTGAGTAATTGTCATTCGAAACCTTAAACGCTAAAAATTCATCCTGTAAAAAACGTTTTGAAATTGGACATGTAAAAGCTACTTTAAAACCTTTTAGAGGCTCAATTTTTCTGATATCAACTCAACTTTGGAACACAGCTTGTTTAGTCGTCTGGCTTTGCTTTTATAGAACTATTAGAGGCCAAATTATTTTGTAAAATATATATTTTGTATAAAATATTTTTTCAGCTCAGTTCGTTTGCTTTACAGTAAACTTAAACTTCTATACATTTATTGTTTACTTTTTCTATACATTGTAAGTGTTTTTGAAATCTGTTGAAAAAGAGACCAACGCTAGATCTGCGTTCCAAAGCACTGCAATCATTTCAGTTCAGATTCGTGATCAAAAAGAGATCGTAAAATAAAGTGTGCAGATTTGCATTGCATGACCTTTGACCTCAATGAATGTCAGGTATTAAACACTAAATTAAAGAGTTAAAGTGGCCAGTTTGACAATAAACAGTGTGTGTGTGTGTGTGTGTGTGTGTGTGTGTGTGTGTGTGTGTGTGTGTGTGTGTGTGTGTGTGTGTGTGTGTGTGCGCGTGCGTGTGTGTGTGTGTGTTTCTGGGTTTCCTCTGGGTGAAGTTGGACACAGTTAAAGGAGTGTGATGCTGGCTTCAGTCTAATTAAGAACAACCCAAGCTGAGCATCTATATTATTCAACACTTCAGGCTGCTGTCTGCTGTCCAAGAACAGCCACCAAAGACCTCAACACACACACACACACACACACACACACTGGCCAGTGCAGACAGAGCTTCATGCCCAAAACACTCACACAAACTTCAGGCCGTAAGACATGGAATCCGTCTCACATTTATTATTCCGACAAGGGCTCCATTTTAATCAGGGACAGAAGCGAAGCCCGGGGGACGGAGACGGCATCAAAGAAGAGAGGAGGAAGAGAAGAGGAAGAGGAAGAGAGAGAAGAGCTGAAGGAAAGATGGAGATACAGAGAGACGATGATGCAGGAAGAAAAGTCGAGAATTTCCTGGGGAAATCATTTATCAGTGATTGGAGTCGATATCAAACATCATTCATGAGTCTATAATGTGGCAAACAATGTGAGTGTTTTCGTATGCAAAACGTATATGCAAAACAGCATCTGATTGGACAAAAATCTGTGCAAAATTAGTCACTATCTATTCTACAGAAAGAAGAGCTTTCCAAAAAGTTTGTAATAATTATGTTTTTTAAATGTTTTTAAAAGAAGTCTTCGGCTCACCATTTTTTATTTAATCAAAAATGCAACAAAATACACTCTTAAAATTTGCGGGGTTGTTTCAACACATGTTTGGGTCAAATATAGACAAACCCAACCAATTTTATTAATTTTTTTAAATATTATGTATTATTATGTAGTGAAATATTATTATAATGTAAATCATCTGTTTTCTATGTGAATATATAGTAAAGTGTAATTTATTCCTGTGATCAAAGCTGAATTTTCAGCATCATTACTCCAGTCTTCAGTTTCACATGATCCTTCAGAAATCACTATAATATGATGATTTGATGCTCAAGAAACATTTATGATTATTATCAGTGTTAAAACGAGTTCATATTTTTGTGGAAACTGATACATTTTATTTCTCAGGATTCTTTGATGAATAGAAAGTTTGCATTTATTTGAAATAAAATCTTTTTTAACATTATAAATGAAATATTTTATCAATTTTATGCATCATTCGTTAATAACGCTATGAAGCAGCTCAACTGTTTTCATGATGAAATTAATGTGAGGGTTTCTCTTCCTTCTTGACCTGAAAACCCTTTAATATTCCCTTAAAATCAAAAGGCTGCCAGTATGGAGACGTCACCGGAGAAAACTCAGAAGATCCAGGCCGCCAATTCCATCTCAAACGTCACAATGTCAACACTTCTTTTCTTATGTTCCATTTTATTCATCCTTCTTTCAAATTATAATTTGATTCGGGTGGTACAAGGGCTTTGATATTAAAATTTTTAATAAAAGCCCTGATACTCGTGTACGTCGGCAGGATTTGGGGCCGATTTTCATCCTTCTATTTGTCATTATTATTATAGTTCTTTTTTGTCCAGAGGCACAGCCTACACAGATCATTATATCAGAAAAAAGACTATTGCCTTTTTTCCCTTCACCCCCTCTCCAATAAATTCAATGTGTGTCTAAATTAATGCATTACAAGCCATGGGAGAGATATTAAAAAAATGATAAAAACTAATCCTTGATGTTGAGCTGGTGCGCGCCGCTCTGACCCTGAACACACTCGTGTTATAGTGCTGAACATCGCTCGGATTACTCCATGATATTTCATTACACGCACAAAACCCACAGTCGTATATCTGGCACAGGTGTGTCGTTATTAATCACTGAGGTCCACGAGTCCACTGCGTCTGGACAGAGAAAACAAGGACACACACATGAACCTGCACTGCATGCAGACGCGTCTAAAACACTGCCGTCGACACGAACACATCGCACAAGTGCAGAAACACATAGTGCTGATGGGAAATACACTCGTGCTTCTGTTGACGGACACATGTACCAACAGAGAACGCTATCAGAACGCTCTGTCAAGGTTCTCTCAACATCATGAACAAACGTCCTTCCAGTAACGTTCACAGAACGTTCACGAGTTCACATCTACATATAATTATTATGGTAAAGGTTATGCGTACTTGGCGTGCTGTCCGGGTGGAGGGCTACGAGCTCGGAATTTCTGCCCGAACCCAGAGTACTCCCCCCGTCGGCAAGAGTAGATGGAACTAGAGATGGAACTAAAAGTGAGGAGATGGGGTGGAGGTGGGATGCTGATAAACCGTCAAGAAACACAGGTGGGTTCTGCTGTTACTTATCCAGTCCTGAGTTGATTACTGATTGATCTCCACTTGTGCTGATTGGGTTAATTATCTGCACCTGCTCCTCCCGAACCTTGTTAATAAAACATCATTTAGTTATCTGGTCTTTAATAATGTTCTCTAAACCTTAGCACAAAAACATTATTAATTCGTCTTTCATGGAGAGTTTTATTTCGGAAACGTTTTTAAATGTTGCTATACTTGTTTCAGAACGATCAGAGAACATTCAAAAGTAACGTTCAGAGAACATTCAAAAGTAACGATCAGAGAACATTCAAAAGTAACGTTCAGAGAACATTCAAAAGTAACGATCAGAGAACATTCAAAAGTAACGATCAGAGAACATTCAAAAGTAACGATCAGAGAACATTCAAAAGTAACGATCAGAGAACATTCAAAAGTAACGATCGGAGAACATTCAAAAGTAACGATCAGAGAACATTCAAAAGTAACGATCAGAGAACATTCAAAAGTAACGTTCAGAGAACATTCAAAAGTAACGATCGGAGAACATTCAAAAGTAACAATCAGAGAACATTCAAAAGTAACGTTCAGAGAACATTCAAAAGTAACGTTCAGAGAACATTCAAAAGTAGCGATCAGAGAACATTCAAAAGTAACGTTAAGAAAACATTCAAAAGTAACGATCAGAGAACATTCAAAAGTAACGATCAGAGAACATTCAAAAGTAACGTTCAGAGAACATTCAAAAGTAACGATCAGAGAACATTCAAAAGTAACGATCAGAGAACATTCAAAAGTAGCGATCAGAGAACATTCAAAAGTAACGATCAGAGAACATTCAAAAGTAACGTTCAGAGAACATTCAAAAGTAACGTTCCGAGAACATTCAAAAGTAACGTTCCGAGAACATTCAAAAGTAACGATCAGAGAACATTCAAAAGTAACGTTCCGAGAATATTCAAAAGTAACGATCAGAGAACATTCAAAAGTAACGATCCGAGAATATTCAAAAGTAACGTTCAGAGAACATTCAAAAGTAACGTTCCGAGAACATTCAAAAGTAACGTTCCGAGAATATTCAAAAGTAACGATCAGAGAACATTCAAAAGTAACGTTCAGAGAACATTCAAAAGTAACGTTCAGAGAACATTCAAAAGTAACGTTCAGAGAACATTCAAAAGTAGCGATCAGAGAACATTCAAAAGTAACGTTAAGAAAACATTCAAAAGTAACGATCAGAGAACATTCAAAAGTAACGATCAGAGAACATTCAAAAGTAACGATCAGAGAACATTCAAAAGTAACGTTCAGAGAACATTCAAAAGTAACGATCAGAGAACATTCAAAAGTAACGTTCAGAGAGCATTCAAAAGTAACGATCAGAGAACATTCAAAAGTAACGATCAGAGAACATTCAAAAGTAACGATCAGAGAACATTCAAAAGTAACGATCAGAGAACATTCAAAAGTAACGATCAGAGAACATTCAAAAGTAACGATCAGAGAACATTCAAAAGTAACGTTCAGAGAACATTCAAAAGTAACGTTCAGAGAACATTCAAAAGTAGCGATCAGAGAACATTCAAAAGTAACGATCGGAGAACATTCAAAAGTAACGATCAGAGAACATTCAAAAGTAACGTTCAGAGAACATTCAAAAGTAACGTTCCGAGAACATTCAAAAGTAACGTTCCGAGAACATTCAAAAGTAACGTTAAGAAAACATTCAAAAGTAACATTCAGAGAACATTCAAAAGTAACGATCAGAGAACATTCAAAAGTAACGATCAGACAACATTCAAAAGTAACGTTCCGAGAACATTCAAAAGTAACGTTCCGAGAACATTCAAAAGTAACGTTAAGAAAACATTCAAAAGTAACATTCAGAGAACATTCAAAAGTAACGATCAGAGAACATTCAAAAGTAACGATCAGACAACATTCAAAAGTAACGTTCAGAGAACATTCAAAAGTAACGTTCAGAGAACATTCAAAAGTAACGTTCAGAGAACATTCAAAAGTAGCGATCAGAGAACATTCAAAAGTAACGTTAAGAAAACATTCAAAAGTAACGATCAGAGAACATTCAAAAGTAACGATCAGAGAACATTCAAAAGTAACGTTCAGAGAACATTCAAAAGTAACGATCAGAGAACATTCAAAAGTAACGATCAGAGAACATTCAAAAGTAACGTTAAGAAAACATTCAAAAGTAACGATCAGAGAACATTCAAAAGTAACGTTCAGAGAACATTCAAAAGTAACGTTAAAAAAACATTCAAAAGTAACGATCAGAGAACATTCAAAAGTAACGTTCAGAGAACATTCAAAAGTAACGTTCAGAGAACATTCAAAAGTAACGTTAAGAAAACATTCAAAAGTAACGATCAGAGAACATTCAAAAGTAACGTTCAGAGAACATTCAAAAGTAACGTTCCGAGAACATTCAAAAGTAACGTTCCGAGAACATTCAAAAGTAACGTTAAGAAAACATTCAAAAGTAACATTCAGAGAACATTCAAAAGTAACGTTAAGAAAACATTCAAAAGTAACGATCAGAGAACATTCAAAAGTAACGTTCAGAGAACATTCAAAAGTAACGTTCAGAGAACATTCAAAAGTAACGTTAAGAAAACATTCAAAAGTAACGATCAGAGAACATTCAAAAGTAACGTTAAGAAAACATTCAAAAGTAACGATCAGAGAACATTCAAAAGTAACGTTCAGAGAACATTCAAAAGTAACGTTCCGAGAATATTCAAAAGTAACGTTAAGAAAACATTCAAAAGTAACGATCAGAGAACATTCAAAAGTAACGTTCCGAGAACATTCAAAAGTAACGATCAGAGAACATTCAAAAGTAACGTTCCGAGAACATTCAAAAGTAACGTTCCGAGAATATTCAAAAGTAACGATCAGAGAACATTCAAAAGTAACGATCAGAGAACATTCAAAAGTAACGTTCAGAGAACATTCAAAAGTAACGTTCAGAGAACATTCAAAAGTAACGTTCAGAGAACATTCAAAAGTAACGTTCAGAGAACATTCGAAAGTAACGTTCAGAGAACATTCAAAAGTAACGTTCAGAGAACATTCAAAAGTAACGTTCAGAGAACATTCAAAAGTAACGTTCCGAGAACATTCAAAAGTAACGTTCAGAGAACATTCAAAAGTAACGTTAAGAAAACATTCAAAAGTAACATTCAGAGAACATTCAAAAGTAACGATCAGAGAACATTCAAAAGTAACGATCAGACAACATTCAAAAGTAACGATCAGAGAACATTCAAAAGTAACGATCAGAGAACATTCAAAAGTAACGATCAGAGAACATTCAAAAGTAACGATCAGAGAACATTCAAAAGTAACGATCAGACAACATTCAAAAGTAACGATCAGAGAACATTCAAAAGTAACGATCAGAGAACATTCAAAAGTAACGATCAGAGAACATTCAAAAGTAACGATCAGAGAACATTCAAAAGTAACGATCAGACAACATTCAAAAGTAACGATCAGAGAACATTCAAAAGTAACGATCGGAGAACAATAATGTCTGAATTAATGATAAAATAGAATGTTCCCCTGACGTTCATAAAGAAAGAATGTTTTGAATGTTCAGAGAACATAATGTTTTGAAACTTTTGGCAAAACTTTTTAGGGCATATTTTTTGTTATTCGCACTGCTAAAACCAATGGCGCAGGAACGTACACATCGCACACAAATGGAAACACACAGTGCTG
>NW_027508955.1:80000-95000 GCF_051911475.1 Siphateles boraxobius | reverse complement strand
TTTTAATGTTGTTTATGTGTCTATGTGGTGTTTTTAATACGCTTTAAGACAAATCATGTGTAAATTCATAAGTCGACAGCATTGCTGAGTATTTTCTACTTAAAACTGCAGTGAACCAAAGACAGTCTCAAAAACACGCTTTGAAATCGCTGGTGTTTCTGACGTCACAAACTACCTTGTAACCAATCAGATCAACGTGTGATCGTCAACCAGTGGATCTCTGAGTGAGTGAGTAGAGGCGGTGCTCATTTGCATATTCATAGGACCGCGCATACTAAATGAGGCAAGGGTGTCGAGTTACATTCAAGATATTTTAAGGCATGAAGACATTAAAGGAAAACGTAATTTGTCGGATCAAAGATGAGTTTTAAGGGATACAATTATTGACTACAGGGGGATTTTAAATATTTTGTTTTATCAAAATTCTTTATATTTCTCCATTTTTAATTTGATAATGCTGTTCGCAACGCTTCATTGGGTTGTAGTTCTTTCCCTAACTAAAGCCTTGTACATTCATATAACACTTTTTTTTCTTCAAATCAGAGTTTGTAACGTTATGATTCACCTCGCATCGTTTCATTGCTTTAATCAAGATGAGAAATGAATGGAAAAGTGGGCGGGACTATTGCACTCTGCGGTCATGTGGATCCAGATTATGGACCAATGAGAGTTCAGACAGTATATCAACACATAAACAGAGCAAACTCGTCGCAGATTAGAACAAAACTCCGATTTTAGAGTCATGTCTGGTTAGTGTTTGTGTTCGTATGATGTCAGATGATTTAAGAGCACAGCTGAGGTTTTAAATATACACTCCTGTGAGGTCTTGTCACATCACTTCAACAGCGGCCCGGAGTAACAAGCACAACTGTGATTTCTTCTGTTCTTTACATTATTTATTGCACGTCTACTTCATCAATAAATAAGACCAAGGCAAGTGATATAAATCGCCACGTTCTCAGCAACATTTTTTAAAGATGTGACGTTCAGTTAAAAATACAGAAATGAATAATGATGGGTTTACAAGCGCTCGTGAAGAGAAGCTGCCCAAGGTCTTTCTCAGCGAGCCGTCAGCGAGACTGATGACGAGAGAAACCCATCAGTGTTCGTCGACTAACCTCGGCTTCTGTCTCCACTAATGGCTTAACAAAAAAAACAAAAAAATTTAATTGAAGAAATATCAAAACAAACAATACACATACAATGCATTTCAAATGCTAGGAGGAGGTATAATACTTTACAGAGTGTGCATGCTTGTAAAATTCTAATGGCTTTTTGTTTCTTCGAGGGCAATATTGACTTCACTTCATTTTTAAATTAAGTTTTTTTCCCTGAAAATTTGCATTTGTGAATGTGAAATTTAGCCATCAAAATAAAAAATAAAATAAAATAAGTTTATCTTTGGAGTTTATAGTAATACCTAGTAGAACATCTTTCCACAGTAATGTAAAATTTTCATCAACATTTCCAACTCAAGGACATTTTGGCAAAAAGAAAAAGACACATAAGGGTGTCTCCCCTAACTCGACCTTTACGGCAGAGCCAATCTTACGCTGAGTTACACGCTAACTGGCCATTCAGGTGTCAGTAATGAGCCTGGCCCCGCCCCCAGCTGGCGAGTGAACAGATGCCTGTATGTTCGAGATGTTTGAGAGGAGGAGAATCAGTGAATCTCTCCAGAGCGAGACGAAAGCGCTGGGCTCGACTTCAGACCGGCGAGTGTGTGCCAGGACCGGCCCGGTCCAGATGCTGCCCTGCGCGGCGAGAGATCGGCCTGTTCACTGTGTGTGTGTGTGTGTGTGTGTGTGTGAGCTTTAATCAGACTGCAGGATGTCGAGCTCCAGTCTTCACAGGCTCTGCTCCAAACCAGGAGGATCTTGCACAATATTTGAGGGAATATATTGGATTTCTGTAGAATAGTGAGTGGATGTTCACAGTGACCATTGTTGATATATATATATATCTTTTTTAAATATGTTTTAAAATACTTTATTAACCAATAACAATAATTGTATCCCTTAAAGCTAATTTTTGATCACCAAATTTTCATATTTAAACGCTTTTTCCATGAAAAAATTTTCTTCATGGCTTAAAATATCTTGAATGTAACTCGACACTCTCGCCTCATTTAGTATGCGCGGTTCTATGAATATGCAAATGAGCCCCGCCTCCACTCACTCAGAGATCCACTGGTTGACGATCACACGTTGATCTGATTGGTTACAAGGTAGTTTGTGACGTCAGAAACACCAGCGATTTCAAAGCGTGTTTTTGAGACTGTCTTTGGTTCACTGCAGTTTTAAGGAGAAAATACTCAGCAATGCTGTCGACTTATGAATTTACACATGATTTGTGTTAAAGCATATTAAAAACACCACATAGACACATAAACTAGGGATGGCCCGATACCGATACTGGCATCGGGGATCGGGTCGATACTGTCCTCATATACTCGTACTCGTACTCATAAAAATTCGCCGATACCACGCCCCGATACCACGTACATTTTGCGAAACGAAACTGGCCGCCGCGAGTGCTTTGTCGAGGTGAACTGAGGCATAGGGACGTGCACTCCCAACGCAAAAGAGTGTGGCGCGGCACTAGATCTGATGGCCGAGCGCGAGCGCGGGCGCGGGCGGTAATGCACTCACTCTGTGTGTGCGGGTTCCGGGAGAATAAAACGATTCGCGGGACTCCCGCAAACTTATTAAAACTAATAGATTTTCATTCATCTGTTGCAGAAAAGCAAGAAGAACAACTAAAACAAAATAGAAACGATTTACAGGCCAGAGTTTCTATTCATAACATGTTTGCAGCGTTGAGCGATGTAGCCAATCACAGACATGTGTGTTGATTTCTTGAACGCAATGGCTAATCAGAAGCATTTAAGATAGACTCCCCTCACTGCTCAAAACTTTTTTGTTCACTGCTGAATTCTGTATGCTGGCAAATCCTCTAATTATAACAAACAAAGTGTGGATATTATGAAAGATTCATTGTGCAGTCAGCTTCATTGATAATAACAGATGTGTGAGATCGCGATGAACTGTCAGCTTTTTAGGAATTAGACTATTAAGGGAGCGCACTTTGGGCGCATTCAGTCATGTCAGACCATGCACGCAGTAACTGCTTGCTTTTATGTTAAATTAACAGTGGTTTGTGTGTTAATACATTTATTATTTTACTCATTATTATTTATTTTTAGACTTGTTAAAACAAGCAGAGAAGAAAATAAAAACAGTCTTCTAACCTGTGTTCTAAAATAATCTTCTGTCTTCTTTTCTGGGAGCCTATAGTTACTTTTGCGGTAGAAATATCGGTATCGGTACTCGATATCGGCAAGTACACAAATGTAAATACTCGTACTCGTATCGGTTTGAAAAAAAATGGTATCGGGCCATCCCTAACATAAACAACATTAAAAGCTGGATTTTCAGCACAGGGGGACTTTAAGATTAAAGCAAAATATGCACATATTTAATTATTTTAAGAGCGTAGGGACCCACGGCTTGTTTCGACTCTCTGATTGGTGGAATTTTCTGTACAGCATCATGGGTAATGTAGTTTTTCACCACAAATTCCACTGTTAAACACAATTAAGTTGAAATAATGCAGGCTAATGTTTCAACAGAAGCAAATACCATCGATAAACAACCTTGTAGCTCACAGTACAGCTTTATAAGTTATCATTAAAAATATATTTCCATATGGAGAAATTGAATAGAGTTTTTGCTTCTGGAACCCGACTGTTGCATTCTGTATATATAAAGCACAACAGTGACCATGAATCACTGTGTATAGTGTGAACGAGTCCCTCAGTACTCTCACAATGCCAGTACTAAAATAAAACTATTAATTTTAAGCCATTTATTATAAGAATACAAATAATACAAAATATGCATAACTATTTAAATATATTATAAAAACATTTCAGTATACAAATATTTACTGCAATGACAGAATCAAATCAACTCCAATCAACAAAAATATTTTAAAAAAAATGTATCATTATATTAAATGGCTTTTAATTGCATATGATTGCAGTTGATTTGATTCCGTCATTAACAATGCTTCATGAGCGGTTCGGTCACGGTTCTGCTCTCTGACACGTCAGCTAATGGCTTTCAGAGTGGACTGACGAATTACTTGTCGTGTCTCGCCTGGTTAAGACACGCTTTAAGTGAGACAAATCCACATAAAGACTTAACTGCTGCGTCAATGTGAAAACCACAGCGTAGGGCTTCCCCGATAATTCACTTTCATCGCAGGCTTCAGTCAACTGAGATCTGTTTATTCACTGCGTTCATTAACCTCAAGACACTGTCAATCAGACGACATCATCATTAGTGAAAAACACAAAACACACCACTGATATTCCCTGTCAAGAGCCGACAAAACAGTGATGTCATTAAGGAATTACTGTTTTTTAATGAATGGATCATGATAAATGTATGATGCCGTATGTGATGTTAATGCATGATGCAGAGTGCACTCACACATACAGACACACACACACACACACACACACACACACGCACGCATGCATGCATGCATGCATGCATACACACACACGCACACACACATTCATGCACACATACGGACACACACACACACACACACACATACACACACACATGCATGCACACATACGGACACACACACACACACACACATGCATGCACACATACGGACACACACACACACACACATGCATGCACACATACGGACACACACACACACACACACACATGCATGCATGCACACATACGGACACACACACGCACACACACACACACACGCATGCACACATACGGACACACACACACACACATGCATGCACACATACGGACACACTCACACACACACACACATGCATGCATGCACACTTACGGACACGCACACACACACACACACACACACATGCATGCATGCACACATACGGACACACACACGCATACACACACAAACACACACACACACACACAAACACACATACATACAGACACACGCACACACACATGCATGCATGCATGCACACATACGGACACACACGCACACACATCCACACACACACACACACACAAACACACACACACGCATGAATGTATGCAAACAGACACACACACACATACGGACACACACGCAGACACATGCACACACACACACACACACAAACACACACACACACGCATACACGTATGCATACAGACACACACACACACATACGGACGCACACACACACACACGCATGCATGCATACAGACACACACACACACACACACACACACACTGATATCATCACCATTAAGCTCTTCATAACCATCACAACCCCATAATCTAATAACATTCAGCTTCCATCACCTGTCAATCAGAGAGAAACAGCGCAGAATAAACCTTTCTGATCGACTACAGAACAAAAACATGACTACATTAAGCACTGCTCTTTAATAGGAACACAATATCCTCTTATCATATCAATCAAAGATTAGACATTAATCTGCAATAAAGGCAGCACTCTGGCTGGAGTCAGTAATACGATTGCTTTTATCATTAATATGATGGATTACACAAGTAACGGTGAGGTTTCAACGTGTGTGTGTGTGTGTGTGTGTGAGAAGAACCTCCTGCAACTTTCTTTAAATACATGCAGCTTTGTAAATTGGATCCATTTATTAGGAGCGGATAAGACAGCATTCATTTCACAATGCACTAACACACCGTTCCACTGAGCACACTTATGACATGTGAAAACCAGCTTAAAATACTCAGACATTTGATATAATATGCAAGTTGCATACAAAGTTACACTGAGGGAACAAACATCGAGAGATGGATTTTACAGCCTCTCTGCAATAAAAATGTAAGCTAAAGTAAAATATGCTTTAATAATCACTCAGTTCATGAGGTATGGATCTTTGATCCCTAAAAAAAATGAGTCACATTAAAAAACGAGATTATATTGGAAAAATGTGGAGAGGAGAATAAAGACATTAATAAACGGATCCGTGCAAGCATAAAAGATTTGAGCCATATTTCAGTAAAGACTGTGATTTACTGTTGGGTCATTATGACATGATCACACTACAGAGGGAGGTAATGGGATCATCAATAAGATGGCGCTTGCCTTATAAAAATACCCCTAATAAACGGCACATGCCCAACCCCAAAAACACAGGCCTTTTTCCCTGTTTCTCAGACTCCTCAGTGAATAAGTGTTACACGGTTCCACAAGCCGGATCTTAAACAGGAAAAAGTGTGGCCTTTCATGATCAAAATGCTTTTAAGTCTCCAGACAGCTTGGGTTAACATCAGATGACGAAACTTCATCATCGAATGAATGATGATTTTTTTTTTTATTCTTATAATTTGTAGTATTATGTTTCATGTTTCATGTTGTATTTGTATTTGTATAGTCCACTGGAAGCCTCAGTACCAAAACAAATTCCTTGTGTGTGCAAGCACACTTGGCAATAAAGCTCTTTCTGATTCTGATTCTGAATGTTTTATTTCAGGTAAGCCATCAAAAAAGCTGCTTTGCCGTCACATTACTGGTCTTCTCTAAAGAATGATGTTATTATCAGCAGCAAAATGATTTTATATGATTTCCCTTTTCAAGCTCGGTGCATGACCGTGAAAATAAAAAATATACAGAAGTGGTCTTTTCTGTAGTCTTCACATCGGGCCACTGCAAAGCCAGAAGATGTGTGTGTAAGCTCACACAGATGCCTGTTTATCAGAGACTTTCATACATATCATATAATCACACACACAGAACAGATTCTGAGTAAGAATGTGAAATTATATTTTTGATACCAATTTAAAATGCTTCACATCTCAACGGCTCTATTTGCTCTAATACACAAATGCACTTTAGAGACTGTGCTAGATAAATATGAATATGAATATTTAAAAAGAGCACTCTTAAAAATAAAGGTTCCAAAAGGGGGTTTCATAAATTAGGGATGCATTAGGATGACCATTTTTGGTTTCCCAAAGAACATTTGAGTGATCAGTTTTATGTTGTGAAGAGCCTTTTTTCCACTCTAAAGATCCCAATGAAAAGGGTGTTAAAGGTCCTTAATGCAACCAATATAGAAACTTTATTTTTAAGAGCTTAAGTGAACTGTTGTTTTAACCCAAATTTGGGTCAAATATGAACAAACCTAGCCATTGGGTTACAGTTTTGAAGTATTTTTTAACCCAACGTTTGGGTTCGTCAATATTTGACCCAAATTTGGTTTAAAACAACCCTGCATTTTTTTATCGCAGTTGTTGTTGTTGATGAACTGACTGGATTCCGCATCACCTGAAATCACTGTGATTTATTTTGACTGTGTTAAAGAACACCGCAAAAACAATCACTTTACGCGCAATTACTGATTTGTAAAGTATCCCACAAGTTTACAGAAATCCTTCTTTGCTAAACTCACAGAAACGAGCTTCATACCTTCCTCAGGATCCATTGGATGAGCAGCAGAACGCTCCAGCAGAGCAGCCTCATCGCACCGTTCCTAGAGAACACTAGTCCCGTGTTGAGTGAACATAAACCGGACACAAATCACCAGCCGAAACCCATCCGCGGGGGAAGATCTGCTTTAACACACTGGAACGGTAAACCCGCGCTCTCGGAGTTATCACGCAAAACACGCAGGCTCAGCTCTCGGAGTCCTGGTCATTAGTCAACTGCACATCCATTCGCGGGGTTCGGGTGTTACGGAGGTGAAAAGTTGGTGTGGGAACGAACGGTGGCAAGTTCTTCTGTCAGCTGGAGCTCGCGCTTAATGCCCTCATTACCGCGCGCGTTGCGTGTTTGAAAAAGAAACTGTGTTGCGTTTTCTCTCACACGAAAGCGTGCGCCACCCTTCTCTCTCTCTCTCTCTCTCTCTCTCTACTGCTGAATGTGTGAATATCTCGATTAGGTAAAAAAAGAAAAAACCCTCCCGTGCGTCTTTTATCATATGCTCGCCGCGCGGTGCCAAAAGTTGGCACACACCTCTCATATTCCCATTACTATTATTTTGCATTGAGTAAAAAAAGTTTTCCTGCGTTTTAAAATTTAGACCACATTGTTCCAATTCGAGTTCACAGAATGTGACAGATTAAATTTGAATGGCTTTAAAGTGCATCTTGTCTCACGCGCTGCTCGCGATGTTAAAATATGAAACGCGCAATCTGTGCGCGAGACACATTCCGTTCATGACTTTTCTTTTTCTTATTATTTCAACATCCTTAAGCATCGCATAAACGTACAGAGAGAGGGGGGGTCTGGGGGAGAGATTCTTTATTTTCACCCGAATGCATGCAATCGTGCATGGAGAATGGAGATGAGAGGAAATAAAGCACACCTATAGTAGCGCATAATAATTCAGCAACGCCTCAAAGTTCACGTCCATCTTCTCACATCTGATAGATGGCAGATATTTGATGGCAAGCACTGAAGCCCTTCATCGCCCCCTTGCGAATGACTGACAGAAAACATCTGAATGTAGACTTGCAGGGTTAGAGTTAGAGTTACACTAACCTTAACCCTATGACCGCTTGACTATTATGCATTATTGTGAGATAAAATGATTGATGTAAAGAGAAATGTAAAGAGATACTGAAGCAGAATGCAACCAACAGCATCAGGCAAGAACAAGAACAGCACGAAGGTGAAAATCCTCCACACTTCTAGCACATTTTCTAAGTTAATTGCCTTCATGGATACATATTTTTGGAGCATTGAAATAAATGTTCGGTTGGTTTCGTTTCCATTGGGATCCGGCGGCTCGTGCAGTATTGAAGTTGGCAGGTGAATTTGGCGCGCGCGTTTTCTATTTCTCAGAGAACTAGGCCGCGCGCTTTAGCACAGATGAATGAACATGCCCGGGGAAAATGAGCGCAATTTTCTCACATATCAACTCAACTTTCCACTTCGCTCTCTTCTTCTCTGCAAATCAACACACTCATTGTAGAACGACAAGAGGAGAGAGTTCGCCTCTAACACACGCTCTGTAGCCTATATGAAGTAATACATATATTACATATGTACGAATATACACATATATATTCGTACGAATATACGAAATACTGAAGAGTTGACATCACCATATTTATGCACAAACAATCTATGTCATGCAAAACAATCGTATTGAATATTTTCACCTTGTGAACAAAGGTAAACACACTTTTTAATCATAGTTTGTCATCATAAAACGAATATTTGAATAGTTTTTCCACTTAAAATCCTTTAAAGGACACAATTTTTTTTAGCTAATGTCAATAATTGTTTTTAATGGACATTTTTTCTTGGTTATGTGAAAGTTAAGGGAACATTCCATATAATTCTGCAAACATTATGGGAATTGTAGTATTTGAATGTTCTCTGAATGTTCTCAAAGCAACAATCCGTTTTTTTGGGGGTTAAAAATTACCCAAAATAAATTTTTAAGCAAGAACATAACCAGCCAGTGTTCAAAACTCTCTGATTACCTTAGCTCGACTCAAAACGGTAAGGTTGTAAAAATGTTTTTAATTCCAGTGGTACTGGTGGATTTACGCGCGAAATTCGAGCATGTCTTTGCGTCATTACGATATGATAAGCGATCGTTAGATTTAATCGCGGGATTTACTGCAAAACTTTTTTTCTCTTAGTTGGTCAGAACAAAAGTGGATGTTACTTGTTCAGAGGACATTTTCCATTAAAAATTCTTATGTTGGTCATACATCCAAAAACTATAATCTGTGATAGCGAATGCCAGTATCCACACGGCGCGGTGATTGACAGCCGCACATTCTCCTCAAAACATTAGATTAATCCGCGCAGTGCTGTGACGAGACACAACCCACATAAAGTGGATAATTCGGCGAATAACTGCAATTGCAGATTTCGAACAGAGATGGCGACAAAGAGGAAAAACTACAGGCTGCAGCGTTAAACAAGTAACATTTAATTATCCTAGACAAACGTCCAACTAAAACATAAAAAATGCTCCAGGAACAACGTCTAAATTACGGAGTCTCGCACGTGACATGCAGCAAAAATATGTATATCATGGCCACGAATAAACCAACTGTTCCCACGACTTACCAATACATCAGCACGTTCTACTAATTCATTCCCTCATTTTATTAAATCGTGTGCACAATAAAATAATTAGTTATTTCGTGTTTTTGTGCGCAAATCAAAACGAGGGAGTGAATTATTATATCGTAAGTACGATTCAGTAAAACAAGGGAAAGAATTATTAAATTGTAAGTACGATTTCGTAAAACGAGGAAACAAATTATTATATCGAAAGTAAGTTTTAGTAAAACTAGGGAACAAATTATTATATCGTAAGTACGATTTTGTAAAACAGGGGAACAAATTATTAAATTGTAAGTACGATTTTGTAAAACGAGGGAACAAATTATTATATCGAAAGTACGTTTTAGTAAAACTAGGGAAGAAATTATTATATCGTATGTACGATTTAGTAAAACAGGGGAACAAATTATTAAATTGTAAGTACGATTTTGTAAAACAGGGGAACAAATTATTAAATTGTAAGTACGATTTTGTAAAACAGGGGAACAAATTATTAAATTGTAAGTACGATTTTGTAAAACGAGGGAACAAATTATTATATCGAAAGTACGTTTTAGTAAAACTAGGGAAGAAATTATTATATCGTATGTACAATTTAGTAAAACAAGGGAACAAATTATTGTATTGTACAAACAATTTAGTAAAACGAAGGAACTAATTATTATTTCGTAAGTACGATTTAGTAAAACGATCGTACGCACAATTTAGTAAAACGAGGGAACAAATTATTATATCGTACGTACGATTTAGTAAAACATAATTATTTCGTATGTACGATGTAGTAAAATGAGGTAATGAATTAGCATATCGTAAGTACGGTTTAGCAAAACGAATTATTATATCGTATGTGCGATTTAGTGAAACGAGGGAACAAATTATATTGTAGGCTATGTACGATTTAGTAAAACAATCGTATGCACAATTTAGTAAAACATAGAGAATGAATTAGTATATCGTAAGTACGATTTAGGAAAACAATATATTAAATCGTACATACTATTTAGTAAAATGAGGGAACGATTATATCGTCTGCAAGATTTAGGAAAACGAGTGAACAAATTATTATATCGTACATATGATTTAGTAAAATAAGGGAAGAAATTGTTATATATTCTGCACGATTTCAGAAAACTAGTGAACAAATTATTATATCATACATATGATTTAGTAAAACGAGGGAAGAAATTCCTAATTTGTAGCCATGATATGTATACGTATATATATATATATATATATATATATATATATATATATATATATATATATATATATACTGTCTGCATGTCATATGCAGGGCTCCGTACTAAATAATGTTTTTGTGCTAACGTTTTGAGAACGTTACTAAACACCAGATAACTTTAAATTAACTTTCTATTTACGTCACTTGAAGAACGAGAGAACCTTCCCAGAACATTCCCTGTTAGCTGGAACAGCTCTAAGAATATTATAGATATAAATAAATATTAATTTGTCGAACAAAAAACAACAAAAAAGTTAATTCAAATGAACAACCAAACATCCATGCATGTATTGACTTCCTCACCATTAGTGAAGTGCTGAACGTGCTCCGATTCTTTCTTTTGTTAATAGAAAATTACACTGGTAAAGATTCTCTGTTTAGACTTCCACTGTCGCCAGCAGAGAGAACGCAACAAACAGTAAATCACAATCGCAACGCTAAACGGCTAATTACATCAGTGCAATTTAAAATCAGAACAAGCCAGGTTCACTTTAGAAGAACACAAATCAGAGAGCCCTTAAAATCTATGGTCCACTTGTCAAATAACCTAGCGATGTTTTTCCATGTAAAACTTGCTGAGAACTTCACAAAAAGTCACTATTTTGGTTTGCTTCTAACAAACACAGCTGAAAGTTGAACAACATTAATGTTTTTACACCTGAAGTGAAATAAAATAAATGGTTTTGTGATTCTGCACGCCGGCTCAGTTTTGATGAGAAACTCACATTAGCATTTTGCTGACCTTTACCTTATGATAATATAAACTATCAGCATTATCGATTAGGAAAGAGAACAACACGATACGTTGCTGGGCAGTTCATTTCATTTGTTTGAATAAAAACAGTTTAATATTAAAGGGCCTTCCCGCTTACACTTTCCTCTGGGCTGTTATTGGAGTTTAGAATCACATAATCAAGTTCTTGTGAAGCCGAGATGCGTTTTCTCCTTCTAAAAACATTTCCCGGGTTAAGATATATGTACTTGAAAACTATAAAAGAAATATAGGACAGACTACAAAACAAAAGCCTCCATTATTCCAAAGGTTCCATGAACGATGTTTTGAGAACGATATTAAAGACCAGACAACTTTTGACAAACATTCTATTAATGTTAATATTGATTAATGTTACATTCTGTTAATAAAAATTTCTCAATTTAGGTGGTGCCAAAACATTTTGTGATCTAATCACTCAAACATCATTTAGAAGAAGTCAAAAATATGCATGACCAAGACCTGCTAAAAAACAAAGGTTTTAAAATTAAACTGGTATTTTCTTCTCTATAATGCCGTATATCCGAGTGAAACGCTTCAGGAACAACAAAATGTGGGCGGGGCTTGATTGTGTCTGTGAGGAATTGATTGGATGGTGGTTTGCTATTGGCCGATCTCATGTGAGTGACAGGTTATAGCCCCGCCCTCGTCATCAGAGAAGAGATGCTGCAAGAGGAACTTATTCTCATTCAACATTATTAACACAATAATGATGATGTGCACCGATAAATCATTTAGAATAAAACTGCAATATTACATAAAAACAAGTCAATTTTGATTTCATGGTGACTTTAAGCTGCAACTGTAAAGAAAACAAACATCTGAATGACAAATCTGGAAAATCCCAAACGCATGCACAGAACTTGCTAGTCCAGTTCTAAAATCTATAGCGAACATCTGTGATGCATGTATGTGTAAAAAATGATTGTGATTTTAACGGTAAAAGACTGTTAATTGGTTAACAGAAAGTTTCTGTACTATATACGATGAATAACAGTGATAGATCCAACTGTAAATTTAATGTAATTTTAGAGTAAAATACCGTCAAATTTACTGTTTTTGAAGTGAAAAAGAACAAGTCATTGAATAATTTACGGTGAAAAAACGTAAATATACATTCCCACAATTCCCTGCTATGTATTTTTGTTGAAATTACGGTTTCTTCCGTTATGTACATTAGGGGTTTATGTTACATTTAATGTTGTAAAATTAATGTTCATTGCATTTTTTAAATGTCATGTGTGTTACCATGATGGTGTTTAGTGTTTGTGTGTATTACACTGTGCAGCTTCAATATATTATTATTACATTTCTAGTGATATAAACTGCTTGTCAAGAGCTTAGATTAGTCATGTGACTCCCATCACCACTGTGATTGGTGGTTGTCAGTGTAATACAATGGTATAAAACATATTACTAGCCGACTTCAATAGGTCGGTAAATTAACATTATCAGATACTGAAAAGTGTTTTTTTACGGTATAATTAAGTAAAGTCTGTAAAACCTTAAATGTTGCTAACATATTTTTTTCCGGTAAATTTCTTATTTACCGTACATTTTTTTACAGTGTAGGGCGGGGCTTGATTTAGTCCGTGTGGGAATTGATTGGATGATTGTGGTTTGCTATTGGCTGATCTCATGTGAGTGACAGGTAGCCCCGCCCACATCAGCAGAGAAGAGAAGAGATGCTGAAAGAGGAATTTATTCTGATTCAAGATTATTAACACAATAATGATGATGTGCACCGATAAATCATTTAGAATAAACACTGCAATACATAAAAACGATTCAATTTTGATTTCATGGTGACTTTAATCATCACCCCTTAAATGTAACTGTAAAGAAAACAACCATCTGATTAAAAAATCTGGAAAATCTCAAACAGAACTTGCTAGTCCAGTTCTACAGTGAACATCGGTGATGTATATATATGTGTGTGTGTGTGTGTGTGTGTGTGTGTGTGTGTGTTTGTGTTTGCTGCTATGTGTGTCTCCAGGCTCAGCGACATTCCCGTGATGAGGTGACACAGGACACACATCTCTAATGAGAGCTTTTGTTCGTGTAAAACCCTCATTCCCCCGCTGGCCGTGTGTGTTTCTTGTGTGTATTCATCCTTCTTATGGCCAACTAATATGATTAATATGATTCTAGCCTGTCGTATAGTTGTGTTTGTTCAGATGTATTCGGCGGAGCGCAGAACTGCACGACTGGGATGTTTAGAGGAATTATGATTATATCTTTGTCATTTTAATGCGATTCTGGCCGATATCTCACTGGCTGAGAGACAGACATGTAATGGGTGTCAGGTAGAAGTAGAGGAATGAGATTATATTATATCGCGCTGACAGGAGAGAGAAGTGATTTCTGCACAATTTTTCCTCATTAATCGGCGATACTTCCATGTGTTTCAGAGCGAATCTTCAGGAAGAAGAGCTTCATTCTGGAGACTAGCAGATACATGAATATATAATAGTATAGTAGTAATGTTATATAAATAATAGTAACGTATTAAATAACATAATTAAGATTGAAAGATTTTGCCTAACCACTACTTTTAGATACATTTTAATAATTAGGCTACATATTTTTTTAATAATTTAATGCATGATATTGAAACTAAGAAACGTGTGGGAAAACCTCTAAACAATTCAAGGCAAATAATTCGTTAGCATCAGTTTACCACGGTAAAACACAAGTAAATCTAAATGAATGACATCGCAGGTGTCTGTATATATCAGCAACTTCATCCAATCACAAACGAGTTGAGTTGAGTTGAGTGAGTTTTTACTTTACAGTATATAAAGAGATAGTCCTAAAGTAAGACCTTTCATTCACTGAAATAAATGACCTTTGTGCAAAAGTTTGGGGTCAGTATTTTTTTTTTAAAAGAAATGAATATGTGACATTAAAAGTGACAGT
>NW_027508955.1:70000-77500 GCF_051911475.1 Siphateles boraxobius | reverse complement strand
AACTCTCTTCAAATATCAAAAAGCAACTTCAAATGGGTCTCATCCAATCAGAAAACTCTAATATCTGATACACTTTATTTTGATGCTCTTCAATAGATATTCCACTGACTAAAAGTAACTCTGCAAGTACATGTCAACTTATTCTGACCCGAACTGTCTACTAATACGGTAATGAGACGTAGTGGATATGTAAAGTGGACAATCAAAATAAAGTGTAATCAAATGTTCATGTTAGTTCACAGTGCATCAACTAATGTTAAAGGAACACGCCACAGTTTTTTGAAATATGGGTTATCCACCGTCTCCCCTACATTAAGTCTGGCAGCCGATGCTAGCTTAGCTTAGCATAATGAATGGAATCCTTTGTTGCCGGATAGCATGTTGTGAGTAAAAGTGATAAAAAAAAAAAAACGAATTACTTCTTGTGGCCTGCGTATTCACAACGCGTACAAATAGCACAGGCAAAGCACTGCTTCTTGGGCGCAGAGATATTACGCAACACCTATAATCCTCATGCAAATGAGCCCCGCCTCCACTCACTCACTCAGAGATCCACTGGTTGACGATCACACGTTGATCTGATTGGTTACAAGGTAGTTTGTGACGTCAGAAACACCAGCGATTTCAAAGCGTGTTTTTGAGACTGTCTTTGGTTCACTGCAGTTTAAAGCAGAAAATACTCAGCAATGCTGTCGACTTATGAATTTACACACGATTTGTCTTAAAGCGTCTTAAAAACACCACATAGACACATAAACAAAATTAAAAGCGGGATTTTCAACACAGGTTTTAGTAAATGTTGAAATTAACATTAATAAATAAAATTAACATAAATGCTAAAGAAGTATTGTTCATTGTTAGCTTATGGAAACTGAATAATGCGTTACCAAAATAAACAAATTATTCCTTTAATGCATTTTAGAACATGCTTTGATAGCATAGTTTATGATATCCATTTATGAACTAATTCATTAAGAGCATGAGTAAAGAGATTCTCATCACACCATGAGGAGGTTACCGGATCTTTCTGAAGACACGACTGTCACCGATGTTGTTTGACCCTAGAGAGCAGGTGAAGGGCTTTGAGAGGTGCATTATGGGACACGTACGTGTGTAGGAACAGACCCTGCATACACACACACACACACACACGTCTCAAGCGAGCTAGTGTTACAGCCCCACTGAAGTGCCTTTGTTTGATGCGTTGATGAAATTTCCACTAAAACAGGAAGATAAGGCGGGACATATTTAATGGCTCCTCCCCCTTTTCAAATAGCCAATAGCGTTTAGTTTATCTCACAGACTGACAGCACCACGGCGCCGATGATACGCTGGATTCAATAGTAGAGGATTCTTTCATTTCATTCTTAACCAACATACAGATAGAAAACGCAATAAAACTCAAGTGTTTAACCAACCGAACACACACACACTCCAACACATAATGCTCTGATGTGTCAACGGCCTCTAGGTCAGGTGGTGTTTACAGTATAGGGGGCGGAGCTTTAGATTCTAGAGAGCATTTGATTGGACAGAAGATGTGATGATAAGCTGAAGTCGGCGGTGATGTCATAAAAATCCCTGATCCATTTTAGTGGAAGTTTTGAATGCTTATATCTCCTAAATGCCAATTTCGTCATTGTTTTGAAATTGGAACACAACAGCTTATTCAGAACCTTAAAGGGATAGTTCACCTTTTTTTATTCAAAAATAAAAATTCTGTCAGTATTTACTCTCCCTCATGTTGTTCAACTGGATCACTCCTCCATAGGCTTCTTAGCAGTGGCGTCATGCCCATTCAAAGTGAGGGCACGTGCCCCCTCAGATTTTTCCTCCCTGATAATTTTATTGTGACAACTTTAAATTATCCTATAACGACATAACGACTATTATCCCAGAGCCTATAACGACTCAAATGTATTCTTCTGGATGTGTAATAAATCGGTCAGCATCAGCCCACCCCTTTTTCCTAATATGGTGTCTGTGTACATCAAATCTAGAGCGGAATCTTTGCTGTGTGTGTTCAAGCAACTCACTCGTCTCGCACGTTGAGCTGGCAATGTTTTACAGATGGTCTTGAAGTGGTAAGTGGGCAAAGCAACAAATCGGCATTGAATTAGTAATCGGATGATATTAAAAGGTAGTGGGATTATTTGTGGTTGACCTGGAAATTTTAACTTGATCAAAAAGGATTTGATATTAGCTGCGAATTCAGAGCATTAACCTAAGTTGTGTCAGTGTAACGTTAGCGATAGCTAGCCTAGTCTAACCGTAGACTAGTTGGCTAAAGTTACTGCCTGCCATACAAAGCCAATAAGCCATAGTAACGTTATTTGATCGGTTTTGAACAGTGTTGGGCAGTAGCGTCGCTACTAGTTTAACTACATTTCTCAGTAGCGTGGTGGTAGCATCGCTGTTTTCTGAATCAAATAGCTTTTCAGTAGCGAAGCTCTTTTTTTGATCAAGTAGTGCGGTAGCGTCCACACAAGCTAACGTTACATTTTCCCAAGCATTTCTAAAGCTCAAGCTCAAATCGGAAATACAACTGTTAAGTATCACTGATGCTGGATCAGTTAGTGACGGTGACTTCTTCTTCTTCTTGTTTTACGGTGGTTGGCAACCATAGGGCCATATGATTTCATTAAGTTACCGCAATACGGAAAACATGGACTGAATTGCGATATCCATGCATAAAAACAAAATTTACTGTATAACGCGGAATTTCACGGAATTTGTCAGATCTTGGAGGAAAAGAAGGTAAGTAGCCTAAACTTAAATAAAATCGCGATATAGACTAGTGTCTGTGAATATTAAACCGCTTAAAGAGTATTTAAAAATGAATCATGCATGTTCTGCGTGTGAATGAATGGCTCAGACGCGCGGATTCATTTACCACACATAAGCACACATGACGCTTGCGATGTTTTCAGTGATGGATCGATGAACTTCATCTACACAGCCGCTCTGAGAGTCACTTTAGCAGCATTTTAGCTTGATTTGAGAAAAATTATCGTCATATCAACAAAACAAAACAAAACAGAGACCCAAAGGTCTAGCTACATGGCAACCTGTCAAAATAAAACGTTGGTTTTAACCTTTGAAGAAAGTTTTGCTTAAATCATTAGCCCTACATTTTAAATAATTGGTCATTACAATTTAAACCATTAAAAAAAAGTATTTTATAGAGCCCAAATGTAATTTATTCAAAAATGTTAATAAATTATTGTTAAATTATATACGTTTCATGATTTCAATTAATTACACGTTTTTGATTACTAAAATGTTATTTAACCATTAAAATGGGAGTCCAGAAAAATGAAAACAAAATAAAACTGAATTTGGAATGTGGGAAAAAATAAAACGGATCACATAGGGCCCTACAAACCAGCTTTCTGGTGCATTACCATCACCTTCTGCTCCGTATGGTGTGACATCACGTACCAGTATCAATCCTTGGGCTGACACGTGAGAAATGGAAAAAGATGCACACACTCTTGACACCTGGTTTTGTTATAGTTTTATATAGTTATATGGTTTTATATAGTTATGTTTTTTTTTGCCAAATTGGTTTGGAACAGTTGTTGAATAAACAATTGAACTGACAAATTATGCCTGCCTATATGTTTGATTGACAATTTTATTGATCACTGAGATAGCACTGACTTGGAATTAAGTTGGTTCAATATAAACATTTAATTTGAAAAAGTAGCTTTAGATGTAGTAAACTACTTTTGCCATATTGCTGTATCTTATCTTGCTACATTTCCCAGGGTGGTAGCTTCAGTGTAGTGCAGCTACATTTAATGTAGAGTAACTGCTAGCTTAGCTCACTACATTTTCTAAGTAGCTTGCCCAACACTGGTTTTGAAACATCTGTTCTGTTTTGTCAAAGTCTCCAGCTGGTTCAATTGTTTTCAGTTTCAGCCCCTTTCACACCGAGATTCCGGAAAATACACGGATAAAGTGACCCGGGTTTGTTTGATTTTGGTTCATTCACACTGCCAGTGATTTTCCGGAATCAGAGAGTGCGTTCACACACAAGCCGTAAAAATCCCGTAAAGACACGTGACATCGATGTGACATGTAATGTCTCAGCAGCGTCTATAGTTTGCTTATGAGCTGCGATTCCTCTCTCGAGAAACCACGCTTGTGCATTTTTCTCTCTAATTCGATCATAAACTAGCGCATTACGTACCGTTTCACTCCTGCTTTCACTTCACTTCAGCGTCATCATTACGGCACGGCATTGATTACGGCTTTTGTTCACACAGCGCGCGTTCCGGGACTGATCCCGGCAATGTTACTAGGTCCCCAACCCGGCATCAATCCCGGGTCGTGTTTGCGTTCACACAGAAGGTGTTCTGGCAATTTCCCGGGATAAACGCGCTGTGTGAAAGGGGCTATCCACTCAAAAAAATTGTTTTGTGGCACTGTTCTTTTTACCCAATCATGTTTTGTTAAAGTAACACATATATTTCTTTTACCACCAAAACACTATTGTATTGCGTTTAATTAACTTAACCTGTATAATTTTCCACTTTACTTAATTATCAATCGTTAAACTAATTTAAAGGGTTTAATTTCGCGATAAACAAAAACTTAATTTGATTGTGTTCAATCTGCTTAAATATGTTAAATTAAAGTTTACTTAATCCGTTTGTGTTGGATTACATGAATGATTTGTGTTGCATTAACTGAAACTGGGCGGTGCTTGTTAGTTCCCAGCATGCTTTGCATATAGCTGAATTAAGACAAAATAAATGTTGAAATGAAGTGTTATTTCATGGTTTTTTTAGAAAATGAGGAAAGGGGAAGACTTTATAGTGTGTAATTGTGTTTAATGTTCAATTACATTGTAATTATTAGAACCATTTAAATTGCAGTGGGTTGCCATTGTGGAGAAGAGAATAGCACTTGGTTAGGATGTGGACTGATTCAAATAGGTTTGTTATTGTTGCTGAAAGAGTATATAAATCTTAGCATTTAGTATGTTAATAACAGCTAGCTATTAGCTAATAGCTAGCTGTAGTCTAGTAATTCATTTGAGAAATCATGTCAATGCTAAATACATTTATTTTTCAGTGCAGTTTTAAATAAACTAAAGCATGTTCACTAAACTTAACCGATTTAAGTTACAGGGAAGCAATTCCATTGATTAGTTTGGACTCATTCAGTTGAGTTGTCACAACACAAGGAGCTTACATAGATTCAAAAAATGTCATTAACATTAATACAAAATAATTTGCTTGTGTGGAACCACTGTCCATAATTGAATTAAGTTAGTTTAAAGAGTAATTTTTTTGAGTTTAGAAACAAGGGTGTTAAATTTGTTGTAGGCTAACTGCAAAATCCAACCTAACGTTATCAAGGCATCGACTTGATGTTTCTCCCATAGACTGTTATTCACGGTTCTTCATGGATAAGACAGCTAATTCAAATGCAGTGAAAAAGCTACAGCATAGTTGTTATACAGATCGCTATGACCGTGATGTAGGCTTAGAGTGCATGAAAGTGTAGCAGTCAGCCTCTCTCTCATGTGCTTTTCTTTAATCAACCTCTCTTTTACATAAACTTACAAAATAGATACTTTAACTTAGTCCTCAGATAGAGGAGGGTTGCTGCTAGCTCCGTTAAGGTATCCCTCCCAAACTGCATTGAAATGGTATGTTTAGCAGCCAGAATTTAAAAATTCCCCTCCAGACATGATCCATATCACCTGTCAGAAAACAATTGCAACGTCTCAGATTGTGCCCCCCCCAGAGTTTTGGCTTGCATGATGCCCGTGCTTCTAAGGGATTGACACTTGTTCCCCGAAAAGTTATTAAAGACATCGTTAAAATAGTCCAAGTGACTACAGTGGCTCAATCTTAAGTTTATCAAGCGACGAGAATACTTTTTGTGCACACAAAAAAAAAGACTTTATTTCAACTATTCATTTCCTTCTCTGTTGGCCTCTTGTCAGCTAGCGTAGTGTAATAGCGTAAAGCTACGTCTAACTATTGGCCGACGCTGGTCATGTGTGTGATGCGTGTGACGTACAACACAGAAGCGCTGCGCTGTTACACTAGTGAACTCACTCGACGCCCACAGAGAAGGACATGACTAGTTGAAATAAAGTTTTTTTGTTTTTTTTAGGGTTGCGCACAAAAAGTATTCTCGTCGCTTGATAAATTTAAGATTGCGCCACTGTAGTCACTCTGACTATTTTTATGATGTCTTTAATAACTTTTCGGGGAACAAGTTTCAATCCCTTAGAAGCCTATGGAGGAGTGATCCAGCTCTCAGATTTAATCAAAAATATCTTAATTCGTGTCCCGAAGATGAACGAAGATCTTACGGGGTTGAACAACATGAGGGAGAGTAAATACTGACATCATTTTAATTTTTGGGTGAACTATCCCTTTAAGGTTAACATATTCATACTAAAAGCTACAAAACTTACATTTTGATTTCGGATAATAACGGAGCTCAGGCGGGCTGGCCGTCCTCGACTCTCTCTCACACCCGTGATTAGTGAGAACAACCCCATCGAGCTCTTATTATTCACAGAGAAAACGAGGGTCACTGCCAATCCAGCATGAGGAGATGCACATCTGATGAGCAACACGGGACATTAGAGTTCATTATTCTCCGTTCACACGCCCGGATGTGACGAACGCTCTTCCGCAACACACACACACACACACACACACACCAGCCTCACGAAGTCTCCGTCTGTGGATTAATAACTAAACTAACAAAACGAAACAACTGTCCACATGAGAGGACAACAGAAAGCACGAACTGCACAGAATATATTATTTTTTATGATTTTCACACCCTGAGAGGAGCTCGAGAGATCAGCTGGCAGGAGCAATTAAAATGTGAAACTGTGGAGAGACTCGTTAATTACAGCGACTTCATGTTGTAAAGGGAAGATAGAAAGACCACGGTGTTATTTTCCTGAAAGCATGTTAAAAATCATTGGATTCTGTTTATTCTGCTTATTTAACATCTGCACATTGGCTAAGGAAAGACACAACACAAATGCTTTTTGTATTGTATTTGCATTTGTATTTTTGTATTTTACTGTATTGAAATAAGATTAATTTAGGACTGTTCCTCAAAAAATAAAATATAATTAGTCAGTTTTCTTGGCATCTGTACATACTTGATTTTGAGACTTAAGTCTATAAGTCTTACCAAAGCTGCATTTATTTGATATAAAATACAGTAAAAATTTTGAAATATTATTATAATGTAAATCAGCTGTTTTCTATGTGAATATATAGTAAAGTGTAACATTTATTCCTGTGATTTTCAGCATCATTACTCCAGTCTTCAGTGTCACATGATCCTTCAGAAATCACTATAATATGATGATTTGATGCTCAAGAAACATTTATGATTATTATCAGTGTTAAAACAGCTTCATATTTGTGTGGAAACTGTGATACATTTCTTTTTTCAGGATTCTTTGATGAATAAAACGTTCAAAAGAACAGCATTTATTTGAAATAG
>NW_027508955.1:62500-65000 GCF_051911475.1 Siphateles boraxobius | reverse complement strand
CAACAAAAAAATCTTAATATAGGCTATATAAATAAATATATTTATAATATGTATATATATATATATATATATATATATATATATATATATCTGATGTCAGTCCCATGAGAAGAGGACTGACAGATCCTTCATAATCACGCTCGAAAATTGATCATGGAAAACTTGTAAACTTAATTTTGGGTTATTTTAAAATTGTGATTTAGGCCACGAATTAATCACAAAATTAATATCAGTCA
Source organism: Siphateles boraxobius (assembly GCF_051911475.1). Taxonomy (NCBI): domain Eukaryota; kingdom Metazoa; phylum Chordata; class Actinopteri; order Cypriniformes; family Leuciscidae; genus Siphateles; species Siphateles boraxobius. The sequence goes on along the minus strand of NW_027508955.1, from coordinate 64,764 downwards.
TTTTTCAACAATGTGCTTTGGTATACATATATATATTAATATATAAATAAAAAAAGTTTAAAGTAGTCTTACTACTTATAGTACTTACATACAGGCGTATGCCTGGGTCAGAGTTTGCGTGAAGGACCGCACTTTTTCCCGTCAAGTTTGCTTTTTATAAATACCAATTATTGCGTCGAGAGCGGCGTACGCCTTCTTTTGTGCGTCCGCAATGTTTATAAATGAGGCCCCTGGACTTCTGGAACAATGTGCTTTGGACAGAGGAATCCAAAGTTGTATTGTTTGGGCAGTATCAAAGACATGTGTGGCTCATACCATCTGTGAAGCACTATCAGAGAATCCACTATGAGTTCTTCATCGTATCAGAGGGTACTTGAGGAAAATGTAGGACCATCTGTCCGAAAACTGGATACGCAACATGACAATGACCCAAAAACATCCCAGTAAATCCAGCAAGGAAAGGCTCAAAAGAAAGAAATGGAGAGATCTTAATCCTATACATGTATTGTTAAATAAATGATATCATGGTTAAAATTTCACTGTTTTCGGTTCAATTACATCACCTTTATCTATAGATATTGTTTGAAAGGAGAGCAAATATTGATTTGTCCATATTTCTTACAAAAGAACAAAATATTTCATGGGGTGTCCTATCTTTTTCACATGATTGTAAATAAGCATAAATAATACAACATTTATATAAATAATACAATTGATGAATAAAATATTAAATTATTATTTTAGGTTGTTATTCTTTAAATAACTTTATTTTCTTTACAAGTGACTTTATTTTCATGACACTTAAAGATATTCTACCTTAAATTCTCATTATTGTAATGAAAATAATTGACCAAACGACCATATTTCAAATTAAAGTATTTAACAGATTTTATATTATTATTTATATTTAATTTCCATTATTTAATTCATTTTAATGTCTTGTATGTTTCTTTTATTATGTGTTGAAATGTGAGCTGGACAGTGTTGACGGGCCGCAGATGTCAGTCGTATGGCAGCTGTCTTTACGGATCATTCTTTACAGACACAGTTCACCATTAAAAGTCAATGGACTGAAACACACAGAAATACATATACTGTATGGGTTCAAATGATTTTTTCCTATCAGTTTTATTGCTTCAGCAAGCGGATAAAATGTTTTCTCTAAACTTGCATTCTGGGATTGAAGGACAAATGTGATGCCTTTTAATCCTGCCAACGAGTGTGTGTGTGTACGAGTAAATTTCTGTGCATGTATTGATTTGAAAATCATGTGTGTGTGATTGGTAGAAGCGGGCGGCCCTGTTTCTCGAGCTGGACGATAAAATGAGAGTGAAGAGACGGATCACATGATGAGAAGAGAGACGGCAGAGACATTACTGTCCCACAGAGAGAACTAGAACAAACACACACACTCACGGAGAGACAGACACACAAACACACACAGAGAGAACTAGAACACACACACACACACACACACTGTCTCTCTCTCTCTCTCTCTCTCACACATACATACACACACAGAGAGAGAAACTCACACTCACACAAAACCACACATTCAAACTCTCTCTCTCTCTCTCTCTCTCTCTCTCACACACACACACACACACACACACGCACGTTTAAATTTAAACAAAAAAAGTTAAATAAAACATTACTGAAAAAATACTGTAAATGTACAGTAATGTCTAATGAAAATCATTCTACATATGAAACAAAAATCAAAAATCATATATATATATATATATTTAACAATATTATTACAACATTATTTTCCTGTTATCTCTGTAAAGCTGCTTTGAAACAATCTGTATTGTAAAAAGCGCTATATAAATAAAGGTGACTTGACTTGTGAAACAGTAAATGTGAATCGACACAATCAATATGCTTCCGGTGCGAGTGTGTGTGTGTGTGTGTGTGTGTGTGTGTTCATGTTTATATTACATTGTGTATATGTATATGTTTCCCCATGAGGAAAACAGCGTATACATCATACTAAGTAATGTTTTTTTAAAATGTAAAAATGCAGAATGTCTCCTGTGATGGGTAGGTTTAGGGATAGGGGCAGTGTGAGTGTGTGTGTGTGTGTGTGTGTGTGTGTGTGTGTGTGTGTGTGTGTGTGTGTGTGTGTGTGTGTGTGTGTGTGTGTGTGTGGGGGTGTGTGGGGGTGTGTGTGTGATGGGTAGGTTTAGGGATAGGGGCAGTGTGAGTGTGAGTGTGTGTGTGTGTGTGTGTGTGTGTGTGTGTGTGTGTGTGTGTGTGTGTGT
>NW_027508955.1:50000-60000 GCF_051911475.1 Siphateles boraxobius | reverse complement strand
ACACACACACACACACACACACACACACACACACACAGCCTGCTCAACACTGCACACCACATCAGAAATATGAGAAAACGTTAAATAAGTTCAGAATCAGTGAGCAAGCGTTTCACTGACCGCCTGATGCGAATCACACACACAAAACTGGCTGAAATGCATCTTCAGTTTCACATTCACTGTAAATAAATCTGTGCATGTTCAAATATATAATGTTGTTGTTTGATCATGAAAAAGCTCCAGTTCTTCTCTATATCAGTGTCAGTGTTTCTGAACTCCTGAAACGCCTCCATTGCAGTCTTGAGTTTCTTCCGGGAACGAACACGTCACAATATTCCTCATTATAATAATTAATACGCAGAATAAAGGGGCGGGGCCTGGTTGAGTTAGTTAGTAGTGTGTTAAAACCAAGCGTACATTATTCATGCATACTATTCATGCATTCAAACATACTTTATTCCACTAAAAAGATACATTTGTAAAGATAAAGGAAAAAAGATTTTTTGACGTTTTCGATGCAGCAAAAAGAAAGAAATGCCAGAGAAATTTTCTATTTATTAAAAGTAATCTTTGAAGGATGAACAAATAATGTATAATATTTATGAATAAAAGATGTGTGATGTACTTGAAAGCATTTTACTATTTCTGCAGAACTTCCATGGTTACAGTGAGTGTTACTACGGTAACACATGGTGAATGTTGCTGATCTGTGGACTTAAAGCCTATAACTAGTTCATTCATGGAACGATGTTTCTCCTGGTTTCCACGTCAGCGCAGTTTGATCCGTTAATAACGCAGAAATGTTAACGCTTCTCACTAGATCTCGCAGCGATGTTAATTTTTCAGTGGAGAACTCAAATGCTTTCTTTAGAGGATCTCGCTGTGTATAACAGTGTCGCTAGATCAAGATCGGTTTGCGCTGCACTGACGTTGGACCAAACTGATAAACGGTCCGTGAAGCACAAAATAATCAGTTTCGTTCCGCTTTCATTACGTTTGCCATTTGATGTTGCGCATCACTAGTTGTGGTGCTTTTTGGTCAGCAGGAAAAATGGTCCAACGAATCGTTCGGTTTGTAATGCGTACCGAACCGGAAGCCTCGTACCGAACGGTTCAATACGAATATGTGTATCGTTACACCCCTACTAGTTAGATCTTGAATCACAACATCAGCTTAAAGGACAATTCCGGCAAAAAACAACAAAAATAACGACTTTATTTCAACTATTGATTTCCTTCTCTGTGGGCGTCGAGTGAGTTCACTAGTGTAACAGCGCAGCGCTTCTGTGTTGTACGTCACACGCATCATCACACACATGACCAGCGTCAACCAATAGTGAGCCTGCGTGTGACGTAGCTCTACGCTATCGCACTACGCTAACTGACTCGAGGCCCACAGAGAAGGAAATCAATAGTTGAAATAAAGTCGTTATTTTTGTTTGTTTTTACGCACAAATGGTATTCTCGTCGCTTGATAAACTTAAAGTGTAAATTGCAGGTTAAATTTTTCACGAAGATAATGCAATGTGCTTATTAAACATAAAGATAAGAACCGCCCACCATTGTTTTTTATGTTTTTTATACTTAAATGCCGAATATAATATGAAAAGTTGGTACGTTTTACAGTGGTTTTAACCACGCCCCCTCCCTTCCACCAGGCTGGGCGTTACGTCATAACAGGGACTCCAAGCCTAGAGTTACCGTTAGTCTAACGGCAAGTAACAAAAATGGTGAACTATTGTGTTTGTGCGGGATGTACAAATACTTCTAATACGGGAGAGAGGCTCTACAAGTTCCCCAAGGACAAACGGCTGATTCGTGCCTGGGAGAAGTTTGTGGCTACGAAGCGAGCTGATTTTACTGGTGCCTCTGTGACAAAGTCGCGGATCGAGCTGCTCCGCTAAACTCCGAAACGCGTTCACCTCACGACAGCACATGCTCTCCACTGCTGATTCCATTGGGTGGCATAGCCCACACAAACACCTGTCAAACACAGCGATAGGGACATCTATCTATTTTTTTCTTTCTGACACTGAGCATTGTTAATTAGTTGCGGGTTAGCACATGCAATATCGCGTTCTGTCAACAGATGCCAGCAAAAGCACCATTGTGCCTGTGCAGTGTGTGCATCTCTACAGCTCTGATTGGGACCACTAACACCATGTAAGTAAATAATGTCTTCAGTTGTTGTCCCTTCTTGTCTATTCTACATGACGGCAAGATTTTGAAAAGACTTTAGCTTGTTTCCTAATGTTATCCGGGCTAGCACCAGGCTAACCTAGGCTAGCTCTAGCTACTCACCAGGAAACCTAGCCAACCCTCCACTAATTTTCCTCACACCAAGCATTAATAACTCTTTGAGGGCCATGATTTCTGACAATTTCCTCCCCTCTCTCACGCCTGACTGGTTAAAAATTGTAAGGCTGTGGTCAATCAAGAATTTGATGGTTTCCCACCTCTTCAGTCTTCCAGTCGTTCTCCATAGTCAAACCGCAAACAGTAGGAATCTAGCAGAGTACGGGTTGCTACTCCCTGTTATGACGTCATCACCCAGTTACGGTAAAAAACATGCTACCTTTGAAGAGACCCCAATAAATGGTATTTTAATGCATTTTAAGACAGAAATTTTTAAATATATATATATATATATATATATATATATATATATATATATATTGAGCACTTTAATTAACACATTAATTGATTGTGGTGCTTAACCTGCAATTTACACTTTAAGATTGAGCCACTGTAGTCACTTGGACTATTTTAACGATGTCTTTAATAACTTTTCGGGGAACAAGTGTCAATCCCTCAGAAGCCTATGGAGGAGTGATCCAGCTCTCAGATTTAATCACAAATATCTTAATTCGTATTGCGAAGATGAACGAAGGTCTTACGGGGTTGAACAACATGAGGGAGAGTAATTACTGACAGAATTTTCATTTTTGGGTGAACTATCCCTTTAAGCCTTAAAATTCAGCATAATTAAGGGCGTGGCCACTTGAGTGACAGGTGGATTGCCGCTGATGTCACTACTAGCCGTTTGTCTGCTGTCTGTTAGCATCACGTCTCCTCAGCTTATCCGCCTCGCTGCACATTTTAGTTTATCCGGGATTGACGCGCGGCCAAGATGGCGACGGCCGGCTCCGCTCACTTAGGGCTTCAAAAACGTTCTTCAGAAACATCAACATCACGGACACTACGTCCATATTTTTATAGACTCTATGGTTGAAGCTGGCGGTTATGGTAAGAGGCGGGATATTTCCCAAACATGCTCAAAGCTCTTGACCAATCACAACACACTGCTCCAGCCGACCAATCAGAGCACAGTGTGCTTTTCACAAGGCGGGGCTTCATAGAGACAGGAAGTAAACAGAGCGTTACTGACAGACTGGGAAGAGAGGAGCCGCAACAATGGAGAATATGAGGAAAATAATCAGCATTCAAGCAGGAAAACCGAGCCTAAAAACAACATCAAGACTGTAAAAGGGTATAATAGGTCCTCTTTAAGACTTTACACCCATAATCAAACGTCTGGCTGTGAGAATCTCCCACACACTTCACATGAGCACCATCAGCAGAAGATGATCCACTCTTACAGGATTTCTGCTCTCGAACCACTATCCAGTGGCGTCTTCACATCACAGGCGGGAGTGTGTGTGTGTCTCCCACACAACCGCTCGCAAACCATCTTTTGACTAATTGCTGGTGTTTTTCATTGAATGAGCCGAAAGAAGGCAGATAATTACACACATGTGCCCTTTCGTTTCTTCACCCCGAGAGTTGCTTAACCTTTAGCGAAAGACAGACGACCCGGGCGGCATCCATCTATAACGGCACATCGCCGTACAGAGACTCGGGCTTCGTCTACATAAATCCAATAATATCTAAATATAATAATATCTATATGAATAAAATATAATCTGAAAATAAACATAACTGCGTTTTCGTTTAAAAACGCTCTCCGTCCACACTAGCGTTTTCAAGTGTTTAAGTGTGGATGAGAAACTTTTGGAAAACGCATGAAAAAGCTAAATAATAAAGTTAGCGCGCACTTCTTCTGACAGGATAATTTTATTTAGCAAAATATCTCAGCATTCACTGATGAACCAGGTCGCACTCACATAAATGAACAAAATGACTCGGAAAAAAGATTCGTTCATTTTGATGAACGAGATTCAAATATCCGAGTGAGTAAAATGATCCGAACTTCCTACTTCTACACGAAAGCATATCCTTCTGCAACTACAGCCCACCGAACACCAGGAACATCAGTCCGATCGCACGATAGAAGGCCGTAAACAGGGCGCGTGGCTTTGCTTGCGCGTGCACGTGCGTTTGATGCACGGCTCCAGATATAATAAAGGCTTATCGTTTGGAGGCAATTTCACAGCAGCACGCGCCTAATTGAACAGTCTGTTTCAAGCTCTCTCTTCTCCCTCCGAAGCCGAGCCGCCGGGAACAATCTGAGAAATGACAGCTTCCTCGAGTCATTGAGCAGGGCTGCGGCGAGAACACACACACACACACACACACACACACACACACACACGCACGCAGGACCTGGATAGAGAAAGCAAGCAGCGGACATTGGTGAGCACCATTCAGAGTTTAATTACTATCAAATTACTCTTCAATTTCTCACTTTCAATTGCAGAAAATTTTAAATGAGGTTGCAAACAGGACTCAGGAGCTAGGATTCAAATTAAAAGTCTAAAGTTAAAAAAAAAATTATGTTTTGTTAAAATCAATAGAAGTTCAAAGAAATTCATATAGCCACAAAACATGTCAAACATTTGTCGATGCTGGCTTCACAGCCTTATTTAAAATAAAATAAAAAGTTTTTAGGCTTACAGACAGAAAATAAATAAAGAAAATGCTCTCAAACACTCTCTCTCACACACACACACACACAATCATCCTCTCTCTCTCACACACACACACACACTTCATATTCCACATTCTCTCACAGTTGTTCTCTGCACCTTTTCTCTCGCACATTATTCGAGATTGAGAAATCTTGTTCTCTCTGTCATCACCCAGTGTTCATCAGCCCTTATTACTGTTGCACTAATTGGAAGATGAGTCTCGATTAATCACGTGCGCGCGCGCACGCACACACACACACACACACACACGGCGAACGGAGTCACAGAGAGACTTAATTGGGCCACCGATTGGCTGAGACTAATTGAGCATTGATGGGAGTGCATGAGTGTACGTGAGAGCGCGACAGTGACAGGCCAGTCCAATTAAAACACACACACACACACACACACACACACGCTCCTCTCGTGTCTCTGCTTTAATTGCCGGTTGAAGGTTTGAACTGTTCTTTTTTCTTCTTTATACTAATTGTCCGGCGTCCTTTAGAGGCCTGAACAACATCTAACTACAAAAACAAACTCATGCTTATTAAAGACAAGCTTCGCCGAGACGTGTTGCTTTTTTTTGTTGTTGTTTTTTTGCTTTTAATAAAACCAGCAGCATGTCAGGAGCATGATGGGATACTCTTTAAAAAAAAAAACAGCACCATTCCACCCATCTATCAATTCGAAACACAAACACAGCCAACAATAACCACTAACCAAATTATCCATTTATTTGCCACTGCTATTAATAAGCTAGATGACTTTATTAATAGACATAACGCGTGTTTGAGGCTAATGATCTTACATCGCCGTCCGATAATGAGAGCGTAATGAAAAATATAATGAAGTAAAAACTCATACTGTAGGAGAACATGATGCACTCTGGGAAACTCTACACTTTAACTAGACGTCATCCATCACAGCTCGTGCATAAGCCGAATATTATCTGTGAACAGTATGGAGCTGTCCTTGTGGAAAATAGAGCGATATTACCGATGCATTTCTGGGTCAAGATGTGCTGCGGGAATAAAAATGATTCCAATAAATGCTTAAGACTAACAAGTTACTCTGGGAAGGTAACGGTGAACTTTATGCTTTTTGCACTTTATCCGGGTACAAATAGTCAAGTTAGTAATAATGAGAAGAAGAAGAAAGGGAGAGAGACAAAGATCAGCATCATAACAAAGAGTTAGAAACTCTGAGACGAAGTACAACAGGCAAATGTATTATTAGATACAATTAACCCTCCGCCTCGGCGCTGATGTGGGGAAAGAGGCTGAAACTAAAGTGAGATACTGAGACATTATTAGGGGTGTTTGGTGAGTCAAGAATCACTGTTATTATTGTTGCTCATGCACAGAGTTTGTGATGTGAACAAAACTTCAGTCTTTGTGCTGCATACAGGAGCTCATAACTTCTTAACAACCCAAGCAACCACTCAAAACAGCCTAGCAACCCTATAGCAACCAACAAGAACACCATAACAACCCCATAGCAACCACTCAGAACACCCTAGTGACCTCATAGCCCTATAGTAAACTCATAGCCACCACTAAAAACACCCTAGCTACCCCAAAGCAACCACTCAAAACACCCTAGTAACCTCATAAACACCTCTTAGAACTTCTTAACAACCCCATAGAAACAGACAGAGTCTTTGTTGCATATGAGAATTGTGTGCTGGTGCTTTACTCAGGGATCAGATGCAGCAGAAAACAGTTGCACACGATCTTACAAACACACATTGGAGGAGGAAACAGAGGCACAACTACTGACCAGAAGATCACAGACACTCTTTACATAACAGACAGGAAGAAAACACCTAGCCTAGCAACCACTCAGAACACCCTAGTGACCCCTTAGCAACCACATAGAACATCCTAGCAACCCTTTAGCAACCTCAGAACTTCTTGACAACCCGAGCAACCCCATTGCAACCACTAAAAACAGCCTAGCAACCCTATAGCAACCAACTAGAACACCATAACAACCCCATAGCAACCACTCAGAACACACTAGTGACCTCATAGCCCTAGTAAACTCATTGCCACCACTAAGAACACCCTAGCTATCACCCATAACATCTTAGCAACTCATTTGCAACCACTCACAACAACCTAACAACCATATAACAACCACTCAGAAAACCATAGAAACCACAAACAACCACCAGAACACCCTAGCAACCTCATAGTCTTAGTAAACTCATTGCAACCACCCAAAACAGCCTAGCAACCCTACAGCAACCACCAGAAGACAATAGCAACCAATAGCAACCAATCAGAACACCCTAGCGACCCTATAGCCAGAGTAAACTTATAGCTACCACTAAGAAAACCCTAGCAAGCCGTTTAGCAATCACTAAGAACACCATAGCAACCCCCCAGAACATTCTAGCAACCCCATTGCAACCACCTAAAACATCTTAGCAACTCCGTTTCAACTTCCCAGAACATCCTAGCAACCACCCAGAACAGTCTAGCAACCTTATAGCAACCACTCAACACAATAGAAACTCCATAGCAACCACCAGAAACACCTCAGCAACCTCAAAGCCCTAGTAAACTCATAGAAACCACTAAGAACAACCTAGCAACCCTTTAGTAACCACTCAGAACACCCTAGTAACCCCATAGCAACCTCTCAGTCTTCTTAACAACCCAATAGAAACTATTTAGAATATCCCAGCAACTCCATTGTAATCACCCAAAACAGCTTAGCAACCCTACAGCAACCACCTAGAACACAACAGCAACACCATAACAACCACTCAGAACACCCTAGCGACCTCATAGCCCTAGTAAACTCATAGCTACCACTAAGAACACGCTAGCAACTCCGTTGTGACCTCCCAGAACATCCTAACAATCCCATCGCAACCACCCAGAACAGCCTAATAACCCTTTATCAACCAATTAGAGCACCTTAGCAACCACCCAAACACACTATCAACCACTCAGAAAACCCTAGCAACCCAATAGCAACCATCCAGAACCCCATAGCAACAACACAGAACACCCTAGTTAACCCCTTAGCAACCACCCAAAACACCCGAGCAACCGTCCACAGCACAGCATCATGATGGCGTCAGATACAGCATGAGTTCTGTACAGGTGAACATCACTCACGTGTTCCTCAGCTCTAAATTGACCGTCTTTAATAATCAGAGCACATCTCAGTCAGTGATCTGTAATAGAGAAACTCATCAGTTTTCATCTCTTCATCATAATTTAGTCCCACTGACAGAAACAACTTTATGCAGCGAGTTTGAGGACAACACTCAACTCAACACACTTCATCTTCATGAGGAACAAAACAATAATGATGCTGAACAACACGACGACTTTCAAACTCAGATGAGACTCTTGCCTCCGGATGTCTCTTTTATTGAAATTAGTGAAATTACACTATGCAGCCAGCCTAACTCAGGCTAAAGCCATCCGTTGAGCTTGACAAAAAAGGCAAGCTGGTCTGGCGTTGACGTAAAATAGAATTGTGCAATGTGGAAAATTCAAGATATGAATTGCCCTTGTATGAGTTCTTGTATTTTGTGTTTATAACATAATATAGTTAAACAATATCACACGAGCAAGAGTACTTTTTTCTCGAAAATCAGCACAATTACAACTATGACATTAATTTTATACAACAGTTCAATAAACAATAAGCTGATTATATGAACTGACAGTTTTTAGTCACAACGTTGTCTGTTTTTGCTCTATTTTGCCAAACGACATTTTTCAATCAAATCGGGTGCGTCAATGATTCAATCATAAATTCAGTGGATGAATCAGCCGGTTTGAACAAATCAGTTCAATAAATGATTCTGATTCACTTTTCACAACTTGTCGCTAGCAGGTTTTAGTTTTATATGCCTATAATAGTATTTAATTTTTCCTAAAACTTTATATTTCTACATTCAATCTATTATACAACGAGAATACAACAGAAACCTTGCGTCTCCCAGCAGCAACACACAGTAATGTTTAGTTCTTGAATGATTCACCATCTTTGAACAAAACAGGTGAGTCAATGATTCAATGACTCATTCATAAATGGTAAATGTTAGTGTTATAAAGTTAGTGGACATTTGCTTCTTTCATAAATTAATCAGCAGGTTTTAACAAATCAGTTGAATAAATTATTCTGATTCACTTAATATATATATAAATATATATATTATAAGAAGGATGGCCTTTTTCCACTTGAACATCTGACCCCCAAAATGTCTCTGCATGGCCCTGAAAAGCAACTACCTCAACATAAATGTGTACAAATTATTAAAAATATCACTCACATGACTCTAAACTGTGCTGTCAGTCATATAATACCTCTTTCAAGTGTTTAATTTCTTTAAAAAAAATATTTGATTAAGATTATTACACTATTTTACCAAAAAAATGGAATTGACAGATAAACATTACCAATTGAACAAATCTAAAATATTTCAGAGGGTTAATCATTATAATTCTGTTCAGCATTTATAAAAGAAACCCAAAGCTTGTGGACTCTGGATCCGTTCAGGCTGAGAATGAGCATCAGTCGCTCAAACTCTCGCTGGGACCGTCTCACACACACACACACACACACACACACACACACACACACACACACACACACACACACACACACACACACACACACACACACACACACACACACACACACACACACACACACACACACACACACACACACACACACACACTCTCTCTCGCCCGCTCTGCCACCTGCTCCTCGTCCAGCAGAATGAGCTGGTAATGAGAGCAGGAATAACACAGGAGAATAAGAGGATCTGTCACTGGACCACTGGCTCCTGGATGATCCCGATCCCTGCCAAGAGCTCGAGAGGAGCCGAGCCAAACCAGAGTTAAACATTTACAGAAGAAATCTGAGTGGAGATTGCCTTTGTAACACATAGGGCTGGGGTTGCAAGGATGGCATGGGGTTGCTAGGGTGTTCTTATACCCTATAGTACTGTAGGAATGTCCTGATGTATATTCAGGATCTGTATATATACCGCAGTGTAAGAACATATCTAAAAAATATGTGTGCTGCATTTAAAGTGTTACACCACTGTGAGATTATCAGCTGGTAATGGTTTGTTCTGAAGGAACTGGTATAAAACA
>NW_027508955.1:30000-47500 GCF_051911475.1 Siphateles boraxobius | reverse complement strand
ACACACTCACCACACACACACTCACTCACTCACTCACACAAACTCTAACTCACTCACTAATACACACTTACACTATTTCACTCTCTCGCTCACACACTCACTCACTAACACACTCACTGACTCTCTCACACACTCTCACACTCACTCCCTCACTCACACACACACACACTCACACTATCTCTCTCTCTCATTCACACACTCACTCACTCACTCACACACTCACTCACACACTCAGTCACTCACACACTCACTCACTCACTCACACAACTCTCACTCACTCACTCACTCATACACACTCACACACTCACTCTCTCACACACTCACACACTCTCACTCAATCACTCACTCACACACACTCACTCACTCTCTCACACACTCTCACTCACTCACTCACACTAACCCTCACTCACTCATACACACACTCACTCACACTATCTCACTCTCTCACACACTCACACTCACTCACACACTCACTCACACTATCTCACTCTCTCACTCACTCTCACTCACACTATCTCACTCTCTCACACACTCTCACTCACTCACTCACTCTCTCACACACTCTCACTCCTCACTCACCCTCACTCACACACTCACTCACACACTCACTCACTCACACACTCACACACACACTCACACACACACACACACACACACTCACTCACTCACTCACAAACTCTAACTCACTCACTCATACACACTCACACTATTTCACTCTCTCCGCTCACACACTCACTCACTAACACACGCACTGACTCTCTCACACACTCTCACACTCACTCCCTCACTCACACACTCACACTATCTCACTCTCTCATCCACACACTCACTCACTCACTCACTCACACACTCACTCACACACTCAGTCACTCACACACTCACTCACTCACTCACTCACACACACAAACTCTCACTCACTCACTGACTCATACACACTCACACAAACTCACTCTCACACACACACAACACTAACTCACACACACACTCACACACACTCACTCACTAACTCATACACACTCACACACTCACTCTCTCACACACTCACACACTCTCACTCAATCACTCACTCATCACACACTCACTCACTCTCTCACACACTCTCACTCACTCACTCACACTAACCTCACTCACTCATACACACACTCACTCACACTATCTCACTCTCTCACACACTCACACTCACTCACACACTCACTCACACTATCTCACTCTCTCACACACTCTCACTCACACTATCTCACTCTCTCACACACTCTCACTCACTCACTCACTCACCCTCACTCACTACTCACTCACTCACACACCACACACACACACTCACACACACACTCACACACACACTCACCTCACTCACTCACACAAACTCTAACTCACTCACTCATACACTCACACTATTTCACTCTCTCGCTCACACACTCACTCACTAACACACTCACTGACTCTCTCACACACTCTCACACTCACTCCCTCACTCACACACTCACACTATCTCACTCTCTCATTCACACACTCACTCACTCACTCACTCACACACTCACTCACACACTCAGTCACTCACACACTCACTCACTCACTCACTCACACACACAAACTCTCACTCACTCACTGACTCATACACACTCCACAAACTCACTCTCACACACACACACTCACACACTCTCACTCAATCACTCTCACCACACACTCACTCACTCTCTCACATACTCTCACTCACTCACTCACACTAACCCTCACTCACTCATACACACACTCACTCACACTATCTCACTCTCTCACACACTCACACTCACTCACACACTCACTGACACTATCTCACTCTCTCACACACTCTCACTCACACTATCTCACTCACTCTCTCACTCACTCACACTATCTCACTCTCTCACACACTCTCACTCACTCACACTCTCACTCACTCACACACTCACTCACTCACTCACACACACACTCACTCACACACTCACACACTCACTCACTCACACAAACTCTAACTCACTCACTCATACACACTCACACTATCTCACTCTCTCACTCACACACTCACTCACTCACTCTCTCACACACTCACACACTCACTCACTCACTCACTCACGCACTCTCTCACACACTCTCACTCACTCACTCACTCACTCACTCACTCACACTAACTCTCACTCTCACACACTCTCACTCACTCACTCAAACTATCTCACTCTCTCACACACTCGCACTCACTCACTCACACACTCACTCACTCACACTATCTCACTCTCTCACACACTCTCACTCACACTATCTCACACACTCTCTCACTCACGCACTCACTCACTCACTCACTCACTCACTCACTCACTCACACTATCTCACTCTCTCACACACTCTCTCTCACTCACTCACTCACTCACACTATCTCACTCTCACACACTCTCACACACACACACACACTCACTACTTCTCACTCACTCACACACTCACTCACTCACACACACACTCACTCACACACACACTCACTCACTCACACACTCACTCACTCACACACTCACTGACTCTCTCACACACTCTCACTCACTCACACACACACTCTCACTCACTCCCTCACTCACACACACACACTCACACTATCTCACTCTCTCATTCACACACTCACTCACTCACTCACTCACTCACACACTCACTCACTCACACACTCACTCACACACTCAGTCACTCACACACTCACTCACTCACTCACACACTCACTCACACACTCAGTCACTCACACACTCACTCACTCACTCACACACACTCACACTATCTCACTCTCTCACTCACACACTCACTCACTCACTCACTCACACACACTCACACACTCACTCACTCTCACTCACTCACTCACTCACTCACTCGATCGCTCACTCGCTCACTCGCTCACTCACTCACTCGCTCACTCACTCACTCACACTAACCCTCACTCACTCATTCACACACTCACTCACACACTCACTCACACTATCTCACTCTCTCACACACTCACACTCACACACTCACTCACTCACACTATCTCACTCACTCTCTCACTCACTCACTCACTCACACTATCTCACTCTCTCACACACTCTCTCTCACTCACTCACTCACACAAACTCTAACTCACTCACTCATACTATCTCACACACTCACTCACTCACTCTCTCACACACTCACTCACTCACTCTCTCACACACTCTCACTCACTCACTCACTCACTCACTCACTCACTCACTCACTCACACTAACTCTCACTCACTCACTCACTCACACTAACTCTCACTCACTCACTCACTCACACTAACTCTCACTCACTCACTTACTCAAACTATCTCACACACTCACACTCACTCACTCACACTATCTCACGCTCTCACACAATCTCACACTCTCTCACTCACTCACTCACACTATCTCACTCTCTCACACACTCTCTCTCACTCACTCACTCACACTATCTCAATCTCTCACACACTCTCACACACACACACACACACACACACACACACACACACACACACACACACACACACACACACACACACACATGGCCTAATGAACTACATCTGGTCTTCACACCCTCCCACTCACAGTGTTTGCATTGTATGCATGTTAGTGTGTGTGTGTGTGTGTGTGTGTGTGTGTGTGTGTGTGTGTGTGTGTGTGTGTGTGTGTGTGTGTGTGTGTGTGTCCGTGTGCAAGTGACAGAAAGCACAGTGAACAGGCAGATGAGAGTTTCCGTCCGCACCTCAAAGCAACACGAGCGGAAGATCCTGCGAACATCAGAAGAGATTTAATATTTCCACGGATCATCGACCGCCGCTAGTCGAGGGAAATCAGGGGTTAGCGCTCTGGAACAACTTTATATTTTGGAATCAGTTTTGGAGTAATTGATCATCAAGACCATCATTCCACTGAAGTTCAGCTGCCATGTGACATGAAAGTGAATAAAGATATATAACATTTCAAATACAGATGACTAGAAATACATCAGAATAAATGACATAAATCCAGTTGAGATTCTGTCATTACATCACATGTATATAATGTGACGAATAAAGAACCTTGAACTTTACATTGTTCTTCTGAAAAACAGTATTGTGGACAGACAATCTACTGTTATGAATCTTTGTGATGTTCTTTTTAAAGCTTGATGAAATTTGTATTGAAGCTTGTTTCCGCCACAGAATAAAAATAAAAAAATGGTTATTTTGACCTTGTATCTTGCAATTCAGAATTTTTTACTTGTAATTGTGAATTTTTCCTAATTTTGAGGGGGGGGGGGGGTCGAAAAAAGTAGTGGTGTCAAATCGACCAATCACAAAAAATATAAATATATATATATATATATATATATATATATATATATATATATATATATATATATATATATATATATATATATATACAGGTCATTCTCAAAAAATTTGCATATTGTGATAAAGTTCACATTATTTTCCATAATGTAATGACAAAAATTAAACTTTCATATATTTTAGATTCATTGCACACCAACTGAAATATTTCAGGTCTTTTATTGTTTTAATACTGATGATTTTGGCATACAGCTCATGAAAACCCAAAATTCCTGTCTCAAAAAATTAGCATATCATGAAAAGGGTCTCTAAACAAGCTATTAACTTAATCATCTGAATCAACTAATTAATTATAAACACCTGCAAAAGATTCCTGAGGCTTTTAAAAACTCCCAGCCTGTTTCATTACTCAAAACCGCAATCATGGGTAAGACTGCCGACCTGACTGCTGTCCAGAAGGCCATCATTGACACCCTCAAGCAAGAGGGTAAGACACAGAAAGAAATTTCCTGAACAAATAGGCTGTTCCCAGAGTGCTCTATCAAGGCACCTCAGTGGGAAGTCTGTGGGAAGGAAAAAGTGTGGCAAAAAACGCTGCACAACGAGAAGAGGTGACCGGACCCTGAGGAAGATTGTGGAGAAGGACCGATTCCAGACCTTGGGGGACCTGCGGAAGCAGTGGACTGAGTCTGGAGTAGAAACATCCAGAGCCACCGTGCACAGGCGTGTGCAGGAAATGGGCTACAGGTGCCGCATTCCCCAGGTCAAGCCACTTTTGAACCAGAAACAGCGGCAGAAGCGCCTGACCTGGGCTACAGAGAAGCAGCACTGGACTGTTGCTCAGTTTTGCATGTCATTCGGAAATCAAGGTGCCAGAGTCTGGAGGAAGACTGGGGAGAAGGAAATGCCAAAATGCCTGAAGTCCAGTGTCAAGTACCCACAGTCAGTGATGGTCTGAGGTGCCATGTCAGCTGCTGGTGTTGGTCCACTGTGTTTTATCAAGGGCAGGGTCAATGCAGCTAGCTATCAGGAGATTTTGGAGCACTTCATGCTTCCATCTGCTGAAAAGCTTTATGGAGATGAAGATTTCATTTTTCAGCACGACCTGGCACCTGCTCACAGTGCCAAAACCACTGGTAAATGGTTTACTGACCATGGTATTACTGTGCTCAATTGGCCTGCCAACTCTCCTGACCTGAACCCCATAGAGAATCTTTGGGATATTGAGAAGAGAAAGTTGAGAGACGCAAGACCCAACACTCTGGATGAGCTTAAGGCCGCTATCGAAGCATCCTGGGCCTCCATAACACCTCAGCAGTGCCACAGGCTGATTGCCTCCATGCCACGCCGCATTGAAGCAGTCATTTCTGCAAAAGGATTCCCGACCAAGTATTGACTCTTGAGTGCATAACTGAACATAATTATTTGAAGGTTGACTTTTTTTTTGTATTAAAAACACTTCTTTTATTGGTCGGATGAAATATGCTAATTTCTTGAGACAGGAATTTTGGGTTTTCATGAGCTGTATGCCAAAATCATCAGTATTAAAATAATAAAACACCTGAAATATTTCAGTTGGTGTGCAATGAATCTAAAATATATGAAAGTTTAATTTTTATCATTACATTATGGAAAATAATGAACTTTATCACAATATGCTAATTTTTTGAGAAGGACCTGTATATATTAGATAAAATATATAATAATATATACTCTTCTGAGACTACAATCAGATTTGCAAGTTCTCGAAATAATAAACAAGTCAATTTTAAATATAAAGATAAATAGCTGCAAATCATTTTTTTTTGAGGGGGAAACAAGCTTTTTAGAATTTTAATTTCTGGCTGAATTATTCCTGTTAATGCATCTGAATGTGCGTGTGTGTGTGTCTGAGTCTGTGTGTGAGAGTGTGTGCGTGTGTGTGTGTGCGTGTGTGTGTGTGTGTGTGCGCTGTGAGTGAGTGAGTGAGTGAGTGTGTGAGTGAGTGTGTAAGTATGTGTGTGTGTGTGCATGTGAGTGTGTGTGAGTGAGTGTAATTTTGTGTGTGGGGGGGGGAGACATCTGTTTGTGCATCTATAAGTGTGTGTATGAGTGTGTGTGTGTGCGTTTGTCTGTGAGTGTTTGTGAGAGTGAGTCTGTGGTGTGCGTGAGCATGTGTGTGTGAGCGAGTATGTGTGTGTGTGTGTGAGCAAGTGTGAGTATGTGTTTGTGTGTGTGAGTATGTGTGTGTGTCTGTGTGTGTGAGAGAGTATGATTTTGTGTGTGTGTGTGTGTGTGTGTGTGTGTGTCAGCGAGTGTGAGTATGTTTGTGTGTGAGTGTGTGTGTGTGTGCGAGTGTGATTATGTGTGTGAGCGAGTGTGAGTATGTGTGTGTGAGCGAGTGTGAGTATGTGTTTGTGTGTGTGAGAGAGTAGGAGAGCGGGGTATGTTGTCACACTTTTCACACTGTCTAACATTTACTGAGCACCATACATCACAATGGTATAAATATTATACCAAATGAAAGAAGGAAGTCTTGGGCACATATGTTGTAGTCATAACATCTTCATATCTTATCTCATTATAGAGTTGTAGACTGTAGAATAGAGAGTGTGCACTTGAGACAATTTGCCCCATCGGAGGTTAAGTTGTCACACTAGATTATCTAAAAATAAGAACACAACTACTTAATTGCGAATATAGATTTTTTTTAAATTTATTTTTATTTATGATTTTAATTTATTTCGAACCAAAACTGGAAATATAAACTATTGTGCCTGTAAAATCTGGAAAAACAATTATTTAAATCCAAACCATGCACATTTCCATCAAAATTTCCATTGTTGCTAGAGCCTGGCAGAGCAGAGTTGGTGCTAGAGCCTGGCAGAGCAGGTTTGGTGCTAGAGCCTGGCAGAGCAGAGTTGGTGCTAGAGCCTGGCAGAGCAGGGTTTGTGCTAGAGCCTGGCAGAGCAGGGTTGGTGCTAGAGCCTGGCAGAGCAGGGTTGGTGCTAGAGCCTGGCAGAGCAGGGTTGGTGCTAGAGCCTGGCAGAGCAGGGTTGGTGCTAGAGCTTGGCAGAGCAGGGTTTGTGCTAGAGCCTGGCAGAGCAGTTTTGGTGCTAGAGCCTGGCAGAGCAGTTTTGGTGCTAGAGCCTGGCAGAGCAGAGTTGATGCTAGAGCCTGGCAGAGCAGGGTTTGTGCTAGAGCCTGGCAGAGCAGGGTTTGTGCTAGAGCCTGGCAGAGCAGGGTTGGTGCTAGAGCCTGGCAGAGCAGGGTTGGTGCTAGAGCCTGGCAGAGCAGAGTTGGTGCTAGAGCCTGGCAGAGCAGAGTTGGTGCTAGAGCCTGGCAGAGCAGAGTTGGTGCTAGAGCCTGGCAGAGCAGAGTTGGTGCTAGAGCCTGGCAGAGCAGAGTTGGTGCTAGAGCCTGGCAGAGCAGGGTTGGTGCTAGAGCCTGGCAGAGCAGGGTTGGTGCTAGAGCTTGGCAGAGCAGGGTTTGTGCTAGAGCCTGGCAGAGCAGTTTTGGTGCTAGAGCCTGGCAGAGCAGTTTTGGTGCTAGAGCCTGGCAGAGCAGAGTTGGTGCTAGAGCCTGGCAGAGCAGGGTTTGTGCTAGAGCCTGGCAGAGCAGGGTTTGTGCTAGAGCCTGGCAGAGCAGGGTTGGTGCTAGAGCCTGGCAGAGCAGGGTTGGTGCTAGAGCCTGGCAGAGCAGAGTTGGTGCTAGAGCCTGGCAGAGCAGGGTTGGTGCTAGAGCCTGGCAGAGCAGTTTTGGTGCTAGAGCCTGGCAGAGCAGTTTTGGTGCTAGAGCCTGGCAGAGCAGGGTTTGTGCTAGAGCCTGGCAGAGCAGGGTTTGTGCTAGAGCCTGGCAGAGCAGAGTTGGTGCTAGAGCCTGGCAGAGCAGAGTTGGTGCTAGAGCCTGGCAGAGCAGAGTTGGTGCTAGAGCCTGGCAGAGCAGTTTTGGTGCTAGAGCCTGGCAGAGCAGAGTTGGAGCTAGAGCCTGGCAGAGCAGGGTTTGTGCTAGAGCCTGGTAGAGCAGGGTTTGTGCTAGAGCCTGGTAGAGCAGGGTTGGTGCTAGAGCCTGGCAGAGCAGGGTTGGTGCTAGAGCTTGGCAGAGCAGGGTTTGTGCTAGAGCCTGGCAGAGTAGGGTTTGTGCTAGAGCCTGGCAGAGCAGGTTTGGTGCTAGAGCCTGGCAGAGCAGAGTTGGAGCTAGAGCCTGGCAGAGCAGGGTTTGTGCTAAAGCCTGGCAGAGCAGGGTTGGTGCTAGAGCCTGGCAGAGCAGGGTTGGTGCTAGAGCTTGGCAGAGCAGGGTTTGTGCTAGAGCTTGGCAGAGCAGGGTTTGTGCTAGAGCCTGGCAGAGTAGGGTTTGTGCTAGAGCCTGGCAGAGCAGGTTTGGTGCTAGAGCCTGGCAGAGCAGGGTTGGTGCTAGAGCCTTGCAGAGCAGGGTTGGTGCTAGAGCCTGGTAGAGCAGGGTTGGTGCTAGAGCCTGGCAGAGCAGTGTTGGTGCTAGAGCCTGGCAGAGTAGAGTTGGTGCTAGAGCCTGGCAGAGCAGGTTTGGTGCTAGAGCCTGGCAGAGCAGGGTTGGTGCTAGAGCCTGGCAGAGCAGGGTTGGTGCTAGAGCCTGGCAGAGCAGGGTTGGTGCTAGAGCCTGGCAGAGCAGGGTTGGTGCTGGAGCTTGGCAGAGCAGGGTTTGTGCTAGAGCTTGGCAGAGCAGTGTTGGTGCTAGAGCCTGGCAGAGCAGGGTTGGTGCTAGAGCCTGGCAGAGCAGAGTTGGTGCTAGAGCCTGGCAGAGCAGAGTTGGTGCTAGAGCCTGGCCTTTAACATTATGTCAGGTGGTGTACTGCCATGTTCTGTCTTTCGTTGATAATTTTGAACCATCTTTCTTCCTTCCTTCCTTTTTTTCCTTCAAAACGCTTATTGTAATTACAAATAAATTAGCATACAATATCACAATGTTTTTTGAGCATGTTCTATGCGTTTATTTGTACAGGGGCAAGTTGTCACATATGACAACTTGCCCCAAAGTCAGTGAGACAACTTGCCCCAAACTGACATGTGTGTTAATGTTGGCTAAATCTCAAGATTAGCTCAACATAGCACTTTAGCTAAAGTATCAAAAGACTTGTTACTGTCTCCTCTATTTTGTGCAAAATAATTATTTTTAACATTCATACCTAACAAAGTTGTATTGCATAAAATATAAAGTGCACATTTTTTACTTTTTAAGCAGAAAAATAAGAAAATTGTGCTAACGTCAGATTACAGTGATCTTGACCACATGTGAACAGGAAGTTGACTATAGAAGAAGAATCCACACTAAGTGGCTATTTGATTTTTGAGATAGAGCCTCTAGTGTAGGAGTTATGAACAGTGTGACAACTTACCCATGTGACAACTTACCCCGCTCTCCCCTATGTGTGAGCATGTGTGTGTGTGTGTGAGAGAGAGTATGTGTGAGCATGTGTCTGTGTGTGTGTGCGTCATGTGTGCAAGTGTGAGTGTGTGTGTGAGCGAGTGTGAGTATGTGTTTGTGTGTGTGAGCATGTGTTTGTTTGTGTGTGTGTGTGTGTGTGTGTGTGTGTGTGTGTGTGTGTGTGTGTGTGTGTGTGCGTGTGTGTGAGTATGTGTCTGTGTGTGTGTGTGTGTGTGTGTGCGTGTGTGTGAGTATGTGTGAGCATGTGTCTGTGTGTGTGTGTGTGTGTGTGTGAGCGAGTGTGAGTATGTGTTTGTGTGTGTGTGTGTGTGTGTGTGTGTGTGTGTGTGCAGAAGTGAATAGTGTTTGACCTTTGCTGTGCTGTAGAGGTTGCGTCTCTGACAGTGTGACAGAGAGACCAGCAGAAGCCGTATAATGGATGAGCTCTCTCAAGGTTAACACCTCTCTCTCTCTCTCTCTCTCTCTCTCTCTCTCTCTCTCTCTCTCTCTCTCTCTCTCTCTTTATCATCCCTTTCTCTTTCTCCTCTCTCGCTGATGTTGCTTCTGTACTGGCCTGGTTTTCCTTGTGTTTCTGATCTCAGACCTCCAGCTTCACTGTCCCTTTGACTCACAGACTTATGCATTTATCAGATGTTGCATTAATGCATTCAAAGCTGTAAACATTTAATCAGTTCATGCATTCCCTGGAAATCGAACCCATGACCCTCGCATTGCCAGCGCAACTGTTACAGAAAAAATCAGTATCAGTATTCAGAAGTACATCTTCATAATCACGCTTGACATTACATTATTCATGTGGTAATTTACCTATGCATAAAGCAACAGAACAATTAACATATTTATAAATAGGCTGAGCACAAGCCACGTTTTGTCTTTAAGATCAACTCAATGAACTAATATTGTGTTTAACATGAATGATTGAGTGAGGGACAGACTTATAGGTTAAAAGTCTATATAGCTAATCTTTTTTTTTTTGTTGTTTTTTTGTTGTTGGCTGACTGATCTACTGAACAGACGTTCACATCAAATTAAATTGTTTGTTTGTACTTTAATAATAAAAATAACTTTTCTTTAGCACCTTTAAAGGAGCTTCGCAAATATACAAGGAAAATACAAAAAAAATCAACAATAGCACATTGGGATTTCAAAACGGGATTAATATGATTCTTTTTATTGGTCCTATTTAAAATTCTATCTGCAGAATATTGAACACACTGTAGCTTATTTAGTTATGCTTAGAAACCCCAGTATGAAGCGCATTACAATAATCAATGCGACAGAAAAACAAATATATTAATAATTAACTTTTCTGCAATTGAAAGGGATAGCATGGGACGCAATTATCTCTGAGATAAAAAAAAAACTTTATTTTCTACATGAGGGTCAAATGTCAATGAATCATTAAACATCACTCCTAGATTCCTTAATTTCTTCTGAAACTCAAGTATACAGTGAAAAATAAGTGTGCATAAGTAGCATAAAATAAATGCATTTCAAATACATTTATTTTATGCTACATATGCACTTAATATAAATATCCTGCAATTTTTAGTATGCTAAATTGGAACAACGAAATTTGTACTTAATGCACTTTAATTATCTAGAAATAGTGCTGAGGTCCAACTAAAGATATACTTAAGTATACTTGATTGTGCTAAAGTGGAACAATTGCAAATAACGTTTAAATATGTAATTTTGGTGAGTTTTAAGGGATAAAATTATAGACTACAGGGGGACTTTTAATAAATACTGTAAGAACTGTATTGCTTATTGTTAGTTAATGTTTTTTTAATGTCAAATCTACTTCCTGCTCAGCTACTGTTCGGACGCTCTCGCTTACTGCTCCGCGCTTTGCTCTATCGCTTTTATATTTCTATATTTTATCTCCTTTTATCACCTAATTTTAACTTCAGCAAATCAGCACAGTGCTCAAACGTTTGGATTACTACAAAAAAAAGCAGAATTATTTTATTCAACCAGCCTCCCACTGAAAGCTTACATTCCGGGGAAGAGAAAACAAAACTGCCTACATTCATAAGGATAAGAAAATGCCTCCTCTGGAATCTACTTGCTGCTCCAACTGCCACAGACTTTTACAAAGGATTGCAATTCTTGAAACAAAGTTAATTGCGGGACCACCAAACCAGACGGAACACACAACAGAGCTTCGTCATGGACGTCCTCAGCATACAGCCGGTGAGTCCCATGAATCTAGTGCTTCTCGACAGGCCATACTGAGTGTAGAGAAACAAGCCGATCGTTTTACTAATCGATGGCACAAACAGGGTGCGAGACCCAAAGGCACTCGAGACATCAGATTGTCACGAGCATCACATATTACTGCAGTAGCATCCTCTACCCCAGATACGGCTCTGACAAGGACTGCAAACACTGGTCTCCTACCACCGCCTATACATCTTGAGAACAGATTTGAAGTATTAATGAATGAGGAATCCCCAAATTTGATGAATGTGATCACACACAGACAGAATCAGCCAGTAGCTAACACTGATGCTAACTGGGGCTCAAGGTCGAGCAGACAGCGGCACTCAGCTCACAGTGCAGCCGAGCCCAGGACTCTGATAGTGGGCGACTCCGTAATCAGAAACATTAATAGCAGGGATACAACAACGTGCTGCCTTCCACAAGCAACAACATCTGATGTAAACAGGGAACTTCAGAACATTCTGATGAAACATAAGACTGCAAATCGACTGATCATTCATGTGGGGAAGAATGATATTCATAAAGAGCAGTCGGAACTTCTTAAAAAGGATTTCAATGAACTTTTTGAAACACTTAAAAGACTGAAAGTTCAAACATTCATCAGTGGACCACTCCCAGCAAGAGGAACAAACAGGTTTTCACGGTTGCTTGGGCTTAATACATGGCTGCAAAAAACCTGCAATATAAAAGGAGTGAACTTTATTGACAACTTCAATCTTTTCTGGAGTCAGAGGCAACTGTTTCAACAGGATGGCCACCACCCAAACAAACTTGGTTCAAGAGTGCTAAAGGACAATATCTACTTCTCCCTCCGTCATCCTTCTGCAATGTGTGCCAATCCACTCAACCTGAATGGCACACACACACCTGGATACAGTATGAATGACCACAGGATTTCACTTCAGCCCCTGAATGGACATGCGGTTGACACATCACACAAGGACAGTGATAACACCACTCAGCCACAACAACCTCTGCTCACGGACACAATCTCAGCTGAGCCCTGCCCACAGAGCTCACCACAGACAGACTGTGACATACCAGCACTGCTCCAATATACAGCACCCAAGGACGACTTTCTGGAAAACAGCCAGGGAAACCAGGACAGCATATTACAGCCTCCAATAACACCAGAGCAAAAATCACTCTCACTGGAAACATTATCACTCTCTCCAGCATCTCCACTTCTGTGCTTCTCAGAGAAAATGGAACAACTGGTGCACGCTGGAACTAGACTATCCCACTCTTTTGCTGCGAGCCCCCAGATACCAACCAAAAAACGCCAGGCCCCACAACCACCAAAGCCTACGGGCCCAGCTCGCCCTCCCCCTCCCCCTGTGAGAGCTCTTCGGCCTCTGCCACAGCGCCAGGGCCCACACCCCCCTCCAGCGGCTCGAGGTGAACCAAAAACAACTGATACCAGCTCTCAGTGATATGTGTCGGGTCCCCGCTATGATAACAATAACTTTCTCAAATGTTTACAGAACAAGCGGGAACCCAGTGTGCCTGTATGTTTTTCTATTGCTGTTCAATTACATGATAGAAAGTCTAAGGCCTTCAAAAGCCGTACAGCAAACCCATCTAATCTGGTGCCTATTACACGACATACCAAGATTGCTGTGGGGACAAAAAGTAAGACTGTTAAGTTAGCACTTTTAAACATCCGCTCACTTAAAAATAAATCACTTTTAGTCAATGACTTAATAACCACATACAACCTGGATTTTATGTTGCTAAATGAAACTTGGCTAGAAGAAAGTTGCAGTGCAACAGTCCTCAATGAAACAGCCCCTCCTAACTTTACTTTTATGAGTGTCTGCAGAGGTGTCAGAAGAGGCGGAGGTTTAGCTGCTCTTTATAAAGATGTCTATCAATGTAAGCAAATATCATTTGGGAATTACCCGTCTTTCGAATATCTGGGTATTGTGTTAAAAGGTGCTCCACGCATTTTACTTATCATTGTTTACAGGCCTCCAAAATACTCTCCAGCTTTTGCTGAGAACTTAACAGAACTGTTAAGTTCTATTTCCTCAGAGTTTGACTGCTTTGCCATTGCTGGAGATTTTAACATTCACATAGATAATGCAGAAAACAATATGGCAAAAGAAATCAAAACTGTTTTAAAAACTTTTGATCTGACTCAGCATGTACATGGAGCCACACATAATCGTGGACACACTCTAGATTTACTTATCAGTAAGGGTCTAAACATTTCATCAATTGTTATTAAGGATGTAGCACTGTCTGATCATTTTTGTATTTTCTTTGATATATTGATCTCTCCTGCCATTGAAGCTAGATCTGTGTCTGTCAAGAAGAGATGCTTAAATGAGAATACTAGTGTACTATTTATGAAGGCTATATCTTTAACACCAAGCATATCTGCTGACTCTGTTGATTTTCTCCTTGATTCTTTTAACTCAAAAGTTAAGAGTGTAATTGATGATATTGCTCCTGTGAAAGTCAGGAAGAAGAGTGGCAGACAAAAAGCACCTTGGAGAAACTCAACAGCAGTGCAAAATATGAAAAGACAATGCAGAAAAGCAGAGCGCATGTGGCGGAAGACAAAACTTGTAGTCCATTATAACATCTACAAAGACAGCATCCATGCTTTCAATAAGGAACTAAGCAAAGCTAGACAGACTTTTTTCTCGAATATTATAAACAGCAATATAAACAACACGCGCACTCTTTTTGCTACTGTAGAGAGACTGACAAACCCCCCAAGCCAGATTCCCAGTGAAATGCTCTCAGTGAGAAAGTGCAGTGAGTTTGCTTCTTTCTTCTCTGAGAAAATCAATAATATCAGAAAGGTGATCAGCTCATCCTTGAGTTGCGCTGGGGTCAGGCAGATCAAACAACAGCACGAGAAAGTAGCAACTATGTCTGATTTCGAAGAAATTGATGGCAAAATTTTGGAAGAAACCGTACAGCAACTAAAAACATCAACCTGCGCCCTTGATGCACTTCCCACATCTTTTTTCAAAAATGTGTTACACAGCTTAGAAGCAGATCTCCTAGAAGTGGTAAATGCCTCACTTCTCTCTGGGAGTTTTCCGACCTCCCTGAAAACTGCTGTTGTCAAGCCCCTCCTGAAAAAGAGCAATCTGGATAAGACCATATTAAACAACTATAGACCGATCTCAAATCTTCCTTTCATAGGCAAGATCATTGAAAAAGTTGTCTTCAATCAGCTGAACAAATTCTTAAGCTCGAATGGATACTTTGACCATTTTCAATCTGGTTTCCGACCGCACCACAGCACAGAGACAGCGCTCATAAAGATAATAAATGATATTCGCTTAAATACTGATACAGGCAAATTATCAGTGCTGGTACTACTCGACCTCAGTGCTGCATTTGACACTGTCGATCACAAAATACTTCTTGACAGGCTGGAAAACTGGGTCGGGCTTTCTGGGATAGTCCTAAAATGGTTCAGGTCATACTTAGGAGGCAGAGGTTATTATGTGAGTATAGGAGACCATAAGTCTGAGTGGACATCCATGACATGCGGAGTCCCTCAAGGCTCAATTCTTGCGCCACTCCTATTCAACCTGTACATGCTCCCAATGAGCCAAATAATGAGAAAGAACCAAATCGCTTACCATAGCTATGCAGACGACACACAGCTCTACTTAGCCCTATCGCCTAACGATTACAGCCCCATTGACTCCCTTTGCCAATGCATTGATGAAGTAAACAATTGGATGTGCCAAAACTTTCTTCAGTTAAACAAAGACAAAACTGAAGTCATTGCGTTTGGAAACAAAGATGAAGTTCTCAAGGTGAACGCATACCTTCAGTCTAGGGGTCAAACAACTAAAAATCAAGTCAGGAATCTGGGTGTGTCTCTAGAGTCAGACCTTAGTTTCAGTAGTCATGTCAAAGCAATAAGTAAATCAGCATATTATCACCTGAAAAATATTGCAAGAATTAGATGCTTTGTTTCCAGTCAAGACTTAGAAAAACTTGTGCATGCTTTCATCACCAGTAGGGTGGATTATTGTAATGGACTTCTCACTGGCCTTCCCAAAAAGACCATAAGACAGTTGCAGCTCATACAGAACGCTGCTGCTAGGATTCTGAGCAGAACCAGAAAATATGAACACATCACACCAGTCCTCAGGTCTTTACACTGGCTGCCAGTTACATTTAGGATTGATTTTAAAGTATTATTACTGGTATATAAATCATTCAATGGCCTAGGACCTCAATACATTGCAGATATGCTCACTGAATATAAACCCAACAGATCACTCAGATCATTAGGATCACATCGGCTAGAAATACCAAGGGTTCACTCTAAGCATGGCGAGTCTGCTTTTAGCTACTATGCCAGCCGCAGCTGGAACCAGCTTCCAGAAGAGATCAGATGTGCTCCTACAGTAGTCACATTCAAATCCAGACTCAAAACACATCTGTTTAGCTGTGCATTTACTGAATGAGCACTGTGCCACTGTTCGTCCGACTGTTTGCACTGTATTTTATTTTATGTTTTAATTATTCTGATTTCTGTATTTTATCTTTTATTCTAAACTGTTTTAATTATTCTGATTTCTTTTGATTATTTTAATTTCTTCTATGTAAAGCACTTTGAATTACCATTGTGTATGAAATGTGCTATATAAATAAACTTGCCTTGCCTTGCCTTGCCTTGCCTAATGCATTAAATAATGTTAACGAATGGGACCCTCTTAAGTGTTACCCCAAAAAAGTTCAAAAACATGAATATTGCTGTATGTAGAATCGCCACACAAAACAAAAACATAAAGTGAGATATTTCTGAATCAGACGGACTCATATACAGTACGACAGCCGTGAAAGAGACACTGATGTGTTTGAATGAGAGTTCGTAACAGCCTTAAAACCCGTCAATACTGGTGCATTTAATTAGTCAAATTACAAACAACTGGTCGCACTGTGTAAGGCAACCTAAAGAGAGAAAAGTTCAAAGAATATATATTATCTCACACAATATAAAGTTAAAACGAACACATAAAAATTTAAAAAACTATCTTTAATATATATATATATATAGCCTATATACACATACACACATACTGATAAACAGTTAAACCGAAATATTAATGAAGTATACAAGTCAGAATACACAAATCAATATTGTATATATTCAATTAAATAAAGTTGTTTTAAGTTAAAGTTAAATACATTTTTAATGAAGTTAAACATGCTGTAATGTTGCAAATCTATGTGAAATACAAGCACAACTCCAACATCTGTTCATATTGCACTTTTTGAGCAATTTTTCCAATGCTGCATTTTTCTAAGTGTCATAATCATTTGTTAACAAAGAAGTATGATCATTACTTCAATGCTCATTGTTTCTTCCTTAAATTATTAGCTTACATTGTTTAAATTAATACATTTTTAGCAAACTGTCATTTTGTATATACATTTTTGAAATACATAACTTAGACATTTCCCTCTGATAACAGATCTCTAAATTGTAATGTGGACTTTTCTGTAAAGCTGCTTTGAAACGATGTGTATTGTGAAAAGCGCTATGTAAAGAAATGCGAATTGAATTGAGCTCTAATTGCATTGTTAGC
>NW_027508955.1:15000-25000 GCF_051911475.1 Siphateles boraxobius | reverse complement strand
ACACACACACTCTGCTTATTACACACACTACACAATCTGCTTATTATACACACAGACACTCTGATTATTACACACACACACACACACTCTGCTTATCACACACACACACAATCTGCTTATTATACACACACACACACACACACACACACACACACACACACACTCTGCTTATTACACACACACACACTCTGCTTATTATACACACACACACACTCTGCTTATTACACACACTACACAATCTGCTTATTATACACACAGACACTCTGCTTATCACACACACACACAATCTGCTTATTATACACACACACACACACACACACACACACACACACTCTGCTTATTACACACACACACACTCTGCTTATTATACACACACACACACACACACAGACACACACACATGGCGCGAGCGAGTCTCTGATTGGTTTATTTCATGTTACGCCCAAAACTCACTCATCACTCATTAAGAGAAAAGGTATTTTCCCGTCATTAAACTAGCAAGAGTGCACTTGCACCGTGAGCTTTAGCGCTTATATCGTTAAAATAAGACCCGTAATCTGGAAGTGCTAGAGTTCGGATCTGACCGCTGGATTGTTGATGTCCATAATATGTGTGCGGTCCGTGAATCAGAAAAGCAATACTGAAGCCATTAGTGTTAACTAGCGGCGTAACCTGACCTATCTCTGAGTCTTTATTACCTGTGAGATGCTCAAGAGGAACTTCTTATCACCTGCATTACACACACTCGTTCAGTGATGGAGAGACTGTTCCCGACTCAGATAAACTCCTCTATTAATGACAACACATCGATTTATGCACTTCATTCACACGAAAATTACCATTCTGTTGTCATTTGCTTAACACAAATGTTTTAAAGTTGTACATAAAGCAAAGATTATTATAAAGAAGATCAGTTGTACTATTGATCTAGTATGGTTTACAAGAAAATACTATTTCAGTCTTTATACTGCAAAATTTCATGTTTAATTGAATGCAGTTTCTTTGTAATATTTGTGAAATTTACTAGCAAGTCATATGCATATGCATACTAAGACTACAAACACAAAAGATATTTTCTTTGACATCTAAAACTCTTCTTTAGTCCAAAAACAGCTTTTAATGAAACCTCGACTCGTTTAGTACTTCTACACTTTTCATGATTAGTTAATCTCGACACCTGCAATAGTAAAAACTTTAGTGAAGCATCGAATGCATGAAAATTTTGGTCGATACTGATAATTCTTTATATTTGAAAGCCGATAACAGATATATTGGCCGATAAAATTAAATCCAATTTTTTTTATAATTTTTGAGAGCCTGATTACAAAAACAAAAGTCTCACCATTACAATCCATGTCCCAAACACACAATTATAACGTTCTCATTATAATTTTATGTAGCGTTTATGACAGACTTGCGCTGCACATGTTGCACTGAACTGTATTTTACTTTTTTTTAAGTGATTACAATCATATTTCAAGCAATTCAAAACCATTATGGCAATCAGTGTAGGGATAATTTTCTTATCAGAACGATAACATTAAAAATGAACATATATCGTCCAATATCGATATGGTGGCCGATATATCCTGCATTCCTAAAAAACATAATAAAAGTTTTCAAAAAGCTGCACTTTCTGAAAAAGTGATGATTTCACATGCAAAAAGCTGATTTCACATGCAAAGACGCGAGCCAATCAAATTAAAGTTTCAAATTAAAGAAAAGCCCATTCAAAGAGTGCATTTAAATCAGAGCTAAAATCAGTGCATTTTCTTTCTAAATTATGACCGTTATAAGTTTGCATCGGAAAACATTTTAATATAAAAAAATGCAGTTCATGACACCCTTAAGAGAGCTTACTTAGTATAACCGCCACCACAATAATTTACGGATTTATTTAAGAAAATATTCACTGATAATCTTGCCACGTGTCATGTGACTGATGTAATATTTGGTGAAAATGCCCTGGAAATATGATCGAAGCTAACAGGGAACGTTCTCTCAAAGTTATGAACAAACGTTCTTCCAGCAACATTCATTCGTTCTATTAATAATGTTCTCAAAACGTTCGCACAAAAGCATAGTTTATACATCGTCAATAGAAACTTTTTCTAAAATGTTTCAGTTGGATGTTCATCTGACATTTTTTAAATGTTACTACTTGTTTCAGAATGTTCAGTGAACATTTAAAAGTAATTTTCCCATTCAAAACTAACTTTCCCATTCAAAAGTAACATTCCCATTCAAAAGTAATGTTCCCATTCAAAAGTATATTTCCCATTCAAAAGTAACGTTCCCATTCAAAACTAACTTTCCCATTTAAAACTAACGTTCTCCTTCAAAAGTAACATTCCCATTTAAAAGTAAAGTTCCCATTCAAAAGTAACGTTCCCATTCAAAAGTAACGTTCCCATTCAAAAGTAATGTTCACATATAAAAGTAATTTTCCCATTCAAAACTAACGTTCCCATTCAAAACTAATGTTCCCATTCAAAACTAACGTTCACATTTAAAAGTAACGTTCCCATTCAAAACTAACTTTCCCATTTAAAACTAACGTTCCCATTCAAAAGTAACGTTCACATTTAAAAGTAACGTTCCCATTCAAAACTAACTTTCCCATTCAAAAGTAACGTTCCCATTCAAAAGTAATGTTCCCATTCAAAAGTAACGTTCCCATTCAAAAGTAGCCTTCCCATTCAAAACTAACGTTCCCCTTCAAAAGTATCGTTCCCATTCAAAAATAACTTTCCCATTTAAAAGTAACGTTCCCATTCAAAGGTAATGTTCCCATTTAAAACTAACGTTCCCATTCAAAAGTAACATTCCCATTTAAAAGTAAAGTTCCCATTCAAAAGTAACGTTCCCATTCAAAAGTAACGTTCCCATTCAAAAGTAACGTTCCCATTCAAAAGTAACGTTCACATTCAAAAGTAAAGTTCCCATTCAAAAGTAATGTTCCCATTCAAAACTAACGTTCCCATTCAAAAGTAACGTTCCCATTCAAAACTAATGTTCCCATTCAAAAGTAATGTTCACATTCAAAACTAACGTTCCCATTCAAAAGTAACGTTCCCATTCAAAAATAACTTTCCCATTTAGAAGTAACGTTCCCATTCAAAAGTAATGTTCCCATTCAAAAGTAACGTTCCCATTCAAAAGTAACCTTCCCATTCAAAACTAACGTTCCCATTCAAAAATAACTTTCCCATTTAAAAGTAACGTTCCCATTCAAAAGTAATGTTCCCATTTAAAACTAACGTTCCCATTCAAAAGTAACATTCCCATTTAAAAGTAACGTTCCCATTCAAAAGTAGCGTTCCCATTCAAAAGTAACGTTCCCATTCAAAAGTAACGTTCACATTTAAAAGTAACGTTCACATTCAAAAGTAAAGTTCCCATTCAAAAGTAATGTTCACATATAAAAGTAACGTTCCCATTCAAAACTAACGTTCCCATTCAAAAGTAACGTTCCCATTCAAAACTAATGTTCCCATTCAAAAGTAACGTTCGCATTCAAAACTAATGTTCCCATTCAAAACTAACGTTCCCATTCAAAAGTAACGTTCCCATTCAAAAGTAATTTTCCCATTCAAAAGCAACGTTCCCATTCAAAAGTAATGTTCCCATTCAAAACTAACGTTCCCATTCAAAACTAACGTTCCCATTCAAAACTAACTTTCCCATTCAAAAGCAACGTTCCCATTCAAAAGTAATATTCATAATGAAGAGCAACGTTCCCATTCAAAAGTAATTTTCCCATTC
The DNA here is from genome assembly GCF_051911475.1 of Siphateles boraxobius. Lineage (NCBI taxonomy): Eukaryota > Metazoa > Chordata > Actinopteri > Cypriniformes > Leuciscidae > Siphateles > Siphateles boraxobius. Next base: position 21,235 of record NW_027508955.1, on the reverse strand, counting down.
AAAAGCAACGTTCCCATTCAAAAGTAACGTTCCCATTCAAAACTAACGTTCCCATTCAAAACTAACGTTCCCATTCAAAACTAACTTTCCCATTCAAAAGTAACGTTCTCATTCAAAAGTAAAGTTCCCATTCAAAAGTAACGTTCCCATTCAAAAGTAACGTTCCCATTCAAAAGTAACGTTCCCATTCAAAACTAACGTTCCCATTCAAAACTAACGTTCCCATTCAAAACTACTTTTCCCATTTATAACTAACGTTCCCAATCAAAAGTAACGTTCACATTTAAAAGTAACGTTCCCATTCAAAAGTAATTTTCCCATTCAAAAGCAACGTTCCCATTCAAAAGTAATGTTCCCATTCAAAACTAACGTTCCCATTCAAAACTAACGTTCCCATTCAAAACTAACTTTCCCATTCAAAAGCAACGTTCCCATTCAAAAGTAATGTCCAAATTCAAAAGTAACGTTCCCATTCAAAGGTAACGTTCCCATTCAAAAGTAATGTTCACATATAAAATGAACGTTCCCATTCAAAACTAAGGTTCCCATTCAAAAGTAACGTTCCCATTCAAAAGTAACGCTCCCATTCAAAACTAACGTTCCCATTCAAAACCAACTTTCCCATTCAAAAGCAGCATTCCCATTCAAAAGTAATATTCATAATGAAGAGCAACGTTCCCATTCAAAAGTAATTTTCCCATTCAAAAGCAACGTTCCCATTCAAAAGTAACGTTCCCATTCAAAACTAACGTTCCCATTCAAAACTAACGTTCCCATTCAAAACTAACTTTCCCATTCAAAAGTAACGTTCTCATTCAAAAGTAAAGTTCCCATTCAAAAGTAACGTTCCCATTCAAAAGTAACGTTCCCATTCAAAAGTAACGTTCCCATTCAAAACTAACGTTCCCATTCAAAACTAACGTTCCCATTCAAAACTACTTTTCCCATTTATAACTAACGTTCCCAATCAAAAGTAACGTTCACATTTAAAAGTAACGTTCACATTCAAAAGTAAAGTTCCCATTCAAAAGTAACGTTCCCATTCAAAAGTAACGTTCCCATTAAAAAGTAACGTTCACATTTAAAAGTAACGTTCCCATTCAAAACTAACGTTCCCATTCAAAACCAACTTTCCCATTCAAAAGCAGCATTCCCATTCAAAAGTAATATTCATAATGAAGAGCAACGTTCCCATTCAAAAGTAATTTTCCCATTCAAAAGCAACGTTCCCATTCAAAAGTAACGTTCCCATTCAAAACTAACGTTCCCATTCAAAACTAACGTTCCCATTCAAAACTAACTTTCCCATTCAAAAGTAACGTTCTCATTCAAAAGTAAAGTTCCCATTCAAAAGTAACGTTCCCATTCAAAAGTAACGTTCCCATTCAAAAGTAACGTTCCCATTCAAAACTAACGTTCCCATTCAAAACTAACGTTCCCATTCAAAACTACTTTTCCCATTTATAACTAACGTTCCCAATCAAAAGTAACGTTCACATTTAAAAGTAACGTTCACATTCAAAAGTAAAGTTCCCATTCAAAAGTAACGTTCCCATTCAAAAGTAACGTTCCCATTAAAAAGTAACGTTCACATTTAAAAGTAACGTTCCCATTCAAAACTACTTTTCCCATTTAAAACTAACGTTCCCAATCAAAAGTAACGTTCACATTTAAAAGTAACGTTCACATTCAAAAGTAATGTTCCCATTCAAAAGTAACGTTCCCATTCAAAAGTAACGTTCACATTTAAAAGTAACGTTCACATTCAAAAGTAATGTTCCCATTCAAAAGTAAAGTTCCCATTCAAAAGTAACGTTCCCATTCAAAAGTAACGTTCACATTTAAAAGTAACGTTCCCATTCAAAACTACTTTTCCCATTTAAAACTAACGTTCCCAATCAAAAGTAACGTTCACATTTAAAAGTAACGTTCACATTCAAAAGTAATGTTCCCATTCAAAAGTAACGTTCCCATTAAAAAGTAACGTTCACATTTAAAAGTAACGTTCACATTCAAAAGTAATGTTCCCATTCAAAAGCAACGTTCCCATTCAAAAGTAACGTTCCCATTCAAAACTAACGTTCCCATTCAAAACTAACGTTCCCATTCAAAACTAACTTTCCCATTCAAAAGTAACGTTCTCATTCAAAAGTAAAGTTCCCATTCAAAAGTAACGTTCCCATTCAAAAGTAACGTTCCCATTCAAAAGTAACGTTCCCATTCAAAACTAACGTTCCCATTCAAAACTAACGTTCCCATTCAAAACTACTTTTCCCATTTATAACTAACGTTCCCAATCAAAAGTAACGTTCACATTTAAAAGTAACGTTCACATTCAAAAGTAAAGTTCCCATTCAAAAGTAACGTTCCCATTCAAAAGTAACGTTCCCATTAAAAAGTAACGTTCACATTTAAAAGTAACGTTCCCATTCAAAACTAACGTTCCCATTCAAAACCAACTTTCCCATTCAAAAGCAGCATTCCCATTCAAAAGTAATATTCATAATGAAGAGCAACGTTCCCATTCAAAAGTAATTTTCCCATTCAAAAGCAACGTTCCCATTCAAAAGTAACGTTCCCATTCAAAACTAACGTTCCCATTCAAAAGTAACGTTCCCATTCAAAAGTAACGTTCACATTTAAAAGTAATGTTCCCATTCAAAAGTAAAGTTCCCATTCAAAAGTAACGTTCCCATTCAAAAGTAACGTTCCGATTAAAAAGTAACGTTCACATTTAAAAGTAACGTTCCCATTCAAAACTACTTTTCCCATTTAAAACTAACGTTCCCAATCAAAAGTAACGTTCACATTTAAAAGTAACGTTCACATTCAAAAGTAATGTTCCCATTCAAAAGTAACGTTCCCATTAAAAAGTAACTTTCACATTTAAAAGTAACGTTCACATTCAAAAGTAATGTTCCCATTCAAAAGTAAAGTTCCCATTCAAAAGTAACGTTCCCATTCAAAAGTAACGTTCACATTTAAAAGTAACGTTCACATTCAAAAGTAAAGTTCCCATTCAAAAGTAATGTTCACATTTAAAAGTAACGTTCCCATTTAAAAGTAACGTTCCCATTCAAAAGTAACGTTCCCATTTAAAAGTAACGTTCACATTTAAAGGTAACGTTCCCATTCAAAACTAACTTTCCCATTCAAAAGCAACATTCCCATTCAAAAGTAATATTCATAATGAAGAGCAACGTTCCCATTCAAAAGTAATGTCCAAATTCAAAAGTAACGTTCTCATTCAAAAGTAATTTACATTTACATTTACATTTAGTCATTTAGCAGATGCTTTTATCCAAAGCGACTTACATCTGAGGACTAAAGCAGGCGAGTCATCGTGAAGAGGGAAGAACGACGCAAGAAGTGCTCAAAATACAAAGTTCAGGCATTGCTCAGAGTAGCAAAAGCCAGACAAGGGAAGATTTAAAAGGGAAGAATTTTTTTTTTTTTTAAGTAATGTTCCCATTCAAAAAAGTAATGTTCCCATTCAAAAGTAACGTTCCCATTCAAAACTACCGTTCCCATTCAAAAGTAATGTTCCCATTCAAAACTAACGTTCCCATTAAAAAATAACATTCCCTGTCAAAACTAACTCTTCCATTCAAAAGCAACATTCCCATTCAAAAGTAATATTCATAATGAAGAGAAAGTTCTTATTCAAAAGTAACGCTCACATTCCATTGAAGAATGACACAATGGATGTTCCCTTAACGTTCGCATAACTAAGAAAAAACATTCTGAACGTTCAGATAACAATCAGAAAACGTAATGGAACATCAGCAACACATTGTAAGAATATATTTCGGAACATATTACAACATTTTTGTTATCTGGGACATGAGATATAAGAATAACAGGTCTTATGAATAAAGTACCTTATAAGCACATCGTTGAGATTGAGCAGAATTGTATTCGTATTCTTTAACAGAACTGTACATTAGTGACGCCAAGCGAGGGTGTTTTTAACTCGACGTGTTTCTTCTCCGTTGTTCAGTGGAGCAACATCTCCACATCTGCTGAAATCCACTGAAGATCCTCCCTGTGAACACAGCAATGAGGTCTTTACTACATATAGCAGATACTTGCATAAAATGCACATAAATATCAAAATCTGCCAATAATATGTCTTAGTAAGATGATATTTAAATGCTTAGTTTATGATCAAAGCTCTGTAGTTTTAGTCAATCCACCTTTATTTATATAGCGCTTTATACAATACAGATTGTTTCAAAGCAGCTTTACAGAGATAACAGGAAAATAATGTTGTAATAATATTGTTAAATATAAAATTAAATGTCCTCATACGATGATGAGAGATGAACATATAAACCTTCCTCAAAAGCGTGATGATCATATTTAATACTTATGATTTTTATAATAAATGATTATGTACAAAAAGCTTTTACTTGAATTTTTTTTAAAATCAAGGACCGTTAGATTGAGTGCTACAGGTTTATCAGATCATGTTCATCATTTAGAGGCCTTAGAAATATAATATGATACTGCAGCTATACAGGATTAAGGAACTGGCTTTTTAAAATAATATTCCCAAGAAATATTAAAGCAGATTACAACCTTAGATCACAGTGCGACACATCTGACCAGTCTAACATCTCCTCTCAAGATCTCGATCTATAATAAAAGTCCCACACCTGAGACAGGGTCATGTTTTATCTGCGATGATCTCTCCGAAAGGTCTCCGTCTCGCTCTCGCTCTAAAAGAACCAACAAAAAGACGAATGGCTGAAAGGATGCGGTGACAACACTGGGCGTGATTCTTCTTTTTCTGTGCGTGTGTGGTGGCGTTTGGTTAATAATGCCCTGACCGTTTCATTATAGTAATCAGAGAGCGATCGGCCGGTGCTGGCAGAATGAGTGAGAGCTCACACACTCGCCTCATTAACTCACACACACACACACACACACACACACACACACACACACACACACACACACACACGCACGCGACAAATTGGAATTGCCTTTTGCGGTCGGTGGCCCCGACAAAACACACACCCTCTCTCTCTCTTTCTTTCTTTCTCTCTCTCTCTTTCTTTCTCTCTCTCTCTCTTTCTCTCTCTTTCTTTCTCTCTCTCTCTCTCGAGCCGTATCTCTCTCTCCATCGTGTCTGGTGTGTTCACATTACTCCTGAATCTCAGACAGCCCGGCGGAGAGAGAAAACACAAAGAGAGACGATTCATTTCATGTTTGTGTTGTAATTTCAACTCAACATGAAAGGAAAATTGACTCTATTTGCATTTCAAGGTTTACATTTCATCAGATCATTCATTCACCGAGGAATATTTACTGTCGTGTTTTAGAGACACAAACCAACACCATAAAACATAGCAGAGTCCATCAAATCTGTGATGAACAGATTTTCCCTCCAAAATTATGTCACTTCCTGCATGGAGGATGATGTCATTAACCCTGTAAAGCCTCACATATGAAATAATAGTCTGTATTTCTCACATTGTCACAGTTGGAATAGTTTATTGAACATTTATAAAAAATATCAGTTTGCATATGTTTTATGTTGAGTATCATATTTGATCCATCAGGCTTTATGGCCCATATAATATGAGAAATGGAGGGGAAAAAACATGTCAGTTTTATTCATATTCAGAGACTGAATATGCACAATATGCTTTTTGCTGCAGATCCTGATATTTATATGACATTCTGATGCTTGTAAATCAATGAGATCTTTATAGCCGTATAGCAGATATTGTCATGAAATGCATATAAATGTCAATATCTGCCAATAATATGTCTTAGTAAGATGATATTTGAATGCTTAGTTTAGTTTTTAAAACATATAATGCAATACAATGCAACGATGATTGAGAGATGAACAAATAAACCTTCCTCGAAAGCCTGATGATCATATTTGATACTCATGATTTTTATAATAAATGATTATGGATAATCAAGTAAACCTGCTTCAGTCCAGCTGAAATATTACTAACAATATCAAAGTTATTCTCATGTTTACTTGATAAAAATCAGTGCAGATTTCAGATCATAAAGACACGACCTGAAGGACGTTTGTACAATTAAACTGAAAGACTTTTACTTTATAAAAGAGTGTAAACTGTCAATCAGAGACAGAAGGACTGGAGGAGATTGACAGGTTTATCAGATCATGTTCAATATTTAGAGCTCATATCAGATATGATAGAGTTAAAGAACTGGCTTTTTAAAATAATATTTAAAAATAAAACTGGAA
>NW_027508955.1:7500-10000 GCF_051911475.1 Siphateles boraxobius | reverse complement strand
CACTCACTCACTCGCTCACTCGCTCTCTCACTCACTCACTAATTTTCTCTCTCACTCACTCACTCTCTCACTCACTCACTCACTCACTCACTCGCTCACTCACTCACTCACTCACTCACTCGGTCACTCACTCACTCGCTCACTCACTCTCTCACTCGCTCACTCACTCTCTCACTCACTCACTCGCTCACTCACTCACTCACTCGGTCACTCACTCACTCGCTCACTCACTCGCTCACTCACTCTCTCACTCACTCACTCGCTCTCTCACTCACTCGCTCACTCACTCGCTCACTCACTCACTCGCTCGCTCACTCGCTCACTCACTCTCTCACTCTCTCACTCACTCGCTCTCTCACTCACTCGCTCACTCACTCGCTCACTCACTGATTGGATTCTGAGTATGGGATGCGAACGAATCATTGAATCAGAGGTTGAATCGATTCATTGAAATGAACAGTCTGAACTGATTCACAGACCTTAATGTAACTTGCCGACTTCAATTTCATTTTTCTCTTCCTAAAATCAGATGTTATTAAAACATCTCTGTCTGATGAAAACTACAACTATTAAAATTATTTTTGGTAATCAAAATAAAGCTGGAATAAAATCAAACAAATAGCCTATTAGATAGAAACTTGAACTTAAAAAACTGTGTTAATGTTGCAACTAACTTAAAAAGAAACTGAAATAAAAATACAATAAAGCTAAATATAAAAAAAAAAATCTAAAACTAATAATAAAAATTACAAAAGCACATTTGGACAACAAAATGACTAAAACTTAAATAAAAACTGAAAATATTCTCACTCGCTCACTCACTCTCTCACTCACTCACTCGCTCACTCACTCACTCGCTCTCTCACTCGCTCGCTTACTCACTCGCTCACTCACTCGCTCACTCGCTCACTCACTCACTCACTCACTCGCTCACTCGCTCACTCGCTCACTCACTCACTCACTCGCTCACTCACTCGCTCGCTCGCTCTCTCACTCACTCGCTCACTCACTCACTCGCTCTCTCAATCACTCACTCGCTCTCTCACTCACTCACTCGCTCTCTCACTCACACACTCACTCACTCACTCAATCACTCACTCACTCTCTCACTCACTCGCTCTCTTACTCGCTCGCTCGCTCACTCAATCACTCACTCACTCACTCACTCAATCACTCACTCGCTCACTCACTCGCTCACTCGCTCACTCACTCACTCACTCACTCACTCGCTCTCTCACTCACTCACTCACTCACTCACTCACTCGCTCTCTCACTCACTCACTCACTCACTCGCTCACTCAATCACTCACTCACTCTCTCACTCACTCGCTCTCTTACTCGCTCGCTCGCTCACTCAATCACTCACTCACTCACTCAATCACTCACTCGCTCACTCGCTCGCTCACTCGCTCACTCGCTCGCTCACTCGCTCACTCGCTCGCTCACTCAATCACCCGCTCGCTCACTCACTCACTCGCTCGCTCGCTCTCTCACTCACTCACTCACTCACTCACTCGCTCACTCAATCACTTACTCGCTCACTCACTCGCTCGCTCGCTCTCTCTCTCACTCACTCACTCACTCACTCACTTACTCACTCAATCACTCGCTCGCTCACTCACTCGCTCGCTCGCTCACTCACTCACTGGCTCGCTCTCTCACTCACTCGCTCGCTCGCTCTCTCACTCACTCGCTCGCTCGCTCTCTCACTCTCTCTCACTCACTCACTCACTCACTCACTCACTCACTCGCTCACTCGCTCACTCGCTCACTCACTCTCTCACTCACTCGCTCTCTCACTCACTCGCTCACTCACTCGCTCACTCACTCACTCGGTCACTCACTCGCTCACTCACTCTCGCTCTCTCACTCACTCACTCACTCACTCGCTCACTCACTCACTCGCTCACTCACTCACTCACTCGCTCTCTCACTCACTCACTCGCTCTCTCACTCACTCACTCTCTCACTCACTCGCTCACTCACTCAATCACTCACTCGCTCACTCACTCACTCGCTCTCTCACTCACTCACTCGCTCTCTCGCTCGCTCGCTCGCTCTCTCACTCACTCACTCACTCACTCACTCTCTCACTCTCTCACTCACTCACTCACTCACTCGCTCACTCGCTCACTCACTCACTCACTCACTCACTCACTCACTCACTCGCTCACTCGCTCACTCAATCACTCACTCACACAATCAGTCACACAAACACACACACACTATAATGTGTCTCTCATTACTCATGCAATTAAAGAGCTCAACGGCCACATAAATAACCATCCGGCTTCATTCCCGGAGGATCTGCGGACAGACGGAGCAGGAACTCTTGCACGCACACACACACACACACACACACACACACACACACACACACACACACACACACACACACACAGGTAAAGGTGTCGCTCGTCAGCAAACCCAGCGTTCAGCTGATTCCAGATTTCTACAGACGATGAGAGAACTTTCTGTTAGGACTGTTGCGCTTCAGCGT
>NW_027508955.1:0-2500 GCF_051911475.1 Siphateles boraxobius | reverse complement strand
TGCAGACACTTTTATCTGCGACTTGCATTCAAGGCATTTTAGAAGGTTTGCTTCTTATTTCTGTAATACAGAAATTCCTGAATATGATTTCTATGCATAACAGAAATGACAACCAGTGAAAATGCAAACCACCCAGAGCATAACATCTACATTTATCCACTTGCGGATGTTTTTATCCAAAACAACATTCAAGGTTTTCATGTTATAAGGGAAATTGCACCTTTGACGTTTCTCCACAGAAATGCTTTAAAACATTTGTTTTCTTCATGCAAAACATAATTTCACATTTTTTAATTTTGGGGGTCAAATAACTCGCCTAATGAGACTGCATGCGGTCCCTCGATCACTTGGTTCAGGAAACACTGTTATAATTAGAGGTATAAAGAGAGAAGAGGCCGAGCCGGAGCGCAAGGGCCCGATATCAATTAGCACTGAAGTCAAGGGCCAATGTTTCTGCTCTAAACTCATTACAAGAGGCTTGATTTCAGCTTTAATTAAAATAGATTTGTGTTTAAAGCATTATGTGCTTCACACGCTTTACTCACACGATCCATACGCAATCTGTGTGGACGCGTTTCCATCTTACTGACACATGTTCTCCGTTCATGAACATCTAGATGGACATTTACAAAAGTTATGTGGATGCAACAACACAGACATAATATCAGCCTGTAGATGAAAAAAACACTTTAAAAGTGCCTCTATTATGCTATTTTAAGGGGGATTTTTTGCGTCTCCTACAATAGTTTTATATGCATCTAATGAAAATGACTTTATTCCCTCATAATCTGCACTGCAGCATCAGCTGTTTCTCTCAGTGTCTGAAACGCTTCGATCGAGGACTCAGTCTCTCTAAGCCCCGCCTCTCTGAGAGCTGCTCTGCTGTGATTGGTCATTATCATATCTGAATCTCAGCTCTTGATCACAGTGATACGAACAGTAACGATGGCGTGGGTTTTACCGTATCAATCTCAGAAAACAGCGTCTTCTCGACACGAACAACACGAACCAAACTCTTCCAGTCTCAGATACACTACAGTGTTTGAGGGCGGAGCTAAGAGACGCTGCTCAGCCAATCAGCACCACAGGCTGGCATTATGCTAATTAGTTACAAACCTGCACAGGATCAGCAGGAAGTGAGATTGAATTACTGACGACTCGTTTCAGTTCAGAATCGGTTCTTTTAGGAGAAAATAACTATTTGTTTTGCACTTTTAATTTTTACATTTTGTCTGTGCAATATGAAAAAAACTGGTCTGGTCATAACGATGGAATTTACTGTATAACGAGGAATTTAACATATTTTGGATGGATAAATCAAAAGTAGGCTGGACACAAAATGATTAAAACTTTGAGGAATAATCACATCACAATAAAAACATCTGTTGTGCAGGAATTGTTTCATTTTTATTTGATTACATTTTAACAGATTACATTTTTTTTTAATTTTTTGTGCCTTTATTTGATCACCACCATGTTTGTTAATAAATTTGTATTAAATCATAAATCCAGAACAACTGTTGTAAATTTGTCATGATTTCAATAAATTACACGTGCTTTTTGATTTCCAACATTAATTTAACCATCAAATCGGAGTCCAGAAACGGGGGGAAAAAGAAATAAATGTATTTCATAGGTTCCCTAATTATGCTAATATGTCATTCGTAATAAATCAATTCTAATGTGTGTGTGACATTTCTATAATACACTTGCACTAATGGAAGCAGTGATGAGACGAGACACACACACACACACACACACACACACACACACAGAAACAGAGCTGAGATGAAGAGGGTGGAAATGGATTTCTTTATTTTGGTAAAAGGTAAGCGACTTCACTTCCTCCCTGCCCTGAAGAACAGAGAGAGAGTGAGAGTGTGTATGTGTGTGTGAGTGAGAGAGATAGAGAAAAGAGAGAGAGAGTGTGTATGTGTGTGTGGGAGAGAGAGAGAGAAAGAGCAAGAGAGAGAGAGGGAGAGAGAGAGAGAGTGTGTATGTGTGTGTGGGAGAGAGAGAGTGAGAGAGAGAGAGAGAGAGAGAGAGGAAGAGAGAGAGAGGAGAGAGAGAGAGAGAAAGACCAAGAGAGAGAGAGAGGGAGAGAGAGAGAGAGTGTGTATGTGTGTGTGGGAGAGAGAGAGTGAGAGAGAGAGAAAGAGAGAGCGAGAGAGAGAGAAAGAGAGAGAAAGACCAAGAGAGAGAGAGAGAGAGAGAGAAAGAGCAAGAGAGAGAGAGGGAGAGAGAGAGAAGAGTGTGTGTGTGTGTGTGGGAGTGAGAGAGAGAGAGAGAGAGAGAGAGAGAGAGAGAGAGAGAGTGTGTATGTATGTGTGGGAGAGAGAGGGAGAGAGAGAGAGAGAAAGAGCAAGAGAGGGAGAGAGAGAGAGAGAGAGAGAGTATGTGTGTGTGGGAGTGAGAGAGAGAGAGAGAGAGGGAGAGAGAGAGAGAGAGTATGTGTGTGTGGGAGTGAGAGAGAGAGAGTGAGAGAGAGAGAGAGAGAGAG
>NW_027508954.1:7500-103256 GCF_051911475.1 Siphateles boraxobius | reverse complement strand
TCTCTCTCTCTCTCTCTCTCTCTCTCTCTCTCGCTCCCCTCTCTCTCGCTCCCCCCTCTCTCTCTCTCTCTCTCTCTCTCTCTCGCTCCCCTCTCTCTCGCTCCCCTCTCTCTCTCTCTCTCTCTCTCTCTCGCTCCCCTCTCTCTCTCTCTCTCTCTCTCTCTCCCCTCTCTCTCTCTCCCTCTCTCTCTCTCTCTTCTCTCTCTCTCTCTTTCTTTCTCTCTCTCTCTCTCTCTCTCTCTCTCTCTCTCTCTCTCTCTCTCTCTCTCTCGCTCCCCTCTCTCTCTCGCTCCCCTCTCTCTCTCCCTCTCTCTCTCTCTCCCTCTCTCTCTCTCTCTCCCTCTCTCTCTATCTCTCTCCCCTCTCTCTCTCCCTCTCTCTCTCTCTCTTCTCTCTCTCTCTCTCTCTTTCTTTCTCTCCCCCCTCTCTCTCTCTCTCTCTCTCTCTCTTCTCTCTCTCTCTTTTTTCTCTCCCCTCTCTCTCTCTCTCTCTCTCTCTCTCTCTCTCTCTATCTATCTCTCTCCCTCTCTCCCTCTCTCTCTCTCTCTCTCACATGCAGATCTTCAGAATAATAACAGTCATTTCATTGAACTGAACTTTTTGCAAGATTGGATGAAAACAACGACACCTTGGGAACGCCTCCGCGTGATTACGTCTGAAGCACGTATGTCAACTAGTCCAATGGAAAGAATGAGTGTCACGGCCGCTCAAAGCACTGTCTGTATATTTATTGTTGTCTGTCACATATCTCGAAAATATTATGGCGAAACTCCCTGCCCTCGTTCGCTTACGGGTGGGGATACACACGAACTTTGTGTAGTTTGTTTGGGAGTGGAGAATGCTATGTCAGCCTTCGAGGGTCTGACTGCCATCAGTGTGAGCGTCTCCCGCTGTGCATGCTCTGCTCCCGCCTGTCCATGTTTGATCAAAGTGGTCAGGTTCGCAAATGGATCTCTCGGCGGGGTTAGAGACGGGCTCTGCCTTATCTCCTCCCTAACCCGAGATGTGACACAATCATTAATAGGGAAGAGGATTCACCATCTCTTTCCCTTTGCTTATGAGGAGCTTGTGGAGGTGATAACTCGTGCTGTTGATAAATGACATATTGATTGGCCAGCAGAGAGAAAAGGTGCTCATCCTAAAAGCAAGGTAGACGATCGCTTTCTAACATATGAAAGCGTTAGCATAAGTTCTGCCAAGAAGACTTAATTACTACATCACGTATTACCTTCACATCTATCCAATCGTGTCCTTATACTCACTGTATAAAAGATCGGTTCTTACACATGTTTGAGTTTGCAGATGCTGACACGACAATTGCTTTGTACAATCAAGATCACGCGGCACTGCCTCCGCACCTTGGTTATTTGGTGGAAACACTGGTTCCTATCCCAGGGTCCGGTGTTGGGAGCTCTTTGCCATCGAGTTGCTATAGCGACAGATGCTTCTCTCACCGGCTGGGGAGCGGTAATGGAAGGCCGCTCAGCTCAGGGTCTGTGGAGGAGTCATCATCTCTCCTGGCACATAAACTGCCTGGAGATGATGGCAGTCTTCAATGCGTTGAGACATATCCTCCCAGACATGAGGGGCCATCAAGTGCTCGTCCGGACAGACAACACATCGGTGGTCTCTTACATAAATCGTCAGGGGGGTCTGCATTCGCGCCCGCTCTGTAAACTGGCGCACCAGATCCTCCTGTGGTCCCTAGGGAAGACACACTCTATGAGGACAGTGTATATCCCAGGGTGCTAGAACATTGGAGCAGACACCCTGTCGAGGCTGGGGCTGAGGCCAGGGGACTGGAGACTCCACCCCGAGGCGGTGGAGCAGATATGGGAATTCTACGGCCAAGCAGAAGTGGATCTGTTCACATCTCAGTACATGACGCACTGTCCACTACGGTTCTCCCTCACTCACCCAGTCCCCCTGGGGCTGGACGCTATGATAAAGACGTGGCCGAGGCTACATCTGTACGCTTTTCCCCCTGTTGCTCTGCTCCCAGGAGTTCTGGAGAGAGTCCGCCAGGATGGAATAAGTCTACTGCTAGTAGCACCACGCCGGCCAGGTCGATTTGGTTTGCGGACCTAATTCATCTCCTCCACGGCCCTCCCTTGGAGATCCCGATCAGGAAAGACCTTGTGGCTCAGGTTGGGGGCACAACATTTCACCCTCGATCAGAGATTTGGAAACTATGGGTTTGGCCTCAGAGGGGGCCCAACTTATAGAGAGTGGTCTCACAAAAGAGGTTGTTGAAACCATTCTTAGCTCCAGAGCTCCAGCTACGAGGAAATGATATGCACTAAAGTGGAGAGTTTTCACTTCATGTCACCAGCATCAGTGAGATCCAGGTAAATGTTCAGTTAGTACAGTACTTGAGTTTCTCCAAGATCGCTTTGCATCAGGTTTATATCCATCTACCTTAAAGGTCTACGTGGCGGCCATTGTGGCTTTCCACGCCCCGGTGGGTGTTACATCTTTGGGTCGAGACCCTGATCACTCGTTTCCTTCGTGGCACCTTGAGGCTGAGGCCTCGTACTAGGGTGCCGGCTTGGGACCTGGCAATAGTTTTGGAAGGCCTTTCAGGGGCTCCCTTCGAGCCCATAGAGTCGTTGCAGAGAAATTTCTGACACTCAAGACCATTTTTCTTCTAGCTATTTCATCCCTCAAGAGAATCGGAGACCTTCAGGCCCTCTCGGTTTCTCCCACCTGCCTTGAGTTTGCATCCGGGATGGTCAAGGCATTCTTATACCCTAAACAGGGATACGTCCCTAAGGAGCCAAACATTATTCCGAGGCCAATTGTGCTGCAGGCTTTCTGTCCTCCTCCGTTTGCCTCTTCGGACCAGGAAAAACTGAATCTCTTGTGTCCAGTGCGAGCCCTAGACACTTCTGTCCCCATGGAGAAAATCTGATCAGTTATTTGTCTGCTTTGGATCACCTAAGAAGGGTCGAAAAGAACTGAGAAAAGCACAAATATTTGTTTTATTTATTTTGTAGTTTTAATTAAATTCTATAAATTAAACAGCTCATATATATACTTAATTGGTAGAAAAAATTGCAATTACGCATTAAACATGAACGTATCATGCAATTCTTTAAGACATTTCTTCTTACATAGAACCTTTTTGGCATAAAGCGTTATTTAAAATGGAGTCAAGAACCCTAGAGAGTTCTATATCCAACCCCACTGAACCTTTCTGTCAAAGAATGTAGACATGAAAAGCAGATTGCTTCATCATTTCCACTGCTTGATTAAAGCTAGAACTTTCAGTCTATTTGAGGAGGACAATTAGAGAATGAATACATCAAGAATACTCACTATATATCTCTTAAACTGTTTTTCTTCTTCTTTGGAGTAATGGCCAAAGAACAGAGTGCTTTATTAATGTGCAAAGAAAGTATCAGTCACAAACACTTGCCTTGCATCTGGCAAATGATTGCATAATTTGCCAATAATCCTGTGTTTTTTTACATATAGTTTCAATAGATTCAATAGAGCTCTGGTGAACCTTGAACTTCCCGATCACTCGTTCCCTTCAGGGTTTTCTCTCCGTCAGTAAGTAAAGTAAGAAACTGCTCTTAAATCGCTCATCTGTTGGAGGTGGCGACAGCGTCGTGATATTACGTCCAGATGTGACTCAGTCAATGCTATATGTCGTATATTATCGGGCAGCATATGGTCTCCATCAGATTCAAATATGAATGTCCAGCTTCATTAATGCACAGACACAGACTGGCCGTCTCCGGACAGAAGCAAACATCTGGTGTTCGGCGTTTCTCTAGAGCTGATGTTCCATGTTTCAGACCGACAAGTGACATGGCTTCAAAGAAATGGTTTATTTAGCTTAGAATAATTCAGGAAAGATTCCCTTTATCACAAACTAGTTCACCTGTAGACCAAGACCACTGGGTTATTTGGAAAAGGCCTAATGCTTTTAATGCAACAGATTGGAAACAATTTGCAGCCCTTTTAAAAATAAAAGAAAAATGTGTGATTTGGACCGTGCTTTTTGACTTTCCCATCAAGAAAATCTTAACTGTTCATTTCTGAGTAGATCAACGCTGTTCTTTTGAACTTTCTATTCATCAAAGAATCCTGAAAAATAAAATGCATCACAGTTTCCACAAAGATATGAACTGTTCTCAACACATTGATAATAATCATAAATGTTTCTTGAGCATCCAATCATCATATTATAGTGATTTCTGAAGGATCATGTGACACTGAAGACTGGAGTAATGATGCTGAAAATTCAGCTTTGATCACAGGAATAAATTACACTTTACTATATATTCACATAGAAAACCCTTATTTTAAATAGTAATGATATTTC
Source organism: Siphateles boraxobius (assembly GCF_051911475.1). Lineage (NCBI taxonomy): Eukaryota > Metazoa > Chordata > Actinopteri > Cypriniformes > Leuciscidae > Siphateles > Siphateles boraxobius. The sequence continues at coordinate 98,923 of NW_027508954.1, read as the reverse complement.
AAAATTTTTATTGCATTTGTAATCAAATAAATGCAGCCTTGGAGAGCAGAAGGGACTCTTTCAGAAACCTTAACAAACTATACTGATCCACAACAATTTAGTTTAAATGTATTTATTTGACTTGTCATTTGTTTGAAATGCATGTCCCATTTTTAACATTAAACCAAAAATTCCAGATATTAGCAGCAAAGTGATTTTTTACTTTTCATTCTATTTATTTAAAAAGGTTTGTTTGACGGTGGAAAGCAATACCTCTAAGAGTCCCGTGATGTCCTGATTCAGCAGACTGAGTACTAACCAGATAAATGTGTCAACAACAAAGAAAAAATGTGCCTGTCTTCAGTAAATCAACGGGAACGGCATCTTTACAATACACTAAAGCCCAGTGGAAGTGCACTCTGTTACCAGCTAGTTCTGCTCTTCTGACTATAAGGACTATTGAGCAAATGATCAATTTGTCAAGTCTTAAGCAGAGAGTCCGTGGCAGCCAGTGCAACCAGAGGCTTATAATGATTGGATTTGTTGTGAATCGAGCTCTTAAATGATCAGGCCGAATATTGAGCTTGAGCGTCTCTGCACATTCCTCTACGGTGAATAAACCACTTTAAATATTCACAGTTGACATGCTTTTAATAGCTGGATCTAATAACGTTATTCTCTGAAAGCTGCTGTTCTTGACGGATCACCAGGACTTTGATGCCGTTCGATCAAGAGCTTCAAATCTTTTCTTTCAGTCAGTGAAGATGATCAGAATGAGAAGCACCCGGACAGAAGTAAAAGGATTTACATTAGATTTCCAACATCTCAAAGGCTTTGGCGTCATTGAGATTACAGTTGCACTTCATTTTAAGGTGTCCTTGTTAGAGTGTAATAATACAGTAATTAATAATAATCAACTACATGTATTTACTATATGGTTAGGATTAGGATTAAAGTTGGGTTTAGGTTTAGTTATTATACATAATTCATAGTTAATACTATAGAAACTATATATGGACTCTGTAAAATAAGGTGTTGCCGTTAAAAAAAATATTATTGCTCTATAGTGTTTATTCCTTTTTATTTCGCATTCAGTTTTAGTTATTTTAGCACATGAATTTAATGAAAATAAATTGCTTTACTCAAATAAGTTTGGTTACACTTAAAGCCTTTATATACAGTACAATGCCTGTACATGTACTTTAATGCAGAATTATGCACCTTTTAATACATTACATGATCTTGTGAATAACACAGTTATAATACATTACTTATCAATTAATTGTTGAACCTTTAGAAAGTATAATGCTTTAAAACAAGGAATCTGCAAATATTGTAATGCATTTTAACCCGGGTTTGAATCAATCTGTATGGTATAAAGCTCAACAGTTATAAACTTGATTTAATGTTTATTGTATTTCAAAAACGTTTTTTTTACGGTTTTGGTTTTGTTTAACTAAAATAACCCTGCTTTGCTCAGCCAAAGAAAAAAAGCAACAACCAAACAACATGAGTGGCTTTAATTCTCATTCAAAAGATTAGCTAGAAATGCCTGCGATTAAAAGCGTTTTGAATGCGTGTGATTTGCAGTAAGTGTCGTGTGTCGCGACGCCCGTCCCGCGGCCGCTAACCGTGTTTGTCATGTTATCACGTTAGCCTGTGTAAGCGGCGGGACACGGACATACACTCAGACCGTTCACTTCCTCAAGACATCTGTTCATTAATTCACTTTCTGCCCACTTCAGCAGGCTCTGACCTTTCATCGGATGCCAAGCCGCTGAGTAAAAGAACACGGTCCCCGCAGCGGCTAATGGAGTTACTGTAATGCAGCAGTGAAACTGAATTGGGACTAAGATGGCCACCGCTCTCGTGAAGCGAATGCACACAATCTAATTGCTATTGACATTCTCGTCTCGGAGGAAATTTGACATCTAAGGGCAAACAATTCTATTTAGTCGCCTGAATACTCTCAATGCGCGGTTCTGTCGGGCTCTCCGCGTATGCTCTCGTGCGGCAATCGATCCTAATCTGATTCAGGACAAGGAGCAGAAAAACGAGAATAAAATCAAAAGCACTGTTAGGGCAAAACATGAACAAGGGAGAACAATCGTGGTGGTGGACGGCAGGAGTAACAGACATTAATGCAGGACTCCCCGTGAAGGTGCTCAAAGAAATCTGCTGCTCAGGCTAAAAACGCTTCATTCCCTGAGAGCGTTCCTTCCTTCGTTTGTTTTTCGCTCGTTCCTTCATTCGTTCGGCCGGCCTCGCCTGATTTCATTAGCCTCACTCCCGGGAGAACACTTCTCATGTTTTGTGAGAGTGGACCATCCTCACAATGAAGTCCATCACAGGAGAGAGAGATGTGTGTGAGAGATGACGGATCTGACAAATTGAAGTGGCCCTTACAAACTCTCTGCGGTCGTGTGTGTGTGTGTGTGTGTGGTCAGAGGGCGTTTGTGTTGGTCAGTCCATGAGACACTCGGTTAAAAAGAACCCAATTTACCCAAGGTCTGGATAAATATAGGACAGAACACATGTTGGGTTAATTTAACCTAGCAAATTAGATTGTTTATTTAACCCAGCATACTGGGTTGATTCATTTTTACTATAGTACTAGCTATTTGTTTTTTACTTCATACATGAATTGATGTTTACAGATTAACTGAAATCCTCTAAACTTTAAAAAAAAACACTCCACACAACCACTGGTTTGCATGATAATTCCTTTATGTTTTATGTAAGGGATAATCCACGGCTAGCCATGCATTAAAGGATTTTAATGCACGACGTAGAGGCGAAGAACCACCCGACATGAAGCGGAGGTTTTGCACTTTTCCATTTTTCCTGTAGCGCTTTAGAACTGATTTAAAGATTGCATTGCTTGACTTGAAGTCTTTATCACTTATAATGTTGTATTTTGTAATGTGACGGTTTATACCTGCTCTGAGACACATCAAACTTGCAACACTGTATTCGCGTCCAGCGGTAGACTGAACACAGACATAAAACTCCCGCAATGTCTCATTTAAAAAAGAAGCAGAGTAGGTCTCGAAATCACAATTTTTCTGTCTTTGGCGCAAAAAGTCACTGAAAGTGTTAACTGCCCATTTAGCTGCCCATTTAGTTGACATTGACCTCATCTTTGTCGTCTTCGATCTTATCTAGCTCTGTCGGTGTTAATACTTTGTGCCGCTTTTTGTCATTCAACGTCTTCTCCAAGTCTTCTATTTCGTCTTGTGCCTGGGCCCATTTCTCAAAAATGCCATATTCACCATACAAATTAAACGATATGCAAAAATCATCCATTTAGCCTACCTAAATAGACATTTTTATATGTGTCTCTCACTCTGTTTGCAAGTGTAACTGTGTTACTATGGTTACCAATGATTATAGTAGCGGATTAATTTCGAACTGTAATCAAACTGACTGGAACTACCTGTGCATTAAACGGTTTTACTGCACACCTTCCAGCCAATCAGAATCGAGTATCTAAACAGCCCGTGGTATAACATATTTTACAGTATAGCATATTTTATATAGTTTTTAAATACATATTGACTAAATTTAAGCTTGTTTAACAAATACTAGAAGTAAACATTAAACATTTATAAGTAATTCGAGTGTAATGGACCAGTCTCTGTTGTGCCGTTCCCACTGTAACAAACTGGATCACGTGCCGGAGCTTGTGTCGTGTTCAGCGGAAGAACTTCAGACGCCCTGAAATTACCCAAACACTAGGATGTTACGTCTGACCCAGGAGCTGGGTAACACAAAAACTACCCAAACACTGGGTTGTTACGTCTGACCCAGGATCTGGGTAACACAAAAACTACCCAAACAATGAGTTGTTACGTCTGACCCAGGATCTGGGTAACACAAAACTACTTAAACACTGAAAAAATAACCCAAAAATTTACTCATAAGTTTCAACCCAGGATTTGGGTAGAAAAAAGAACCCAAGATTTTTTTAGCATGCATGCAGGGTAACTATAAGTAAGTCATTGTGTGAAGCTTTATTTTTGTGTAGTCGAGCTGCGGTCTTCATCGGTGTGTCCTAGTTTATGTGATATGATGCATACCAAATATATGCTGTGAGAACATCTCCCATTAAGTTAGGAAAACACTATTTCTGAATGTCAAAAAGGTCCGGTTTTTTAAATGTTTTAAAAAGTTTTTTATTGGTTATGTGAACGCTAAAAATACCATTATTCCACCCAAAATGGTGCAGAAATTACACACTGCAGCTTTAATAGTAGGATTTTTAATGGTGTTACATTGGATTAAAATAAATTTTGTGGCATTTGTCATTTATTAGACAGGACAGTGAGTGAGACCCAGACAGCAACAGAGAGTCGGCCCAGATCCGGCCCACAGCTGGGTCTCCTGTTACTGAGACATTTATAACAGCTTCTCTCTGCCAGATTCATTTCTGGCTTTTATTTTAATACTTTATTTTGATAATATTATTTTTTATATTTATATTTATATTTATATTGTTTTAGTGGTTTTGTCATTATCATTATTATTATTATATCTAACTTTGATTTATTTTTAATTTCAGTTTTAGTTTTAGTTTCAGATCTCGATGGCTGGTTCAAAGTCTGCCCTCCCTTCTAAAGCCTGCAGGACCACGTCAGCTCTCGTCGGCCGCGCATTTTCAGCCGCCGGACAGGCTGCGTCCGCCCTGCACTCTATGGCTGTGCTTCAGATCCTTCAGGCCGATCTCCTCCGTGAATGGGATAAGAAAGGCAGGGATCCAGCCGCCATCACGGATTTGAGAAGCGCGACGTATCTTTCCCTTCATGCTACGAAATAGGCGGCTCAGGCGATTGGAAGATGCATGGCCTCGCTCACCGTCACAGAGAGACACCTCCGGCTGACGCTCGGTGATATTAGGGAATCCGAGCGTGCCGCGTTTCTCAACACGCCGTTCTCCCCTACAAGTCTCTTCGGCCCAGCGGTTAACGGGATCGTCGACCGCTTTTCTGAAGTGCAAAAGACCTCGCAGGCCATGAATCTCTTCCTGCCTCGACGCTCCAGCTCAGCTGCAGGGCGCTCACGTGACCAGCCTCCTGCGCGAAGCACTAACCAGCATCCAGCTCAGCCTCCTTCTTCGCAGCTACGACTGGGCGGCCGCCCTAGATCGCGCTCATCCAGCTGTCACAGGCTGCCTCCCCCACGGGGACCTCGGCTTAAAATCACGATGAAACCCGAGCACGCAAAGTCCTCCTAGCAGCAACAAGGAGGAAAAGACGGTTGAGTCCCGCCGCGGCTGGACCACCGTCAAAATATAGAGCTGTTGGACAGGGGCAGGTCCCCCTCCACGCTTAAAGTATATGTGGCGGCCGTTGCAGCGTTCGCTGAGTCGACGCACGGCCATTCAATAGGAAGGAACGAGCTGGTCATCCGCTTCCTTAGAGGAGCCAGGAGGATGAATCCCCCGCGACCCCCGTCGGTTCCTATGTGGGATCTTTCATTGGTCCTAGAGGCCCTGAAAGCATACCCCTTTGAACCGCTAGATTCCGTGGATCTAAAGTACCTCTCGCTCAAAACCGTTTTTCTGACAGCTCTGTCATCAGTCAAACGTGTGGGGGATTTACACGCGCTATCCGTTAGCGCTGCGTGTCTTGAGTTTGGACCAAATGACTCTAAAGTCATCCTCAAGCCAAGACATGGCTATGTCCCTAAGGTGATTGGCACTCCCTTCAGAGCGCAGGTCATTTCTCTATCGGCTCTGCCAGCATCCGATAGTGAGAGCGATGTTAATATCCTCTGCCCTGTCAGGGCGCTGAGAGCTTAGATTACGCGCTCCGCCCCTTTCAGGCGCTCGGAGCAGCTCTTTGTTTCGTTTGGTGGGCGCACCAAGGGTATCGCCGCCTCGAAACAGAGTCTGTCCAGATGGATAGTGGACGCTATAGCGAATGCTTATGTGTCTGAAGGTCTACAATGCCCTTTTCAGATGTCGATCGCTGGTTTTCAGATGTTGATGGCTGGTTTTCAGATGTCGATGGCTGGTTTTCAGATGTCGATGGCTGGTTTTCAGATGTCGATGGCTGGTTTTCCGATCTCGAAGGCTGGTTTTCAGATGTCGATGGCTGGTTTTCAGATGTCGATGGCTGGTTTTCCGATCTCGAAGACTGGTTTTCAGATGTCGATCGCTGGTTTTCAGATGTCGATGGCTGGTTTTCAGATGTCGATGGCTGGTTTTCAGATGTCGATGGCTGGTTTTCAGATGTCGATGGCTGGTTTTCCGATCTCGAAGGCTGGTTTTCAGATGTCGATGGCTGGTTTTCAGATGTCGATGGCTGGTTTTCCGATCTCGAAGGCTGGTTTTCAGATGTCGATAGCTGGTTTTCAGATCTTGAAGGCTGGTTTTCAGATGTCGATGGCTGGTTTTCAGATGTCGATGGCTGGTTTTCAGATGTCGATGGCTGGTTTTCAGATGTCGATGGCTGGTTTTCAGATGTCGATGGCTGGTTTTCCGATCTCGAAGGCTGGTTTTCAGATGTCGATGGCTGGTTTTCCGATCTCGAAGGCTGGTTTTCAGATGTCGATGGCTGGTTTTCCGATCTCGAAGGCTGGTTTTCAGATGTCGATGGCTGGTTTTCAGATGTCGATGGCTGGTTTTCAGATGTCGATGGCTGGTTTTCCGATCTCGAAGGCTGGTTTTCAGATGTCGATCGCTGGTTTTCAGATGTCGATGGCTGGTTTTCAGATGTCGATGGCTGGTTTTCCGATCTCGAAGGCTGGTTTTCAGATGTCGATCGCTGGTTTTCAGATGTCGATGGCTGGTTTTCAGATCTCGAAGGCTGGTTTTCAGATGTCGATCGCTGGTTTTCAGATGTCGATCGCTGGTTTTCAGATCTCGAAGGCTGGTTTTCAGATGTCGATCGCTGGTTCTCTTACGAGAGGTTCTCTCGTATTGCGTAAGTTTAGCTTACGCTACGGGAAAGATTCATCTTCTCGAGATACTGAAGCCAAAAAATTATCCTTAATTTTGTATAACTTGTCAACGCAGTGCAGCAGCTAGCAGACCTAGAGCAGGCCATCTCGCGTGCTCATTGGCTGCCCTGCGGGCAACTGCTGCAGCCTACCAGTGCGCCCGGCGTGACGTCACGCCCAATGAAGGGCGCCCGCGCCTTTATAGCGTCACAGCCCACCAGATAGGCGTGGCTTAGCGTATAAAATAGGGGCTGTAGGCTGAATTCTCTGATTTTTCGACTCTTCAGCGAGCTCTTCGCATCGCTGGATTTGAGAGAAGCCACCGCCGCCGTCGAACAGCGAACAGCCAGCTTAGGACAGCGCTGAGGAAGCCGGCCGTCTTCGCCACCTTCAGCCATCCGTGCGAGCTACGCTATCCGGCGACGTATCCTTTTTTGCAAATCATTCTAAAAGAGCAGCGAGCGTCTTTTTAAAGATGCCTCGCACTTCCTGCGGCTCGTGTAAAGCCCCGCTCAGCGCCGGAGACCGCCACCTGATCTGCGCTCTCTGCCTGGACCTGGAACACGCAGAGCTCGCCCTCGCGTCCGGGGGCTGCGAGCTCTGTGAGGAGCTTCCGCTGTCGACCCTGCGGGCTCGACTCGAAGCGTTCAACACCACAGCAGTCACTCCGCCTCCTGTGGGACCGCGCAGAAAGAAGCGCCGTTCCCTGAGACAGCCGGAACCTGTGGCCACAGCGACGCGCTCGCCGGAGAACCTCCCTCGAGCCTCGCTCTCGCCTTCCCCACCTCTCCTCACTGACGCGCAGCTGCCGCTTGCGAGCCTCACTGCCGTCACTTCGGAGGATGAGTCCGTGGGACACGCCACAAAAGACTGCTGCTCTATCCTGGCATCAGACAGCGAGGAATGGTCGCTTCACTCCGCCTCCTCGTCAATCCAGGAATCCGCCCGTACCCGCGCTGGAGCTGACGCGGAACTTATGCGCCTGCTGACGCAAGCTGTCGACCGTCTCGGGCTCGAGTGGTCGCTGCCGAAGGAACCCGCGCCGAACAGGCTCGACGGCTGCTTCCTTCAAAGTCGCCGCCGCGCAGTTTCAGAAACCAGGCCCGCTCCATTCCTGCCGGAACTTCATGCGGAGCTGTCGAAGTCGTGGAATTCGCCTTTTTCGGCTAGACTTCAGTCACAGGCCTCCGCGTCGCTCTCCCGAGTGGACGGCGCCGCCGAGAAAGGGTACACAGCGATTCCCCCTGTGGAAGAGGCGGTCGCAGCGCACCTTTGCCCGCCCTCCGCGAGATGGCGGTCACGGTCAGCCCTCCCGTCTAAAGCCTGCAGAGCCACTTCCGCCTTGGTCGGCCGCGCTTATGCCGCCTCCGGCCAGGCCGCGTCTGCTCTACACTCGATGGCTGTGCTTCAGATCCTGCAAGCCGACCTCCTCCGTGAATGGGATGAGAAGGGCCGGGACCCAGCTGCGGTTACGGATTTGAGAAGCGCGACGGATCTTTCTCTCCGCGCCACCAAAGCTGCAGCCCAGGCCATCGGACGAGCCATGGCCGCGTTAACCGTGACGGAGAGGCACCTCTGGTTAACGCTCGCGGATATGAGGGAAACTGAGCGAGCCACCTTTCTGAACGCGCCGCTTTCCCCCACTGGTCTCTTCGGCCCAGCAGTGAACGGGATTGTTGACCGCTTCTCTATGGTGCAAAAGACCACGCAGGCCATGAACCTCTTCCTGCCGCGACGCTCGAGTTCCGCCACAGGCCGCTCTCGCGAGAGACAAAGCCAGCCTCCTGTGCGAACCAGCACCCAGCGTCCAGCACAGCCTCAGCATCAGCCTTCGCAGCGACGTCAGGGCGGCCGCCCTAGATCGCGCTCAGACAGCCGTCGCAGACCGCCGCCCCCCAGAGGGCCTCGGCAAAGGCTCACGCTGAAGTCTGAGCACGCGAAGCCCTCCTAACAGCGGGAGAGAAAAGACGCGCGTGTCCCGCTGCGGCCGGACCGCCGTCAAAGTTGATTTCCCTGTCAGTCCCCTTCGAACAGGCTACTGCAGTGGTTCAACTAGCAGCCAACGAGCCGGTTTATTCACCCTCTCGCCTGCACACAAACGCCGTTTTCACGGCGACCCAGAGAAATCTCAAAAAGAGTATAATGTCTGGTCCGGCTCACGCCGTCAGTGTTTTAAGTGTAGTGAATGTGCCCACGCCCCAGTGTTCACCCCTACACATAAGCACTCAAAATCCCGTGTCACTCACAGAGCACACTCTCATAAAGCGCAGAAAAGCCGCTCGAGTGTTGAATGTAAGAAATGTGTCCACAGGTCTGTGCCCACTATCTGCCCGCTCTGTTACACGATCAAAAAAGCTTATGAACGTAAGTCTCGTGCCCGCCAGAGAGCGCTCACGCTTGCTAACACAAACCTTCCCCCGGGTCCCGCCTGTGCGTTTAAGTGTTATCACGAAACACAGGGCGTTAATAAAACGCTCCCCATCTACTATGATCGGGGCGTCAGATACAGTTGTAAGTCTCGTGCCCGCGTGCGCGCGCTCACGCTTACAGAGAGCTCTCCCGCCCAGAGCGCTGCTCGCGCGTCAAAGTGTGGCAAAAGTATGTTCCCCATCCCTTATGATCGGGACATCTCACATAAGTCAGCCGGTCTCGGCTGTCAGCGAGCGGCCATTGCCCAGAACCGAGAGCGCGCGCGCCGCGCTCTCGGCTCCGGTTCAGTTTCACAAGCCCGCAAATGGCGGCGGTCTGAACCCGGAGGCCATTCGCCCCCTGGCGGCTCACATAGCTGCGTGGGAAACTATCCCAGGGATTTCAGAATGGGTGTTGAGCACAATAAAGCAGGGCTATGCACTTCAATTCGTTCGCCGTCCTCCGCGCTTTCAAGCCCGGACCGCGACGATAGTGAATGCGGAAGTAGCACACCTACTTCACGCAGAAATAGCAAAGGGGCTATAGAAAAGGTGCCGCCTTCTCTGAGCGAGTCAGGCTTTTACAGCCGATATTTTCTCGTACCCAAGAAGGACGGAGCCTTCAGACCTATCCTAGATCTGAGATATTTGAACAAAGTGCTTGTAAAAAGACCGTTCAAAATGCTTACGACCAGAAAAATCCTCACGCACGTTCGCCCGAGGGACTGGTTTATTTCTCTAGATCTGAAGGATGCCTATTTTCAGATTCAGATAGTACCCCGTCACAGGCAATTTTTGAGATTCGCCTTCGACGGTCAGGCATATCAATACACCGTCCTGCCGTTCGGCCTGTCCCTAGCACCCCGTACATTTACAAAGTGCATGGACGCGGCGCTCGCCCCCCTGAGAAGTCAGGGGCTGCGCATAATGAACTATCTGGACGATTGGCTGATATTGGCACAGTCAGAGACAGAACTACTATCTCACAGAACAGTGCTTCTCAGTCATCTGGAAAGCTTGGGTCTCACGGTCAACTGGACCAAGAGCTCATTACTGCCCAGCCAGTCAATTTCCTTTTTAGGAATAGAACTGGACTCGGTGACCATGACGGCTCGTTTATCGACACAGCGCGCGCGCCGTGTTCGCCACCTAGCCGCATCTTTCCAGAAGGGCAGCTTTCTCCCTTTGAAAACATTTCAAAGGATGTTGGGCTGTATGGCATCAGCTGCAGCGGTGCTCCAGCTGGGCCTACTGCGCATGCGCCCGCTCCAACGCTGGTTGAACGCTCGCGCGCCTCGCCGAGCCTGGGTGTCTGGCGGCCAGAAAATCAGAGTGACTCAGACCTGCATAACAGCTCTGCAGCCCTGGTTAGTGGCCGATTGGTACCAGCATGGAGTAATGATGGGAACCATCTCTTATCGGAAGGTCATCTCGACAGACGCGTCCAACTCGGGTTGGGGCACGCTGTTCGAGGGCAGACCGGCCTTTGGCCAGTGGTCAGACCAGGAGAAGGGTTTTCACATAAACTGTCTGGAAATGATAGCGGTCGAGAACGCGCTGAAGTGCTTCCTCCCGTTTATACAGGACCAGCATGTTCTTGTCCGCTCGGACAACACATCTGTGGTATCCTATGTAAACCGTCAGGGCGGTGTCAGATCCAGAAATCTCTGCAATCTGACGGAACGCCTCCTTATTTGGTCACAGACGAACCTGCGCTCGCTGAGGGCGGCGCATGTGCCTGGCCATTTGAACGACGGCCCAGACAGACTGTCCAGGGACAATGTTCCCCCAGGGGAATGGTCCCTGCACCCCCAAACGGTCCAGAAACTGTGGCGCCTATTTGGCAGAGCGGAAGTCGACCTGTTTGCGTCAAAAGACAACGCTCAATGCCCGATGTTCTTCTCGAAGGACGAGGACGCGCTGGCCCAGGTTTGGCCCAGCCTCCCGCTATATGCTTTCCCTCCGGTCTCTCTGTTGCCACAGGTGATCAAGAGGATCAGGGAAACGCGCCACTCGAGGCTCCTCATAGCCCCGCGTTGGGAGAATCAGACTTGGTTCCCGGAACTGGCACGGCTGTCACATACAGCTCCGTGGCCGATTCCGGTGAGGGCAGATCTCCTCTATCAAGCTCGCGGCACGATCTGGCATACCCATCCAGAGCGCTGGTCTCTGCATGCATGGTTGATCAACGGGTACTCGTTGCCCTGCCAGAAGGAGTGATGAACACGATCACGCAGTCTAGAGCCCCTTCCACGAGAAGGCTCTACGCGTCTAAATGGTCGGTGTTCTCTGGATGGTGCACCGACAGAGGTCTGGACCCGCGGACATGCGGGGTGGCGCATCTGCTCACTTTCCTACAAGAGCTGTTGGATAAGGGAAGATCCCCATCCACGCTCAAAGTTTACGTGGCGGCCGTAGCAGCATTCGCGGAATCGACGCACGGCCAGTCACTGGGAAGACATGAGTTGGTCATCCGCTTCCTTAGAGGAGCTAGAAGGATGAATCCGCCGCGCCCCCCGTCGGTTCCCATGTGGGATCTTTCACTGGTCCTCGAGGCCCTGAAAGCTTTTCCATTTGAACCACTAGACTCCGTGGAGTTGAAATATCTATCACTAAAAGCCGTTTTTCTGACTGCACTGTCGTCAGTAAAACGTGTAGGGGATCTGCACGCGCTGACTGTCAGCGCGTCGTGTCTTGAGTTCGGACCAAATGACTCTAAAGTCATCTTCAGACCTAGACATGGTTATGTCCCTAAAGTGATGGGCACTCCATTCAGGGCGCAAGTTATTTCGCTGTCAGCTCTGCCAGCATCTGACAGCGAAAGTGATGTGAATCTCCTCTGCCCTGTCAGAGCGCTGAGGGTTTACATTACGCGCTCCGCCTCCTTCAGGCGTTCGGAACAGCTTTTCGTTTCGTTTGGTGGGCGCGCCAAGGGGCTTGCCTCCTCGAAACAGAGCCTGTCCAGATGGATAGTGGACGCTATAGCGGCAGCTTATGCGTCAAAAGGCCTGCGATGCCCTCTGGGCATCAGGGCTCATTCCACGAGAGGTGTGGCCTCGTCGTGGGCATGGTCCAGTGGAATTTCTATCCATGACATATGTGTAGCGGCGGGCTGGAGCTCCCCGTCTACCTTTGTCAGGTTTTATAACCTAGAAGTTCCTGCCTTGCAGGCTAAACTGTTGTCAGTCTGAAAAGAGGTGTATTCTGCCCAGATCTCCTGCTCAGATCACGTTCATGACTCAGCTCTCCTGGTTGAGCTGCACTAAGTAGGGTATGTGCCATATGACTATACAGACCGGCGCGCTGCTCTGTATTCCCTATGTGTGCTTATGTACAAGTGATGGCCCGCGTGGCTGGCCACCTTATTTTTTCCACTTATGGGGTTCCCCTTAAGCTCGGGGTCTCATGTGGATGCTTGGCACGCACGGCGTTGACAAAGTGTTCCCGTAGCGTAAGCTAAACTTACGCAATACGAGAGAACCTCTCGTAAGAGAACGATACTCGGTTACTAACGTAACCTCGGTTCTCTCTAGAGAGGGAACGAGTATTGCGTAACCGGCCGTGCTCACGCCACGAGCGACTTCGCTTCAGTCGTCGAAAAACCAGAGAATTCAGCCTACAGCCCCTATTTTATACGCTAAGCCACGCCTATCTGGTGGGCTGTGACGCTATAAAGGCGCGGGCGCCCTTCATTGGGCGTGACGTCACGCCGGGCGCACTGGTAGGCTGCAGCAGATGTCGATGTTCAGATGTCGATCGCTGGTTTTCAGATGTCGATGGCTGGTTTTCAGATGTCGATGGCTGGTTTTCAGATGTCGATCGCTGGTTTTCATATGTCGATGGCTGGTTTTCAGATGTCGATCGCTGGTTTTCAGATGTCGATCGCTGGTTTTCAGATGTCGATCGCTGGTTTTCAGATGTCGATGGCTGGTTTTCAGATGTCGATGGCTGGTTTTCAGATGTCGATCGCTGGTTTTCAGATGTCGATGGCTGGTTTTCAGATGTCGATGGCTGGTTTTCAGATGTCGATGGCTGGTTTTCAGATGTCGATCGCTGGTTTTCAGATGTCGATCGCTGGTTTTCAGATGTCGATCGCTGGTTTTCAGATGTCGATCGCTGGTTTTCAGATGTCGATGGCTGGTTCTCAGATCTCGAAGGCTGGTTTTCAGATGTCGATGGCTGGTTTTCAGATGTCGAAGGCTGGTTTTCAGATCTCGAAGGCTGGTTTTCAGATGTTGATCGCTGGTTTTCAGATGTCGATCGCTGGTTTTTAGATGTCGATGGCTGGTTTTCAGATCTCGAAGGCTGGTTTTCAGATCTCGAAGGCTGGTTTTCAGATGTCGATCGCTGGTTTTCAGATGTCAATCGCTGGTTTTCAGATGTCGATGGCTGGTTTTCAGATCTCGAAGGCTGGTTTTCAGATGTCGATGGCTGGTTTTCAGATGTCGATGGCTGGTTTTCAGATCTCGAAGGCTGGTTTTCAGATGTTGATCGCTGGTTTTCAGATGTCGATCGCTGGTTGTTAGATGTCGATGGCTGGTTTTCAGATCTCAAAGGCTGGTTTTCAGATCTCGAAGGCTAGTTTTCAGATGTCGATTGCTGGTTTTCAGATCTCGAAGGCTGGTTTTCAGATGTCGATGGCTGGTTTTCAGATCTCGAAGGCTAGTTTTCAGATGTCGATCGCTGGTTTTCAGGATGTCGCTCGCTGGTTTTCAGATGTCGATCGCTGGTTTTCAGATGTCGATCGCTGGTTTTTAGATGTCGATGGCTGGTTTTCAGATCTCCAAGGCTGGTTTTCAGATCTCGAAGGCTGGTTTTCAGATGTCGATGGCTGGTTTTCAGATCTTGAAGGCTAGTTTTCAGATGTCGATCGCTGGTTTTCAGGATGTCGCTCGCTGGTTTTCAGATGTCGATCGCTGGTTTTCAGATGTCGATCGCTGGTTTTCTACAGCACCTGAGGTGACGTTGCTCTCGCTGATATCGCAGATTTACGCCGGTTGAAACGCAGGGCTCGCGTCTCCTGCAGGCCGGCTGCTCTCAGAGGCTTTCGTGTTGATCAGGGGTGCAGATAGACGTTCATAAACGTGTGTGTTGTGGCCCGTGGCGCTGTCTGCTCGGAGACTGATGTTATCATGAGATCTGCACACATTCCTCCTGTGGGCTATTGACCGAACGAGGGCCTGGTCCTCATTCTCAGTGTTTAGCATGTTAATGAGACGTCTAGCCAGTGCAAGGAGACAGTGGAGGATCTGGAGGAGCGTAATGAGATTAAGGACAGTGGACTAGACGCTGGAGAGATCAGTAAATTCACAGAGGACATTTCAGGCACAATAACGGAGCGTTCGCATGAAATGACCATGTTTGTGTGACACTGCAGGTTAAACATGTTTTCCTCACACAAACACAATCTGAAACCCAAAGCAGTGCTGATGAACAGTGATCCGGACTGATCTTAAGATTTGAAGTTACTAGTGGTCTAACATGTTGACAGTTCTCTGATGTTTGTTATCTGCTTTTAAAGAGTGTTCAGAATAGAGTTCAGTCTCTTTTACTGATCAAACTGAGTGAAAACAAACAAAAACAATCATTGCATTGACTTTGCAGCTGGACTTTAAAGTGTTAGTCTTCTAGTCCACATCACATTCACACACGGATTTTAGGAACACAATGAATTCGAATAGAACTAATAATAATGATAAAATCAAATTTTTTTAATTATTTACTCTATAAAAATACATTCAGTTGTTTTGGAGAGTTGTGCTGTGGACTTCACTGTTCCCTAGTAAAAAAAAAAAAACTATACAAGAATCTATTTAAAATACATTTAAGATTACTTCAAATCCATTAACATATTTATTGACATATTGCTTGAGACTTACTGATATAAAATTATAATTCATCTTTATTTGGAGTACTTCTTTATTGCACAATGCACATTTATTAATATTAAGCCTACAATGTGTTTTAAAATAATTATTAATAAGGATTGTATGATCTCTGTATAATATCAATATTTATATGCGATATATTTAGAGTGTACCAAAAGAGTTCTTGCAATAGTTCCACTTTAACACAATCAAGCTCAGTATATCTTCAGTTGAACTTCTGCACAATTTAGCAGACTTTACCAGTGTATACCAAAAGTACAATTTCAGGGTATTGTTTATTAAGTACATAAATATGTAAATGTATTTATGAATACATTTTAGTATATTTTTTAACTAGGGTTCTCATAGAATTAGAGCGATTATAAAAGTTTTAAAGTTTTTACATCTTTGACAACAAACAACATTTTGTACCACAAAATGAAAAGTTATTTAACAGCTTTTCTTAAAAAGTCTACATTTATTACTTAAAATGACTTACTCCATAGAATGTGTGTATAGATCTGTGTGCACTTCCTCAAAACACATGAAACATAAACATACATTACAATAGAGTATTAGACACTGTAATATTATTATAATCATAATAACATCCAAATAAATAACTTCCATAATATATATTTTTAAGAACATGCAAGAACATCTCTGACAAGGTTCTCTCAAAGTTATGAACACGTTCTTCTAGAAACTTTAATACAACGTTTGTTCAAAGTTATACAACATTTTTTTCTGAAGCGTTTCAGCTGGACGTTCATCTAACATTTTTTAAATGTTATTTGTTTCAGAAAGTTCAGAGAACATTCAATAGTAACATTCCCATAATTTTTGAAGAATGATACGTGTAATGTTCCAATAACGTTCACATAATCAAGACGAAACATTTTTAAAACAATGGACATTTGAACTTTTAGAAAACATTCAGAAATATCATTTACATAACTTAATAGCGTTAGTGAAACATTCCTAAAACTTATGTTTGTTTTCTGGGATGGCTTAAGAAACATGTGATTTTGTTATTGATATTAGTAAATTATGCTTTTATGGAATGGCTAGAAATGAAGGAAAATTAAGTGTGTTCAGATGACAGAATATGAATCATGCACGATTAATGAACTTATGATCTTTAGCCGGTGGTTCTGCCACAAACTCATGAATAATGAGCTCAAGATCTCTTCCTTCACAAACAATAACACACATTTAGATTGACTGGGTTTAGCAATAGCAATAGCATGTGCCAATACAAGTTAAATCAGTTTAACGCTTACCATTCCCTCCTTCTTTAATATCTTTATTCATTTATATGAACCACACAACAGAGAAGAATATAAACAGAGAATATTTCCTTTAAACACTCCACGTTCAGTCTGGTAACATTATCTCTCCTGTTATCCTAGAAAGGCGAGGCTCAAATGATTCCTTTTTTGAAATATGATGAATCAAATATGCTCTATGGCAATTTTGTTTCCCAAGATGGTTAACACAGCTGTCTTGATCGTACTCCACCATCTGGATAACACGGCCATGGAGAAGATGATAATGCACTTTATGACGAGGGCAGGACGAAACCTTTGACCTTCACAGCCCTTTGACCTCCGTGGGCAATATTCAGCGCTAGTCCTATACGGAGCATATGCTTGCTCGTCCGATATGTTAAAGATATTTATAACCAGAGCTTTGTCGATAAGGTCCCAGTGGACTGCGGAAACAAAACCAGGCTACGTCTACATTAATCCGGAGACATTTTAAAAAAGGTGTTTTCGTTTAAAAACGCTCTCCGTCCACACTAGTGTTTTCAGCGATGAGAAACGTTTGTGAAACGCCTGAAACGCTAAATTCACCTTTACTGCGCATGTGTAAACCCTCACAGAAGCTCACTGACATGATGCAGACGGACAAATAAATAATAAAGTTAACGCGCAATTCTTATGTCAGGATCATTTTATTTAGCAGAATATCTCAGCATTCACTCACTCATCATTATATGTTTGCTCTAAAACACTAAAACTGCTCTCATGTTTTACATATTTTAAGCAAAGTAACATTTTAGCAACAGTGTGAAAGTGAACCACACATAACAGGCACAACACCGCTATAAACATGAATATCTATTGGTATAACATGCGTCACATGACTAAACTTATCGTTTTTAAATTCCTCAGTTTTGACCGTCCACACCACATCACGAAAACAGCGTTTTCACATTTATCCACGTTGGAGAGCGTTTTCAAAAAGCTTCGTTTTCATTAAAAGAAACGGCGTCTCAGTGAGAACAGAAGAAAAACAGAGAGAAAAAGATGCTTTCCGAACGAAACCGTATTAGTGTGGACAAGGCCTCAGTCTATCTGACGTTTCTTCAGATTACCTGGCTTGTTTTCTGGTGGGAATTATGGCAAGTCAGCGATGCAGTTGAAGCATAACCAGATATGTCTGTATCTGAGGAGATCCAGTGTCCTAGTGCAGGTTCTGGTCCAGTGTTTCTGTCCTCCGGGAATGCCGTGTGTCGTGTATTTGGAGAATCTGCCAAACCACCGTCGCCTCGCTGTGGATGAGGAGAAATCCTGCGTGCCCTGGATTTATTCACTGGCTCATAAATAAAGTAGATATTTTCAGAATCAAAACGAGCTTCATTGCCAAGTGTGCTTTCATGTAATCACGCAACTATTCTGGCAAGACTCTGAACAAATATTCTTCAAGTAACGTTAACAGAGCGTTCGTTCAAAGTTTAATAATGTTCTCAAAACGTTAGCACAAAAACATCATTTATACATCCTTCATGGAATGTTTTTTTCTGAAATGTTTCAGTCTGACGTGTTTTAAATGTTACTATACTTGTTTCAGAACGTTCAGAGAATGTTCAAAAGTAACGTTCCATAATGTTTGAGGAATGATATAATGTTAATGTTCCCTTAATGTTCACATAACCAAGAAAAAACATTTAAACATTTAAAGTTCCCCTGTAGTCAATAATTGTGTCCCTTAAAACTCATCTTTGATTATCAAAAAGACATATTTAATCGTTTTAAAAAAAAAATGTCTTCATGTCTTAAAATATCTTGAATGTAACTCGACACCCTTGATATATGAATATGAATATGCAAATGAGCCCCGCCTCCACTCACTCACTCACTCACTCAGAGATCCACTCGTTGACGATCACACGTTGATCTGATTGGTTAAAGGTAGTTTGTGACGTCAGAAACACCAGCGATTTCAAAGCGTGTTTTTGAGACTGTCTTTGGTTCACTGCAGTTTTAAGCAGAAAATACTCAGCAATGCTGTCGACTTATGAATTTACACATGGTTTGTCTTAAAGCATATTAAAAACACCACATAGACATATAAACAAAATTCAAAACAGAATAGAGTTCAGCTTGTGCCTCACACACACACACACACACAAACACACACACACTGACTGCAGTTTCAGCTGACAGGATGAGCTCCTTGTTTTAGACTTGTTAGTGAACACACACACACACACACACACACACACACACACACACACACACACACACACACACACACACACACACACACACACACACACACACACACACACACACACACACACACACACACACACACACACACACACACACACACACACACACACACACACACACACACACACACACACACACACACACACACACACACACAGACACAGACACATATATATATATTTTTTCTCATTACTGTAATTCCGTAAATTACTACAGACTATTGAAGCAAACTGCTCTTTTTCATTTACCTTAAAGAATTGTTATGTTCTAAAAATTTAAATTAATCATGTGAAAGAATGTCACTCTTTTCTTTGGAGAAAATAATACTTTGTATGAAGTCACTGAAATTGTTCAAACTGTAAAGATGAAAAGTGTGTATTTTTTATGTATTGGTGTTTGATGCTAGTGTTGTTACTCTCAGTGTGTTCTGAGTGACAGTGTGTGTTATCTCAGTGAGGGTTGTGTAGTGTTTTACTCTCAGTGTGTTCTGAGTGACAGTGTGTGTTATCTCAGTGAGGGTTGTGTAGTGTTTTACTCTCAGTGTGTTCTGAGTGACAGTGTGTGTTATCTCAGTGAGGGTTGTGTAGTGTTTTACTCTCAGTGTGTTCTGAGTGACAGTGTGTGTTATCTCAGTGAGGGTTGTGTAGTGTTTTACTCTCAGTGTGTTCTGAGTGACAGTGTGTGTTATCTCAGTGAGGGTTGTGTAGTGTTTACTCTCAGTGTGTTCTGAGTGACAGTGTGTGTTATCTCAGTGAGGGTTGTGTAGTGTGTTTACTCTCAGTGTGTTCTGAGTGACAGTGTGTGTTATCTCAGTGAGGGTTGTGTAGTGTGTTTACTCTCAGTGTGTTCTGAGTGACAGTGTGTGTTATCTCAGTGAGGGTTGTGTAGTGTTTTACTCTCAGTGTGTTCTGAGTGACAGTGTGTGTTATCTCAGTGAGGGTTGTGTAGTGTTTTTACTCTCAGTGTGTTCTGAGTGACAGTGTGTGTTATCTCAGTGAGGGTTGTGTAGTGTTTTACTCTCAGTGTGTTCTGAGTGACAGTGTGTGTTATCTCAGTGAGGGTTGTGTAGTGTTTTACTCTCAGTGTGTTCTGAGTGACAGTGTGTGTTATCTCAGTGAGGGTTGTGTAGTGTGTTTACTCTCAGTGTGTTCTGAGTGACAGTGTGTGTTATCTCAGTGTGGGTTGTGTAGTGTGTTTACTCTCAGTGTGTTCTGAGTGACAGTGTGTGTTATCTCAGTGAGGGTTGTGTAGTGTTTTACTCTCAGTGTGTTCTGAGTGACAGTGTGTGTTATCTCAGTGAGGGTTGTGTAGTGTTTTACTCTCAGTGTGTTCTGAGTGACAGTGTGTGTTATCTCAGTGAGGGTTGTGTAGTGTTTTACTCTCAGTGTGTTCTGAGTGACAGTGTGTGTTATCTCAGTGAGGGTTGTCTAGTGTTTTACTCTCAGTGTGTTCTGAGTGACAGTGTGTGTTATCTCAGTGAGGGTTGTGTAGTGTGTTTACTCTCAGTGTGTTCTGAGTGACAGTGTGTGTTATCTCAGTGAGGGTTGTGTAGTGTGTTTACTCTCAGTGTGTTCTGAGTGACAGTGTGTGTTATCTCAGTGAGGGTTGTGTAGTGTTTTACTCTCAGTGTGTTCTGAGTGACAGTGTGTGTTATCTCAGTGAGGGTTGTGTAGTGTTTTTACTCTCAGTGTGTTCTGAGTGACAGTGTGTGTTATCTCAGTGAGGGTTGTGTAGTGTTTTACTCTCAGTGTGTTCTGAGTGACAGTGTGTGTTATCTCAGTGAGGGTTGTGTAGTGTTTTACTCTCAGTGTGTTCTGAGTGACAGTGTGTGTTATCTCAGTGAGGGTTGTGTAGTGTGTTTACTCTCAGTGTGTTCTGAGTGACAGTGTGTGTTATCTCAGTGTGGGTTGTGTAGTGTGTTTACTCTCAGTGTGTTCTGAGTGACAGTGTGTGTTATCTCAGTGAGGGTTGTGTAGTGTGTTTACTCTCAGTGTGTTCTGAGTGACAGTGTGTGTTATCTCAGTGAGGGTTGTCTAGTGTTTTACTCTCAGTGTGTTCTGAGTGACAGTGTGTGTTATCTCAGTGAGGGTTGTGTAGTGTTTTACTCTCAGTGTGTTCTGAGTGACAGTGTGTGTTATCTCAGTGAGGGTTGTGTAGTGTTTTACTCTCAGTGTGTTCTGAGTGACAGTGTGTGTTATCTCAGTGAGGGTTGTGTAGTGTTTTACTCTCAGTGTGTTCTGAGTGACAGTGTGTGTTATCTCAGTGAGGGTTGTGTAGTGTTTTACTCTCAGTGTGTTCTGAGTGACAGTGTGTGTTATCTCAGTGAGGGTTGTGTAGTGTGTTTACTCTCAGTGTGTTCTGAGTGACAGTGTGTGTTATCTCAGTGAGGGTTGTGTAGTGTGTTTACTCTCAGTGTGTTCTGAGTGACAGTGTGTGTTATCTCAGTGAGGGTTGTGTAGTGTTTTACTCTCAGTGTGTTCTGAGTGACAGTGTGTGTTATCTCAGTGAGGGTTGTGTAGTGTTTTTACTCTCAGTGTGTTCTGAGTGACAGTGTGTGTTATCTCAGTGAGGGTTGTGTAGTGTTTTACTCTCAGTGTGTTCTGAGTGACAGTGTGTGTTATCTCAGTGAGGGTTGTGTAGTGTTTTACTCTCAGTGTGTTCTGAGTGACAGTGTGTGTTATCTCAGTGAGGGTTGTGTAGTGTGTTTACTCTCAGTGTGTTCGGAGTGACAGTGTGTGTTATCTCAGTGTGGGTTGTGTAGTGTTGTTACTCTCAGTGTGTTCTGAGTGACAGTGTGTGTTATCTCAGTGAGGGTTGTGTAGTGTTTTACTCTCAGTGTGTTCTGAGTGACAGTGTGTGTTATCTCAGTGAGGGTTGTGTAGTGTTTTACTCTCAGTGTGTTCTGAGTGACAGTGTGTGTTATCTCAGTGAGGGTTGTGTAGTGTTTTTACTCTCAGTGTGTTCTGAGTGACAGTGTGTGTTATCTCAGTGAGGGTTGTGTAGTGTTTTACTCTCAGTGTGTTCTGAGTGACAGTGTGTGTTATCTCAGTGAGGGTTGTGTAGTGTTTTACTCTCAGTGTGTTCTGAGTGACAGTGTGTGTTATCTCAGTGAGGGTTGTGTAGTGTGTTTACTCTCAGTGTGTTCTGAGTGACAGTGTGTGTTATCTCAGTGTGGGTTGTGTAGTGTGTTTACTCTCAGTGTGTTCTGAGTGACAGTGTGTGTTATCTCAGTGAGGGTTGTGTAGTGTGTTTACTCTCAGTGTGTTCTGAGTGACAGTGTGTGTTATCTCAGTGAGGGTTGTCTAGTGTTTTACTCTCAGTGTGTTCTGAGTGACAGTGTGTGTTATCTCAGTGAGGGTTGTGTAGTGTTTTACTCTCAGTGTGTTCTGAGTGACAGTGTGTGTTATCTCAGTGAGGGTTGTGTAGTGTTTTACTCTCAGTGTGTTCTGAGTGACAGTGTGTGTTATCTCAGTGAGGGTTGTGTAGTGTTTTACTCTCAGTGTGTTCTGAGTGACAGTGTGTGTTATCTCAGTGAGGGTTGTGTAGTGTTTTACTCTCAGTGTGTTCTGAGTGACAGTGTGTGTTATCTCAGTGAGGGTTGTGTAGTGTGTTTACTCTCAGTGTGTTCTGAGTGACAGTGTGTGTTATCTCAGTGAGGGTTGTGTAGTGTGTTTACTCTCAGTGTGTTCTGAGTGACAGTGTGTGTTATCTCAGTGAGGGTTGTGTAGTGTTTTACTCTCAGTGTGTTCTGAGTGACAGTGTGTGTTATCTCAGTGAGGGTTGTGTAGTGTTTTTACTCTCAGTGTGTTCTGAGTGACAGTGTGTGTTATCTCAGTGAGGGTTGTGTAGTGTTTTACTCTCAGTGTGTTCTGAGTGACAGTGTGTGTTATCTCAGTGAGGGTTGTGTAGTGTTTTACTCTCAGTGTGTTCTGAGTGACAGTGTGTGTTATCTCAGTGAGGGTTGTGTAGTGTTTTTACTCTCAGTGTGTTCTGAGTGACAGTGTGTGTTATATCAGTGAGGGTTGTGTAGTGTTGTTACTCTCAGTGTGTTCTGAGTGACAGTGTGTGTTATCTCAGTGAGGGTTGTGTAGTGTTTTTACTCTCAGTGTGTTCTGAGTGACAGTGTGTGTTATCTCAGTGAGGGTTGTGTAGTGTGTTTACTCTCAGTGTGTTCTGAGTGACAGTGTGTGTTATCTCAGTGAGGGTTGTGTAGTGTTTTACTCTCAGTGTGTTCTGAGTGACAGTGTGTGTTATCTCAGTGAGGGTTGTGTAGTGTTTTTACTCTCAGTGTGTTCTGAGTGACAGTGTGTGTTATCTCAGTGAGGGTTTTGTAGTGTTGTTACTCTCAGTGTGTTCTGAGTGACAGTGTGTGTTATCTCAGTGTGGGTTGTGTAGTGTTGTTACTCTCAGTGTGTTCTGAGTGACAGTGTGTGTTATCTCATTTAGGGTTGTGTAGTGTTTTACTCTCAGTGTGTTCTGATTGACAGTGTGTGTTATCTCAGTGAGGGTTGTGTAGTGTTTTACTCTCAGTGTGTTCTGAGTGACAGTGTGTGTTATCTCAGTGAGGGTTGTGTAGTGTTTTACTCTCAGTGTGTTCTGAGTGACAGTGTGTGTTATCTCAGTGAGGGTTGTGTAGTGTTGTTACTCTCAGTGTGTTCTGAGTGACAGTGTGTGTTATCTCAGTGAGGGTTGTGTAGTGTTTTTACTCTCATTGTGTTCTGAGTGACAGTGTGTGTTATCTCAGTGAGGGTTGTGTAGTGTTTTACTCTCAGTGTGTTCTGAGTGACAGTGTGTGTTATCTCATTTAGGGTTGTGTAGTGTTTTACTCTCAGTGTGTTCTGAGTGACAGTGTGTGTTATCTCAGTGAGGGTTGTGTAGTGTTTTACTCTCAGTGTGTTCTGAGTGACAGTGTGTGTTATCTCAGTGAGGGTTGTGTAGTGTTTTACTCTCATTGTGTTCTGAGTGACAGTGTGTGTTATCTCAGTGAGGGTTGTGTAGTGTGTTTACTCTCAGTGTGTTCTGAGTGACAGTGTGTGTTATCTCAGTGAGGGTTGTGTAGTGTTTTACTCTCAGTGTGTTCTGACTGACAGTGTGTGTTATCTCAGTGAGGGTTGTGTAGTGTTTTACTCTCATTGTGTTCTGAGTGACAGTGTGTGTTATCTCAGTGAGGGTTGTGTAGTGTGTTTACTCTCAGTGTGTTCTGAGTGACAGTGTGTGTTATCTCAGTGAGGGTTGTGTAGTGTTTTTACTCTCATTGTGTTCTGAGTGACAGTGTGTGTTATCTCATTTAGGGTTGTGTAGTGTTTTACTCTCAGTGTGTTCTGAGTGACAGTGTGTGTTATCTCAGTGAGGGTTGTGTAGTGTTGTTACTCTCAGTGTGTTCTGAGTGACAGTGTGTGTTATCTCAGTGAGGGTTGTGTAGTGTTGTTACTCTCAGTGTGTTCTGAGTGACAGTGTGTGTTATCTCATTTAGGGTTGTGTAGTGTTTTACTCTCAGTGTGTTCTGAGTGACAGTGTGTGTTATCTCAGTGAGGGTTGTGTAGTGTGTTTACTCTCAGTGTGTTCTGAGTGACAGTGTGTGTTATCTCAGTGTGGGTTGTGTAGTGTTGTTACTCTCAGTGTGTTCTGAGTGACAGTGTGTGTTATCTCAGTGAGGGTTGTGTAGTGTTTTACTCTCAGTGTGTTCTGAGTGACAGTGTGTGTTATCTCATTTAGGGTTGTGTAGTGTTTTACTCGCAGTGTGTTCTGAGTGACAGTGTGTGTTATCTCAGTGAGGGTTGTGTAGTGTTTTTACTCTCATTGTGTTCTGAGTGACAGTGTGTGTTATCTCATTTAGGGTTGTGTAGTGTTTTACTCTCAGTGTGTTCTGAGTGACAGTGTGTGTTATCTCAGTGAGGGTTGTGTAGTGTTTTACTCTCAGTGTGTTCTGAGTGACAGTGTGTGTTATCTCAGTGAGGGTTGTGTAGTGTTTACTCTCAGTGTGTTCTGAGTGACAGTGTGTGTTATCTCAGTGAGGGTTGTGTAGTGTTTTACTCTCAGTGTGTTCTGAGTGACAGTGTGTGTTATCTCAGTGAGGGTTGTGTAGTGTTTTACTCTCACTGTGTTCTGAGTGACAGTGTGTGTTATCTCAGTGAGGGTTGTGTAGTGTTTTACTCTCAGTGTGTTCTGAGTGACAGTGTGTGTTATCTCAGTGAGGGTTGTGTAGTGTTTTACTCTCAGTGTGTTCTGAGTGACAGTGTGTGTTATCTCAGTGAGGGTTGTGTAGTGTTTTACTCTCAGTGTGTTCTGAGTGACAGTGTGTGTTATCTCAGTGAGGGTTGTGTAGTGTTTTACTCTCAGTGTGTTCTGAGTGACAGTGTGTGTTATCTCAGTGAGGGTTGTGTAGTGTGTTTACTCTCAGTGTGTTCTGAGTGACAGTGTGTGTTATCTCAGTGAGGGTTGTGTAGTGTGTTTACTCTCAGTGTGTTCTGAGTGACAGTGTGTGTTATCTCAGTGAGGGTTGTGTAGTGTTTTACTCTCAGTGTGTTCTGAGTGACAGTGTGTGTTATCTCAGTGAGGGTTGTGTAGTGTTTTTACTCTCAGTGTGTTCTGAGTGACAGTGTGTGTTATCTCAGTGAGGGTTGTGTAGTGTTTTACTCTCAGTGTGTTCTGAGTGACAGTGTGTGTTATCTCAGTGAGGGTTGTGTAGTGTTTTACTCTCAGTGTGTTCTGAGTGACAGTGTGTGTTATCTCAGTGAGGGTTGTGTAGTGTTTTACTCTCAGTGTGTTCTGAGTGACAGTGTGTGTTATCTCAGTGAGGGTTGTGTAGTGTTTTACTCTCAGTGTGTTCTGAGTGACAGTGTGTGTTATCTCAGTGAGGGTTGTGTAGTGTTTTACTCTCAGTGTGTTCTGAGTGACAGTGTGTGTTATCTCAGTGAGGGTTGTGTAGTGTTTTTACTCTCAGTGTGTTCTGAGTGACAGTGTGTGTTATCTCAGTGAGGGTTGTGTAGTGTGTTTACTCTCAGTGTGTTCTGAGTGACAGTGTGTGTTATCTCAGTGAGGGTTGTGTAGTGTTTTACTCTCAGTGTGTTCTGAGTGACAGTGTGTGTTATCTCAGTGAGGGTTGTGTAGTGTTTTTACTCTCAGTGTGTTCTGAGTGACAGTGTGTGTTATCTCAGTGAGGGTTTTGTAGTGTTGTTACTCTCAGTGTGTTCTGAGTGACAGTGTGTGTTATCTCAGTGTGGGTTGTGTAGTGTTGTTACTCTCAGTGTGTTCTGAGTGACAGTGTGTGTTATCTCATTTAGGGTTGTGTAGTGTTTTACTCTCAGTGTGTTCTGATTGACAGTGTGTGTTATCTCAGTGAGGGTTGTGTAGTGTGTTACTCTCAGTGTGTTCTGAGTGACAGTGTGTGTTATCTCAGTGAGGGTTGTGTAGTGTTTTACTCTCAGTGTGTTCTGAGTGACAGTGTGTGTTATCTCAGTGAGGGTTGTGTAGTGTTTTACTCTCAGTGTGTTCTAAGTGACAGTGTGTGTTATCTCAGTGAGGGTTGTGTAGTGTTTTTACTCTCAGTGTGTTCTGAGTGACAGTGTGTGTTATCTCAGTGAGGGTTTTGTAGTGTTGTTACTCTCAGTGTGTTCTGAGTGACAGTGTGTGTTATCTCAGTGTGGGTTGTGTAGTGTTGTTACTCTCAGTGTGTTCTGAGTGACAGTGTGTGTTATCTCATTTAGGGTTGTGTAGTGTTTTACTCTCAGTGTGTTCTGAGTGACAGTGTGTGTTATCTCAGTGAGGGTTGTGTAGTGTTGTTACTCTCAGTGTGTTCTGAGTGACAGTGTGTGTTATCTCAGTGAGGGTTGTGTAGTGTTGTTACTCTCAGTGTGTTCTGAGTGACAGTGTGTGTTATCTCATTTAGGGTTGTGTAGTGTTTTACTCTCAGTGTGTTCTGAGTGACAGTGTGTGTTATCTCAGTGAGGGTTGTGTAGTGTGTTTACTCTCAGTGTGTTCTGAGTGACAGTGTGTGTTATCTCAGTGTGGGTTGTGTAGTGTTGTTACTCTCAGTGTGTTCTGAGTGACAGTGTGTGTTATCTCAGTGAGGGTTGTGTAGTGTTTTACTCTCAGTGTGTTCTGAGTGACAGTGTGTGTTATCTCATTTAGGGTTGTGTAGTGTTTTACTCGCAGTGTGTTCTGAGTGACAGTGTGTGTTATCTCAGTGAGGGTTGTGTAGTGTTTTTACTCTCATTGTGTTCTGAGTGACAGTGTGTGTTATCTCATTTAGGGTTGTGTAGTGTTTTACTCTCAGTGTGTTCTGAGTGACAGTGTGTGTTATCTCATTTAGGGTTGTGTAGTGTGTTTACTCTCAGTGTGTTCTGAGTGACAGTGTGTGTTATCTCAGTGTGGGTTGTGTAGTGTTGTTACTCTCAGTGTGTTCTGAGTGACAGTGTGTGTTATCTCAGTGAGGGTTGTGTAGTGTTTTACTCTCAGTGTGTTCTGAGTGACAGTGTGTGTTATCTCATTTAGGGTTGTGTAGTGTTTTACTCGCAGTGTGTTCTGAGTGACAGTGTGTGTTATCTCAGTGAGGGTTGTGTAGTGTTTTTACTCTCATTGTGTTCTGAGTGACAGTGTGTGTTATCTCATTTAGGGTTGTGTAGTGTTTTACTCTCAGTGTGTTCTGAGTGACAGTGTGTGTTATCTCAGTGAGGGTTGTGTAGTGTTTTACTCTCAGTGTGTTCTGAGTGACAGTGTGTGTTATCTCAGTGAGGGTTGTGTAGTGTTTTACTCTCAGTGTGTTCTGAGTGACAGTGTGTGTTATCTCAGTGAGGGTTGTGTAGTGTTGTTACTCTCAGTGTGTTCTGAGTGACAGTGTGTGTTATCTCAGTGAGGGTTGTGTAGTTTTTTTACTCTCATTGTGTTCTGAGTGACAGTGTGTGTTATCTCAGTGAGGGTTGTGTAGTGTTTTACTCTCAGTGTGTTCTGAGTGACAGTGTGTGTTATCTCATTTAGGGTTGTGTAGTGTTTTACTCTCAGTGTGTTCTGAGTGACAGTGTGTGTTATCTCAGTGAGGGTTGTGTAGTGTTTTACTCTCAGTGTGTTCTGAGTGACAGTGTGTGTTATCTCAGTGAGGGTTGTGTAGTGTTTTACTCTCATTGTGTTCTGAGTGACAGTGTGTGTTATCTCAGTGAGGGTTGTGTAGTGTGTTTACTCTCAGTGTGTTCTGAGTGACAGTGTGTGTTATCTCAGTGAGGGTTGTGTAGTGTTTTACTCTCAGTGTGTTCTGACTGACAGTGTGTGTTATCTCAGTGAGGGTTGTGTAGTGTTTTACTCTCATTGTGTTCTGAGTGACAGTGTGTGTTATCTCAGTGAGGGTTGTGTAGTGTGTTTACTCTCAGTGTGTTCTGAGTGACAGTGTGTGTTATCTCAGTGAGGGTTGTGTAGCGTTTTTACTCTCATTGTGTTCTGAGTGACAGTGTGTGTTATCTCATTTAGGGTTGTGTAGTGTTTTACTCTCAGTGTGTTCTGAGTGACAGTGTGTGTTATCTCAGTGAGGGTTGTGTAGTGTTGTTACTCTCAGTGTGTTCTGAGTGACAGTGTGTGTTATCTCAGTGAGGGTTGTGTAGTGTTGTTACTCTCAGTGTGTTCTGAGTGACAGTGTGTGTTATCTCATTTAGGGTTGTGTAGTGTTTTACTCTCAGTGTGTTCTGAGTGACAGTGTGTGTTATCTCAGTGAGGGTTGTGTAGTGTGTTTACTCTCAGTGTGTTCTGAGTGACAGTGTGTGTTATCTCAGTGTGGGTTGTGTAGTGTTGTTACTCTCAGTGTGTTCTGAGTGACAGTGTGTGTTATCTCAGTGAGGGTTGTGTAGTGTTTTACTCTCAGTGTGTTCTGAGTGACAGTGTGTGTTATCTCATTTAGGGTTGTGTAGTGTTTTACTCGCAGTGTGTTCTGAGTGACAGTGTGTGTTATCTCAGTGAGGGTTGTGTAGTGTTTTTACTCTCATTGTGTTCTGAGTGACAGTGTGTGTTATCTCATTTAGGGTTGTGTAGTGTTTTACTCTCAGTGTGTTCTGAGTGACAGTGTGTGTTATCTCAGTGAGGGTTGTGTAGTGTTTTACTCTCAGTGTGTTCTGAGTGACAGTGTGTGTTATCTCAGTGAGGGTTGTGTAGTGTTTTACTCTCAGTGTGTTCTGAGTGACAGTGTGTGTTATCTCAGTGAGGGTTGTGTAGTGTTGTTACTCTCAGTGTGTTCTGAGTGACAGTGTGTGTTATCTCAGTGAGGGTTGTGTAGTGTTTTTACTCTCAGTGTGTTCTGAGTGACAGTGTGTGTTATCTCAGTGAGGGTTGTGTAGTGTTTTACTCTCAGTGTGTTCTGAGTGACAGTGTGTGTTATATCAGTGAGGGTTGTGTAGTGTTTTACTCTCATTGTGTTCTGAGTGACAGTGTGTGTTATCTCAGTGAGGGTTGTGTAGTGTTTTACTCTCAGTGTGTTCTGAGTGACAGTGTGTGTTATATCAGTGAGGGTTGTGTAGTGTTTTACTCTCATTGTGTTCTGAGTGACAGTGTGTGTTATCTCAGTGAGGGTTGTGTAGTGTTTTACTCTCAGTGTGTTCTGAGTGACAGTGTGTGTTATATCAGTGAGGGTTGTGTAGTGTTTTACTCTCATTGTGTTCTGAGTGACAGTGTGTGTTATCTCAGTGAGGGTTGTGTAGTGTTTTACTCTCAGTGTGTTCTGACTGACAGTGTGTGTTATCTCAGTGAGGGTTGTGTAGTGTTTTACTCTCATTGTGTTCTGAGTGACAGTGTGTGTTATCTCAGTGAGGGTTGTGTAGTGTGTTTACTCTCAGTGTGTTCTGAGTGACAGTGTGTGTTATCTCAGTGAGGGTTGTGTAGTGTTGTTACTCTCAGTGTGTTCTGAGTGACAGTGTGTGTTATCTCAGTGAGGGTTGTGTAGTGTTTTTACTCTCATTGTGTTCTGAGTGACAGTGTGTGTTATCTCAGTGAGGGTTGTGTAGTGTTTTACTCTCAGTGTGTTCTGAGTGACAGTGTGTGTTATCTCAGTGAGGGTTGTGTAGTGTTTTTACTCTCAGTGTGTTCTGAGTAACAGTGTGTGTTATCTCAGTGAGGGTTGTGTAGTGTTTTTACTCTCAGTGTGTTCTGAGTAACAGTGTGTGTTATCTCAGTGAGGGTTGTGTAGTGTTTTTACTCTCATTGTGTTCTGAGTAACAGTGTGTGTTATCTCAGTGAGGGTTGTGTAGTGTGTTTACTCTCAGTGTGTTCTGAGTGACAGTGTGTGTTATCTCAGTGAGGGTTGTGTAGTGTTTTACTCTCAGTGTGTTCTGAGTGACAGTGTGTGTTATCTCAGTGAGGGTTGTGTAGTGTTTTACTCTCATTGTGTTCTGAGTAACAGTGTGTGTTATCTCAGTGAGGGTTGTGTAGTGTGTTTACTCTCAGTGTGTTCTGAGTGACAGTGTGTGTTATCTCAGTGAGGGTTGTGTAGTGTGTTTACTCTCAGTGTGTTCTGAGTGACAGTGTGTGTTATCTCAGTGAGGGTTGTGTAGTGTTGTTACTCTCAGTGTGTTCCGAGTGACAGTGTGTGTTATCTCAGTGAGGGTTGTGTAGTGTTCGGCTGCACTGAGCCTGTGTTGAGCGTGTGTTAAGAGTTGTGTAGCTGAATGAGTTGTGCAAGTGATGTGAAGTGTTTAGCTCAGGTGATGTTGGTAGTGTAGACTGTAGTTAGAGTTTTGTACATGTAGCTCCAGTTGTGCTCACTGTTGTTTAGCAATCGAAAAAAACTGTAAACAACATTAAACACTGGACTTTGCTAATGGTTAGAGAGTCAGACAGCAACATAGTGTCGGCCCAGATCCGGCCCACATTTGGTATGCATGGAATTCATATGGGAACCCGAAGGCTGTTGATTCGATTCTCAAAACCAGCAGGAAATGACTGAAGCATTGAACGATCGTTCCCCACGTGTTTGTGTCTGTGTGTGTGTGTGTGTGTGTGTGTGTGTGTGTGTGTGTGTGTGTGTGTGTGTGTGTGTGTGTGTGTGTGTGTGTGTGTGTGTGTGTGTGTGTGTTCACTACTCACTGCTCCTAATGTGTGTGCACTAACTTGGCTGGGTTGAATGAATGCAAAGGACAAATTCTGAGTATGGGTTCCCGTACTTGGATTTCACGTGTCGTTCTCACTTTCACTCAATATAGAACTGGAGGAATATTGTCACACAGGAGGTGAAGGAATGAACAGAAAGCTGCTCATTTTTATTGGTTATTATGCATCACTCTATATGTGTGGATTGGCCAAGAAGCACCTTTCTCCACAACATATTCTCCACAGCAAGAATATTTGCGTTTAAAAGACGTCTAATGGCCGTCCAAACACAGCCTGATGTCTAGACTAAAGACTCTAGACTAAAACAAGGCAAAGTTTGGGCTGTCAGTGAAACTTTAATAGACGTCTAAACCAGCCCAAGAATAGACTAGTCATCAATTAGATAACAAAGAAATGAAATGAGTGAAGAAATGAAACCAAACACCTTGTAATCACGGTTTACTTTGCTTACATGATGGAATATCTTACATCTCGCAAGTTATTTTTGCAAAAACGACATGTAACCAAATTCAAGGTTATTCTGTCTAGAAGTGTTACTCACAGACTATATCGGGTCTATAGTTAACCGAGACGTGAAAATAACAGCTATTGCTTGCTGGGAATTTATCCGTGCCGCTGCGGTAAATCAGAGTACTACCTCTCAGAATACAAGAGCACATATGCACCCTTCAAAGTGGTGCTTTTATTATCATGAAACACTGAAAACATAGATACAATCCCATATCATAAACATATCTTGGATACGGGGAATCCACAGGACGAGATCTGTCAACCATGCAAGAGTTCATTGGAACTATGGCTTCGAGAGATAGTGAATGGTTGAATGTGTTGATAACGACAGAGCATGCGTTTGTGAGTTTGTGTAAAGAAGCACCTGAGTCACTGACTAACTGCGATAATTAAGAACCTATGAAACTCAGATGCTCAAACAGAGCAATGTTTCGAAAAGTGTTTTTCGGTGGAGTCAACCAACGAATGACTCTTCATATGAAGCTGGGACTGGAGAACTCACACACCCTAACCTGTAAACAAACAGATGAATGCGCGCACAATTCCTCTGGAATGAATTTCCTGCAATAAAATCCATTACCACACAAAGATGTTAGAAGGCTCTTTTATGTCGCCCATTGACGGCAGTGGCCATTGACCTGGAGACCTCGGATTCCTGACCTCTGACCTGTGATTCTGACCTCTTGTTCCTCGTCCTGCTCTACCTGCCTGGCACCTGCTCTGAGAAATGAAAGATTAGGGAATGTGTCTCCGGGGACTCCTTCCATCCCGCAGACAACAGGCACACAGTCCCGCGTCTCAATGGGGCTCGAGTGGGCCTGGTAAACCAATCTCCCTAATTATCTATTGAAAGAACATTCTTTTTCCTTTCAGAGTCATTACCCCCGTTTCAATCGCTGAAGAGTAACATACAGGAGCAGAAAAAGGAGACAGGAAAAAAGCTTGCTGATTTCCACCAAGGTTAATTGCTTGGGAGGGACCAGATGTGAGATATAGATTGCAATAAAGGTGAAGGGGACGGCATTGAGTAGAAATGAAGAATGAATGCCAGATCTTACATGGCTCTTGTTTCCTGTGGATTTGAAAGGAGTGGCAGAGGCATATAAGTCCTTTTCTGGATTTTGATTTGATTTTGAAAAATGACACAGATATTAATTCCCCCTCCATCCACCTAAAATCAAACTAAACATACACAATTTGTTGCTTTAAAATGCGATGAGAAATGAATCTAAATGCACCGATGTATCGGCCAATAATCGGCACTAGTCGATTAAAGCTATTATTTTCACAATCGGCCGATTGTTTAAAAACAGCCGATGATCGGTGCGGAAAAACCGTGTCCGACTGCAACTCATTCTGTGTGTGAAGAAAATCTCTCTTGTGTTGAATTTAGGGCAAGTAAACGCAACAATAACACTTTAACAGTTAAAAAATAGTAAATATAGTTAAATCTAGTAAAAAAGAGTTAATCACCCGTAGTTCAAGCCAGGGTTGCCAAATCTGGGGTTTTCCTACATCAAACATTATTGGTAGCGCCTCCTGCCCAATAATCACTTTTATATAATAATTGTGTTGTTACTTCTGATAAGAAACAAAGTCTCAGCTTTCAAATTCTGTACATTTGATCACGAAATTCAAATAACAAATGCTGTTTTGACGCTTAAATGTGATGTGACAGATCGCTGTAGCGATTATTTTCCACTTTAATACAAATTATATCTAGAAAAACAACAGAAGGTATGTTGAAAAATGCAGTGCAACTTACTGCAATCCGTAAAGACGTCAGTAAAACAGCTTGTGAACAATATCACTTAATGTTGCACTTAGGAAAGTTATAAAGTGTTCACTGTTCGTTAGTTAGTAATAAAAACACTCGAGAAGAACTTATTTACTGTTAATTATATATGTATGTTTGAATAAATTTGCCATGAAGAAGTTTATGAAAACTATGTAACTGAGTTGTACAAACATTTCAGCTTTTATTTGTGTAAATATTATATCTGGAAATAAATAGCAGTTGAATATAATAGCTCTGTTGTTTATTTTAACCTCTAATATTATAGTGTACTAAATGAGAGGTTCCCTGTATAGTTTGCAGCATTATTTGGGAGATTTTTTTTTTCTTAAGAAAAATCAAACAATCGGTATTGGTATCAGCTGATATCATTCTGAATAATCGGGTTATCGGTATCGGTGGAGAAATTTAGTATAAGTACATCTCTACTTTAGCCTGGATGGCAGCCCGAATCCCGCCCACAAAATCTTTAGGTCGGGAAGTTCGGTCTGGACTCGATCCGTTGAGAAGCTATTATGCCAGAACAAAAAATTGTTCGGACCAATCAAATTGTCAGGGCGGGCTTTATACGATGATGGACAGATAAGCAACGGTAACATAACCATCCTCGTCATCAGAACGCTTGGGTTGAAATCATGGCTGCCGCTGGAGAATTGAGTTGTGTATATTCCGCTATCGCGTGTGTTATAGAAGATATAGACAGCGCATTCATTTTAAAAGAGGAACAGAGAACTGCGATCAAGGCATTTGTCGATGGGAAAGATGTTTTTGCCGTCCTTCCTTCAGAAAAAGTTCTATCAACTATCTATCAACTTGAATCTATCTCTCAACATACGTCACTTACTCCGTTGTTCTGATTGGTTCTAGGTTTATCCCAATGTAGCAGTTTCCGACTCACATTCTGACTAGAATCTGAGTATGACGACGTCAGGCTATCTCTAGTTTGTATGTTTGGGTAAGGTGATCACTTCATCATTTCAGTCTGGATATCTGTCACATTCTCTTTTTGTGTTACTTTGGTTAAATCCCACAAGCATTTCATACAAAAAAATATTTTTTTCAGTTGATGAACAAGTCTCTCTGGTTGAGATCTTTGAACTTGCTGTTTCTCAGCACTGATCCTCCACAATCTCTCCGCCAGCTAAATGACCTTTAACCCTTCCAGTAGCTTTGCAGGACTTCGCAAACATTCAGAGGCCATTAGTTATAAACCAGAGGATTGACTTTGCAATTCACAGAAAGTCCTTCTGCTCTTACCTGTCGTACCAGTTCAGTTCAATTCAATTCACATTTAGTTAAATAGCGCTTTTCACAATTCACATCGTTTCAAAGCAGCTTTACAGAAAACGAATTGTCTACATTACAATATAGAGTGATCTGTTATCAGAAGTTATGTATTTCAGAAATGTACGTATACAATCACACAGGTAGCTAATAATGCATTCATTTAAGGCAGAAACAATGATCAACTTGAAGTAGGTTTCTCTAAGTAAGTAATAGTGCACAAATCTGTACATAAGTCTTCTGTTCAGATGTATACCACATTATTATTATTATGATTTTTTATTTTATTTATTTATGTTTTTCCTTGGACTCATTTAAATGTCTTTTCTCATGTCATATATGCATGTATTCTGACTCTGATTCTGATTCTGATTCTGACTCTGACTCTGACTCTGATTCTGACTCTGATTCTGACTCTGACTCTGATTCTGACTCTCATTCTGATTCTGACTCTGACTCTGATTCTGACTCTGACTCTGATTCTGATTCTGATTCTGATTCTGACTCTGACTCTGATTCTGATTCTGACTCTGACTCTGACTCTGATTCTGACTCTGATTCTGACTCTCATTCTGATTCTGATTCTGAATCTGATTCTGACTCTGACTCTGATTCTGACTCTCATTCTGATTCTGATTCTGACTCTGACTCTGGCTCTGACTCTGATTCTGATTTTGACTCTAACTCTGACTCTGACTCTGATTCTGACTCTGATTCTGATTCTGACTCTGACTCTGATTCTGACTCTGATTCTGATTCTGACTCTCATTCTGATTCTGATTCTGAATCTGACTCTGATTCTGACTCTGACTCTGACTCTGACTCTGATTCTGACTCTCATTCTGATTCTGATTCTGACTCTGACTCTGACTCTGATTCTGATTCTGATTCTGACTCTGACTCTGACTCTAACTCTGACTCTGACTCTGACTCTGATTCTGACTCTGATTCTGACTCTGATTCTGACTCTGACTCTGATTCTGACTCTCATTCTGATTCTGATTCTGACTCTGACTCTGATTCTGATTCTGATTCTGACTCTGATTCTGATTCTGACTCTGACTCTGACTCTGATTCTGATTCTGATTCTGACTCTGACTCTGACTCTGATTCTGACTCTGATTCTGATTCTGACTCTCATTCTGATTCTGATTCTGAATCTGATTCTGACTCTGACTCTGATTCTGACTCTCATTCTGATTCTGATTCTGACTCTGACTCTGGCTCTGACTCTGATTCTGATTTTGACTCTAACTCTGACTCTGACTCTGATTCTGACTCTGATTCTGATTCTGACTCTGACTCTGATTCTGACTCTGATTCTGATTCTGACTCTCATTCTGATTCTGATTCTGAATCTGACTCTGATTCTGACTCTGACTCTGACTCTGATTCTGACTCTCATTCTGATTCTGATTCTGACTCTGACTCTGATTCTGATTCTGATTCTGACTCTGACTCTAACTCTGACTCTAACTCTGACTCTGACTCTGACTCTGACTCTGACTCTGATTCTGACTCTGATTCTGACTCTGATTCTGACTCTGACTCTGATTCTGACTCTCATTCTGATTCTGATTCTGACTCTGACTCTGACTCTGACTCTGATTCTGATTCTGACTCTGATTCTGACTCTGACTCTGACTCTGACTCTGATTCTGATTCTGACTCTGACTCTGACTCTGACTCTGACTCTGACTCTGATTCTGACTCTGATTCTGATTCTGACTCTCATTCTGATTCTGATTCTGAATCTGATTCTGACTCTGACTCTGATTCTGACTCTCATTCTGATTCTGATTCTGACTCTGACTCTGACTCTGATTCTGACTCTAACTCTAACTCTGACTCTGATTCTGACTCTCATTCTGATTCTGATTCTGACTCTGACTCTGACTCTGACTCTGATTCTGACTCTCATTCTGATTCTGATTCTGACTCTCATTCTGATTCTGATTCTGACTCTGACTCTGATTCTGTGTCTAAGTCTGAGTCTGATTCTGATTCTGATTCTGATTCTGACTCTGATTCTGATTCTGACTCTGAGTCTGAGTCTGATTCTGTTTCTGTCTCTGATTCTGACTCTGATTCTGATTCTGACTCTGACTCTGACTCTGATTCTGATTCTGATTCTGACTCTGATTCTGACTCTGATTCTGACTCTGATTCTGACTCTGACTCTGATTCTGACTCTCATTCTGATTCTGATTCTGACTCTGACTCTGATTCTGACTCTCATTCTGATTCTGATTCTGATTCTGACTCTGACTCTGACTCTGACTCTGATTCTGATTCTGACTCTGATTCTGACTCTGACTCTGATTCTGAGTCTGAGTCTGAGTCTGACTCTGACTCTGACTCTGATTCTGACTCTGACTCTGAGTCTGATTCTGACTCTGATTCTGACTCTGATTCTGATTCTGACTCTGACTCTGATTCTGATTCTGACTCTGATTCTGACTCTGATTCTGACTCTGATTCTGACTCTGATTCTGACTCTGATTCTGACTCTGATTCTGACTCTGATTCTGACTCTGACTCTGACTCTGATTCTGACTCTGATTCTGACTCTGATTCTGACTCTGATTCTGACTCTGATTCTGATTCTGACTCTGATTCTGATTCTGACTCTGACTCTGATTCTGACTCTGATTCTGACTCTGATTCTGATTCTGACTCTGATTCTGATTCTGACTCTGACTCTGACTCTGATTCTGATTCTGACTCTGACTCTGACTCTGATTCTGATTCTGACTCTGACTCTGACTCTGATTCTGATTCTGACTCTGACTCTGACTCTGATTCTGACTCTGACTCTGATTCTGATTCTGACTCTGATTCTGACTCTGATTCTGACTCTGATTCTGATTCTGACTCTGATTCTGATTCTGACTCTGACTCTGATTCTGACTCTGATTCTGACTCTGACTCTGATTCTGACTCTGACTCTGACTCTGATTCTGACTCTGATTCTGACTCTGATTCTGACTCTGATTCTGACTCTGATTCTGACTCTGATTCTGACTGCTACCGACCAAAATAGAGTGCTTGTTTTGTCCAGTTTGCTCAGAAAGCATTGCAGCAAGAATGGAATTAAGGCCGAGAATTAACATTTCTCCAGAAATGCAAAGCATGCACACAGTTCAGAGCAGCTCACACATCGCAAGCCGGACCTCAGGGTAAATCTGTCACAGCGTGACCTCTCTTACTGCTCTGTTTGTCAGCAAACGGTAAAAAACCAACAACACAAATCTGTCTGGTTGTTTGTCAGAAGCGTGAGATGTGTTCTGCCCCAGTGTGAGAGCTGTCACTAGTAATAAACTGTGGCTGCTGGACAAAGCATGTGTTTTGAAGTGTGTGTCCGAATGCAACACCCTTCCTGGCAGCAGTGTGTGAAGGCAGAACACAATGACTCGGTGCCAGAGACACGACAGGACCGTTAAAGTGGTTGTGATTATGATTTCACTTTTTTAACTTTAGTGGTAACACTTAAGAATAATGGCCCGTCATTAATAAGTAACTATGCAGGAACTACCAGTGATCTGGACCATTATTTTAAAGTTAAAACATATGTTTTTCACTTTTAAAATAAAAAACTGGAAAGCATCTTTTGCAGCGATTTTTGCGTGAGCATATCAGTGAACACCACAGACCACTCGGTGAGTTTCACTTCTTTGTAAACTAAAGTTTAATGCGTTTATATGAATGATTGTTCCAGTGCCCCTATGAAACCATTGTATAGGTGGGGTGGGGGGGTGGGGGGGGGGTGCTAACACAGAAAACTCAAATTCTCGGGACAGCAGCATTTGTCCAAATTTTAATCTTAACCGTTCGATTTCATCAGAAACGATCTTAAAACAGGGCTTTACTAGTAAAACGCCGAACTTGCCCTTTAAGCTGGTTTCCATATTAGTAATAGTAGAAGCTGAAGTGTTAGTGTAGAACTACAGTATACTCATTAGTCCTGCATTACTTCCTGCACAGTTAGGCTACTTATTAATGACGGACCATTATTCTAAAGTATTACCACTTTAATTAGTGTGTAATGTTGCTGTTTGATCATAAACAACATCTGAAAGTTAAAACGCTCAAAGTTCAAAGCAAAGGGAGATATTTACTTTTACAGAAATCACTTTTTAAGGACTACAACAAACAGCTGATAGGAACTACAATGAGCTTCTTCATGGGTTAGTGACATCACTAACCCTAAAATTTACATAAACTCCGCCCCTGGAACAGGATTTATAGATTATCTTATAGATTATCAAGACAGAATATACTAATCAATGTCTAGAAGATAGTTAACTTCACATCAGATACATAAATCCATCAACTAACCATTCAGAAATGTCCTGTTGCTTCTACATGTCATCACTTCTTTTTGAGTCTCTCCATCTTTGAACATAAAAGGCTAAAAGTTTTTGATATTTTCTGTGTGGGTGTGTGTGAGGTAATCGGAGACACACACGCACACACACACACACACACACACACACACACACACACACACACACACACAGACACGCACGCACGCACGCACGCACGCACGCACGCACGCACGCACGCACACACACACACACACACACACACACACACACACACACACACACACACACACAATTCAATTCAATTCAATTCAATTCAAATTTATTTGTATAGCGCTTTTCACAATACACATTGTCTCAAAGCAGCTTTACAGAAAGTGCATTTCGGAAATGTACATAGACAAATACATTTAGTTAATCATGTATTAATTTATGGCATAACATATCGCCGGCTTTGAGTCGTCTCTTCACAGGCGTGGAGTCGTCTCTTCACAGGCGTCGAGTCGTCTCTTCACAGGCGTCGAGTCGTCTCTTCACAGGCGTCGAGTCGTCTCTTCACAGGCGTCGAGTCGTCTCTTCACAGGCGTCGAGTTATCTCATCGCAGGTGTTGGGGCATCTGAAGTCTCCGTGAGAGGCTGGATACAAACTGGAGCTGACGAACGCTATTTACCTCGGGACTAGCGTCCCGAGATAACAGCAGAAAGGCAGATGGGAAATAATTAGCATAGCTGATGTTCATAATGTTAATGCATTCGAACTGATTCAGCAGTAGTATTAAAGGTTAAGCATTAAGTGAATGCTTGGTTAAAGAGATGCGTCTTTAATCTAGTTTTAAACTGGGACAGCGAGTCTGAGTCTCGAACAATATCAGGAAGGCTATTCCAGAGTTTAGGAGCTAAATGCGAGAACGCCCTCCCTCCTTTAGTGGACTTAGATATCCTAGGAATGACCAGAAGCCTCGAATTTAGTGATCTTAAAGAGCGCGATGGATTGTATGGCGATAGAAGGTCTGTTAAATACACAGGAGCTAAACCATTTAGGGCTTTATAGGTCAGTAGGAATACTTTGTAATTGATACGTAACTTAATAGGTAACCAGTGTAGAGATGATAAAATAGGTGTTATATGATCATATTTTCTTTGATCTAGTAAGAACTCTAGCGGCTGCATTTTGCACTAACTGTAGCTTGTTTATTGAGGATGCAGGACAGCCAGCTAATAAAGCATTACAGTAATCTAGTCTCGAGGTCATGAATGCATGAACTAACTTTTCTGCATCAGAAACAGATAGCATGTTACGTAGCTTAGCAATGTTTCTAAGGTGGAAAAAGGCTGTTCTTGTAATACATGAAATATGATTTTCGAAAGTCAAGTTGCGGTCTAGTATAACACCCAGGTCTTTTACTGTAGTGGATAAAGTAACAGGACATCCTTCTAAATTAAAGTTGTATTGTAAGGGATTTTGTGGGTAGTTTTTTGGACCAATAAGTAATACCTCCGTTTTATCTGAATTTAATAGCAGGAAATTACACGTCATCCAGCATTTTATATCATTTAGACACTCTGTCAATTTAGATAAGTTAGTGTTTTCATCTGGTCGTGATGAGATATATAATTGAGTGTCATCAGCATAACAGTGGAAATTAATTCCATGTTTTCTATAATATTACCAAGTGGGAGCATATATATTGAGAATAGCAGAGGGCCTAACACCGATCCTTGCGGCACTCCATAGTCTACTGACGTTATCTTTGATTTTTCCCCATTTAAACAGACAAAATGATAACGGTCTGATAAGTACGATCTAAACCAGCTTAATGCCTGTCCCTGAACACCTGTGTAGTTTTGTAGTCGATCCAGGAGTATTTTATGATCGATAGTGTCGAACGCAGCACTAAGATCGAGTAGAATTAGTATTGAGATACAGCCTTGGTCAGAAGCTAAAAGTAAATCATTTGTAATTTTAACTAGCACAGTTTCTATGCTATGATGCGGTCTGAATCCCGACTGGAATTTTTCATAGATATCATTTTCTTACAAGAAAGAGCACAATTTAGCGGACACAACTTTTTCTAGTATTTTAGACATAAATGGAAGATTTGAGATGGGTCTGTAATTTGCTAAGTTATTTGGATCTAATTG
This sequence comes from Siphateles boraxobius, assembly GCF_051911475.1. NCBI lineage: Eukaryota > Metazoa > Chordata > Actinopteri > Cypriniformes > Leuciscidae > Siphateles > Siphateles boraxobius. The sequence goes on along the minus strand of NW_027508954.1, from coordinate 58,069 downwards.
CGGTTTCTTAATGAGAGGTTTTATTACTGCCAGCTTGAATATTTTTGGAACATGACCTAAAAATAAAGACGAGTTAATAATATTGAGAAGAGGCTCTTCCACTACAGGTAACACTTCTTTCAGTAGTTTAGTGGGTATTGGATCTAATAAACATGTTGTTGGTTTCGATGATAAGTTTATTTAGCTCTTCCTGTCCTATAGTTGTAAAGCGGTGTAGTTGTTCTTGAGGGGCCATAATTGAGGCTGAATCATAAGACACCATAGAGGAATGTATATTTACAATTGTGTTTCGGATGCTTTCTATTTTCTCATTGAAGTAATTCATAAAATCATTACTACTATATTGTAACGGAATATTTTGCTCTGGTGATGTTTGTTTATTTGTTAGTCTAGCCACGGTGTTGAATAAAAACCTTGGATTATTTTGGTTATTTTCTATTAGTTTGCGGAAATGCTCAGCCCTGGCTGCTTTTAGAGCCTTTTTATAACGTAAAACACACACACACACACACACACACACACACACACACACACACACACACACACACACACACACACACACACACACACACACACACACACGCACGCACAACACACACACACACACACACACACACACACACGCACGCACACACACACACACACACACACACACACGCACGCACAACACACACACTCACACACACACACACACATACACACACACACACACACACACGCACGCACAACACACACACACACACGTACACACACACACACACACACACATACACACACACACACACACACACACACATACACACACACACAAACTCTTGAAGCTCCGCCCTCTGCGCCGGGAGCAGCAGCTCATTTGCATTTAATTGCTCTCTCTCCTCTCACATGTTCCACTCCTGACACCCCTACAGTACTGATCACGCAAAAACTGTCATATTTTTCGTCTACAACGCAGCAGGAGGTTGAGAATATTATCCGTAAATCTAAATCATCCACTTGTTCTCTTGATCCCCTTCTTACCGCTCTGCTCAAAACCCACCATTTGTCCATTAGTCCTCTTATAACTAAACTGATAAATCTTTCACTGCAAACAGGAAATGTTCCAATAGCTCTAAAAACAGCTATTATTAAACCTCTTCTTAAAAAAACCAACCCTAGATCCTGAACCTCTGTCAAATTACAGAACCAACTCTAACCTCTCATTCATTTCAAAAGTGTTAGAAACAGTGGTTTCCTCCCAGCTTCATACCCATCTCAGTTCCAAAGGTTTGTACGATAAATATCAATCTGGTTTTCGCTCTCAATACAGCACAGAGACAGCCCTCCTCAAAGTGACTAGTGACCTCCTTATGGCCTCTGACTCTGGTTCCACTTCTCTGCTTATCCTCCTCGACCTCTCTGCTGCGTTTGATACTGTTGATCATCGTATCCTTCTTCACAGACTTCAGCACTATATTGGTCTCTCCGACACTTCCCTAAAATGGTTTCGCTCCTATCTTACAGATAGGACTGAGTGTGTGGCCTTCGGGGAGGCAAAATCCTCACCTCACATTGTTACCTGTGGGTCCCCAAGGGCTACGTACTCGGTCCAACCCTTTTTATTATTTACACGCTTCACCTTGGTCGTGTCGTCAGCAGACATGGAATTCACTACCACTGGTATGCTGACGACACACAACTTTATCTTCATATCACTCCCTCTTGTTCCCCCTCTGCCATCATTTCCCGCCTTACCTCCTGCCTGGAGGAGATCGGGGCATGGATGAATCAAAATTTTCTGCAGCTGAATGGCTCTAAAACAGAAGCCATCCATATCGGAAAGCCTCACCAATTACATATGTCTCCTTTCACACTTGTTTCTTTTCTTGGCAATACTATTTCTCTCTCTCCCTCCGTTACTAACCTTGGGGTCAAGTTTGACCCATACCTTTCTTTTGACAATCATGTCACCTCAATCTGTAAAACCTCGTTTTTTCACCTCCGTAATATTTCCAAACTGCGTTCCTCTCTTTCCTTCTCAGCTGCAGAGAAGCTCGTCCATGCCTTTGTCTCCTCCAGGCTGGATTACTGCATTGCACTGCTGTGGGGAATCCCTGGTAGGAGTCTCCAAAAGCTCCAGTTTGTGCAGAATAGTGCTGCCAGGGTCCTAATGAGGGTGCGGAAACATGAGCACATTACTCCTATCCTAAAATCCCTTCACTGGCTCCCTGTTCACTTCCGCATAGAATATAAGATCCTCTTGCACACTCACTACTGTCTGCATGGTGCGGTCTCCACATACCTCACTGATCTCCAAGCTCCCAAGACTACGGATGTTTTTAAAAAAGAACTGAAAACTTATCTTTCTAGAAAAGCGTATTTTTAAGTATTTTTAAGTATTTTTGAGTGTCTGCGTATTTGTTTTTTGATTTTGTAAGCACTTTGAGATTTGATGTCAAATGTATGGTGCATTATAAATAAAATTCATCATCATCATCATCATCATTTAAAGGGACAGACACAAAAACTGTGGACATCAGAGATTTATTATATATCTTGTGAAAAGGGCATTATACCCCCCTTTAACTGACTCCCAACTTTGTCAGGTGAAGCTGTGCTGAACTCCCTCATGCCACTCTCTCAGTCTCTTTTGCTTTTATGAGCTCTAATGTACATTGGAATGTAAAGAAACTCTGACATCATTTCTGGTTTCTTAGCGCATGTATCTGGCAGGTACGATGCAGTGTTTAAGTGCAGAATGAGTGATGACACGCGCAGGTCTATAATTCCCCACCACATCTGTTTCTGATTGTTAACATGAAGAAAACAGACCACTGGTCCCTGTGGAGACAAACTCAAACTCAACCAGTGTCTCAAGTTACCAATCGTCCCAATCAACACAGTCCTGTACATTCTTACAGTTCTTGTAAACTTGAATAGAAACTATATAGAACTCTATGGTTCTTGACCCAATTTTAAAGAACTCTTTATTCCAAAAAGCTTCTATATAAAGACTTTCATGTTTGACAGGTTATTGTTTCTACTGATAAAGACATTCTAAAAGGGGTTTAATGCATAAAATTTAATCAAAATGAAACTAAATCCATAAAGGTATGGGAACCTCACGGTAAGTCACTTGTATCATGTTTAGTGCAATGCCATTTCGAGTACGCATGCATTTCTTGGATGTCTGATCTGTCTCGTGTCTGGCTGGATAAGTTACAGAAATCGCAAAATAAATTGATACGGTTGATGTTAGGTTTTAATAGTTTTGCACATGTTGATGTGTCCCATTTTAGACATCTGGATTGGTTACATATAGAAAGTAGAGTAGCACATTTTAAACTAAAAATGGTACACAAGATAATCAATAAAAGAGCTCCTACATAATTTAACACATATTTCTCTAGGGTAAGTGAGAGACATCTTTAAGATACTAGGCAAAGTCTCATGGATATTACATTATATCGTTAACTATGTTTGGTCGTAACTCTTTTGAGTACTCAGGATATTTGTTGCCTCTGGATATCAAAAGTATTTCTAATATGGTTGGTTTTAGTGGGAATGTTAAAAGTTAGTAATTAGAAAGGTTGTTTTAGTGATTCATTTGTATAAGTGTATTATGTGAATGTAAACTTTGCAAATGTGGAACTTATTGGAGCTGTGCAGTTATCATATGCAATGCCAAAGTAACCTGTCAGTATGCTTTACATTAAGGACCGCAATGGAAATCAGTTTTTAACTTTATTGTGTTATCCTTGACAAATTATTGTATTTCACTACTTTTTTGTCAAATAAATCAAATCAAATTAAAACCCCTAAAAGGTTCTACACATGAATGAAACCCTTCAAGGTTCCACAAAGAACCTTTTCTTCTAAGAGTGTGTCTTTGTGCTTCTGTACAGTGCAACTAATCTTTAAATATGCATACATTGAGATAGATCTGTATTCATAAATATGTCTAATGTACATAAATGATAAGTCAAGTCACCTTCATTTATACAGCGCTTTTAACAATATAGATTATTATAGAGATAATAGGAAATTAAAGTAACAGATTGTTTTGATTTTTTAGCAGATCTGGAAAAATGTATTGTCCAGCAAAAGTTAGTTTTTATGAGGTCACCTAATGCATGTTGAGCATATAATTACTTTCCCCAGATGTTCCAAAATTATATTCATGATCATTCAAAAATTGTAACTAATTTGAGAGCTAAAAGATCCATGAGCAAAAGGAGGACTGGGCTTTTCTGAAGGGAAGCCTATCCCTGGTGTAATGGTATTTATTTAGGAGTAATTTAGATCGTTTACGGAAGAATAACACTGTAATAAACGGAGAGCTGAGAGGTCGGAGGAATGAAGCATGAGTGTCATTTGTTTTCACTGGCTGTGGAAATAAGCAGTGCTGTAGATCCAGAGCTCTGATATAGTAACCTTTCTCCTCTCTCTTCCTCATCCTCTTCCTCATCCTCATCCTCTTCCTCATCCTCTTCTCATCCTCTCTTTTCTTCTCTTTTCATCATCTTCCTCATCCTCATCATCTCTCTCTCTTCTTCATCATCTTCCTCATCCATCCTCTTCCTTCATCATCTTCCTCATCCTCATCCTCATCCTCTTCTTCATCATCTCCTCATCCTCATCCTCTTCCTCATCCTCATCTCTTCCTCATCCTCTTCTTCATCATCTTCCTCATCCTCATCCTCATCCTCTTCCTCTTCCTCTTCCTCATCCTCTTCTTCATCCTCATCCTCTTCCTCTTCCTCTTCCTCATCCTCTTCCTCATCCTCATCCTCTTCCTCTTCCTCTGCCTCTGCCTCATCCTCTTCCTCTTCCTCATCCTTATCCTCTTCCTCTTCTTCATCCTCATCCTCTTCCTCATCCTCTTCCTCATCCTCATCCTCATCCTCTTCCTCTTCCTCATCCTCTTCCTCATCCTCTTCCTCTTCTTCATCCTCTTCCTCATCCTCATCCTCATCCTCATCCTCTTCCTCTTCCTCATCCTCATCCTCATCCTCTTCCTCTTCCTCTTCTTCATCTTCTTCCTCATCCTCTTCCTCCTCTTCCTCATCCTTTTCCTCTTCCTCTTCTTCATCTTCTTCCTCATCCTCTTCCTCATCCTCATCCTCTTCCTCCTTCTCTTCCTCATCATTTTCCTCTTCCTCTTGCTCCTTCTCTTTCTCATCATTCTCTTCCTCTTCCTCATCCTCTTCCTCATACTCTTCCACTCCCTCCTTCTCTTCCTCTTCTTCATCCTCATCCTCATCCTCTTCTTCATCCTCATCCTCTTCCTCTTCCTCATCATCTTCCTCATCCTCATCCTCATCCTTTTCATCTTCCTCTTCCTCATCCTCTTCCTCCTTCTCTTCCTCTTCCTCCTTAATCATCCTTTTCCTCTTCCTCATCCTGTTCCTCATCCTCATCCTCATACTCTTCCTCCTTCTCTTCCTCATCATTTTCCTCTTCCTCTTGCTCCTTCTCTTTCTCATCATTCTCTTCCTCTTCCTCATCCTCTTCCTCATACTCTTCCACTCCCTCCTTCTCTTCCTCTTCTTCATCCTCATCCTCATCCTCTTCTTCATCCTCATCCTCTTCCTCTTCCTCATCATCTTCCTCATCCTCATCCTCATCCTTTTCATCTTCCTCTTCCTCATCCTCTTCCTCCTTCTCTTCCTCTTCCTCCTTAATCATCCTTTTCCTCTTCCTCATCCTGTTCCTCATCCTCATCCTCATACTCTTCCTCCTTCTCTTCCTCTTCCTCATCCTCTTCCTCATCCTCATCCTCATCCTCTTCCTCTTCCTCTTCCTCTTCCTCATCCTCTTCCTCATCCTCTTCCTCAATCTTACACTTGCCGAAGACACTGAGAATATGGTGATACGAGCTCTTGGGTCAATTGAGTGTGTGTGTGTGCATGTGTGCATGCTTGCGTGTGTGTGTATGTATGTGTGGAACGGGTGAGTGAATGCATAGTCGCTGCTGATGCTCTTTGATCTCCATCAGACAAGCATCATACATCAGTGATCTGTTGTGTGTGTGTGTGTGTGTGTGTGTGTGTCACCTACACATTCCAATGGAAAGAATCTAGTCATTCTACTGTCAATCACGGTTTGTTTCATGTTTCTTTCTTTTCGTCCATGCGATGAAAGTCATTCAGGTTTGAAACAACATGAGGGCGAGAAAATTTAACGTAATTTTATATAACTTGAAATCAGCTGTGCTCCACATATAACACATATAGGAAGAGGATTTGGTTCTTTTCACTTGTTAACTGGATGTTTAATGTGGGTACAATATGAACAATGTAAAAACCAGCCTCTACAAAGTGTAAAAACACCCAAAACTGATCTATTCTTACAATTCACTACTGTTCCCAGCTGAAGTGAACACTAGTGGCAGTATAATACCATCAACTTTGATTCCTTTTCACACAAATTATGATGAAAGATGATCGATTAAATACTGATTTTCGCACTGTTCCTGGCATATTAGCATATTATATATTCAAATTTTTTTTACCATTTCTAAACTAATATATTTTAACATTTGCCTCACATAACCAGCTTCATATGAATGGCTTTTCTGGACCAGTCCTTACGTTACTTTCACACGAGATCGAGCGTTAACCGTTAACCTTTTAGTGCCTTCATTGGACATTTCACTTTGAAAGTGTCACAAGATGTGCAAGAAACAAGCTGATATAATTTGGCAAAAATGTCACCAATGAGCCTGGGTTGCATTAATATCTGAAATAGTAAATGAAAAACGTAAGAGCGAGTAGTTTGTTTTCTGTCCTGATCATTGAACATCAATCACTTTTTTATTTGTCGTGTTCACATGCAGCGTCTTCAAACATGTTTGTTGAGTTAAAACATACTTTTTCTTATTTTTGGATGATTTGTATGTCACACAATGAGTCTAGAGATTTACTGAAATATTGAATGATGATAAAAACGACTACGTTTTTGATTTCGTTTTTTAATTTTCACATACAGCCGTCTTAAACGATTACGCCGTTAGAACATACTTCAGTCTTTACTTGTGTCTGATGGTGGGGAAAATCCAAATGTTTGTATGATTTGAATGTCATAAAGATGGCAAAATATTCCAGAGATTTACTAAAGTATTGAATGAGGATAAAAACCCTGAAGTTTTGTAGATGTTTCGAGGCCGGCAGAATGAATTGAGTGACGCTCTGGTTGTCCGAGGCAAAGGGAGGTAATGAAAACAAATGAAGGGTCTTTTTCCCGATGGAACGGGGGAGGAACTTAGTCATCAAGCTAATTTTATTCTTGTCTGGCCAAGAGACTTCATTTCCTCTGGGTGTTTGTACAGACGCTGGGCTCCATGATGCCGAGTGATGAATACGGTGCCTGATGTCCGGATGGCAGATGCTGGACGTGAAACTCAAGACCCGATACTGATTCTCTTCAGGCACTCAATTCAAGAAGGCCACATTTGGATTTCAGGTTTTGATTGTTTACCGTTTTCTGTTTCCATATTTCCTGTGCCGTCGGATTATTAAATATCAAAACTGTATGTTATCAGAGACAGTGGAAGGAGAAAACAGGCCATTGACTGTGAATGAATGAGACACTGCAACACTAAATATGCAGGAAAGGGCGTTCCACATTTCAAACCAATTACTTTATAGCTAAATACATTCTTTTCTTTTTTTCGCCATGGAAAATATATGCATATTAGGAACATTTATGATACATTCTGGTTTGGTTAACAGGAAACTTAAAGGATTAGTTCACTTCAGAATTAAAATTTTACTAACCCCCACATCATCCAAGATTTTCATGTCTTTCTTCAGTCGAAAAAATATTACGATTTTTCTCCATATAGTGTCTTCAATGGAGTCCAACGGGTCGAAGGTCCAAATGTGAGTTTCAGTGCAGCTTCAAAGTCTCGACACGATCCAGCCGAGGAATAAGAGTCTGATCTAGACAAACCAGCGCACATTTATAACTAAATAAACATTTATATACTTTTAACCACTAATGCTGGTCTTGCACGAGCTGTGATGCGACACACATTACGTAATCAGGGTGAAAGGTCACGCGTGTTCTGGTTCAGAAATGTAGAGTAGAGGTAAAAACTCCATCTCAGTTTCTCCTCAAACTTCAAAATTTTCCGACATCGTTGTTTTACCTTTTACTTTTTCTTTTTTTTTTACTTTATATATTGTTTGACTCAGTCTTTGCACATTTGCTTTATAAACACTGGGTCTGTTCTTCCGCCTATGTCAAGCTTGACCTTTCAACCTGATTACATAATGTGTGTTGCATCACAGCTTGTGATTCCTAAGTAAACTAATTCTTTAAGCTTGGCAATAATAATAATAATTATAATTCTGCATTCAAATAAAATGTAGCACGACTCTAAAAGAGTTCTTAACCAAGATGTCTGGAAAGCAAACAGAATTGCTTAAAAACTATTTTCATGTAACTCATAATTGGACCTCTGGAGGCTTCACATGTGATTTCATTTTAGTTTATTGTTGTTTACATCATATATAATGTGTAATGTTTTCTCTCATGATTCCTCATAACTACGGCCTCCTTTGGTTGAATATAACACAATGGGATCTTCCATCACATAAAAGACTTAGTGAATGAAAAATTCATCACAGTCCCATTAAAATTCTCATTTCACCCAAAGTTGGTCAAAGTAAAAAGAGATGTTAAACTGACTTCCTTAACTTGTCAGACGCATTCACAATGTTCCCGAAAGCCCTGGTTCTCAGTTTGAGGGATAGTCCACATGGGACGAGGATTCTGGCAGGACAAATGACAATCTTCCGCGTCAAAAATCCCAGTTATGGTTTATTCAGCGCAACCCTTTTTACTCCCGCTCTTGACCCAATCAGAAAATACTCAAGCCTCCATTATTGTTGATTTGTTTGTACACAGTCACATTTGAAACAGGAGGAAAACATTAAAAAGCAATTAATACACCAAAACTGGGTCTCTTAGGGGATCGGCGTCACGCTTTAAACGCCACAAACACAGAAAAGCAGCTTTTAGCGAGACTCGCGCGCGTCCCAGCAGACGCTTTGACTGACAGCGAGACGAGGCCAAACAAAGCCAGTTTACCACCAGCATAATCAATGTGACATTAGCACACACATAATGGACGAGAGGGGAAGCGGGTCGAGTGTGTGTGTGTGTGTGTGTGTGTGTGTGTGTGTGTGCGTTTAATAAAACTACAACTGGAAACTTGCTCAATGTTTCCGGAGCTTTTAGGACGCTTTCGTCCTAACCTTTCAGAAGGACTTCACATTATCACGAGATCTCCGTAACACACACAGATATCAGAAAAGAGTCTAAATCATCAGTTTACATCATCTTCTTAACAAGGCCTTAAGATGCTCTTTCTCTGTTATTCACAATTAATCATAAAGCGATAAACCTTAGAGCAAGATTACAGTTTTTTCAACTGTTTACACACATTTTCAAAACTTTGTCCCTTTTTTTCAAAACTTTACACACCAATCCAAGAATTGCACACACAAGATGCAAAATGCCTCAGATCTCTTGCTAAATTAAGCAGTGCATTCAAAATATCACAAACATGTCAAAAGCAAACATTTGTCTTACGTTGCAAACACCTTTGCCATAATATTATATTTCTGGATATATCATATACACACAGTTATTCAAAACCTAAATCTCTTCTTTCATGAGCTCCTCTGTTCATTTCTGTACAAGACTGAAAGTAATTGGCAGAGAAATGTTGAAAAATTCACGATAAACACGAAAGCAAGATTGAAACCAAACTATTTGTTTTTTTACTGTAAGAATTTGTGGTTGTGAATACAGTTTTACACAGTCCGAAAATCATATAACTCGACCTTCGACCTGTTTATAGTCCTATACTAAAGCCATGATTGGCTGGTGTTCACTAAAGAGTGTTTGCACATGTGAAGAGTGTGTGTGAGTGTGTGTGAGGAGTGTGTGTGAGTGTGTGTGAGGCTGTCAGGAATTACTGTGGTGTTTTGATAAGTTGTGTTTGAAAAAGGAAATCAAAAACTTTTTTTTACATAGAGAATTGTGTTGTGGTTTGCAAAAAGTGTTTTCTGAAATTGAATACTGAGTCGAAGGCCGAGAATGAATTTCAGAAATCGTGTGACTAGTGAGGATTTTGTGTGTAACAGTTGAAAAAAACTGATCTCCGTAACACACTTGAAAAGATATCAAGCAAGAACCGGGATTATCAGTCGGCATTCTTCTTAAGATGCTTGTCTCGCTCTTTCTCTGTTATTCGCAATTAATCCTACAGCGATAAACCTTAGAGCGAGATTACAGGTATCGCATGCCTGAAGTGAGACACACTTGAAAGGCAGAGAGAGGCAATAAAAAGTACTTCAAATAGTGAGAGTGCGCATATAATTGTCAAAAAAATTGGTTTTCCAAGGTTCTGTTACATCTGATCACATTTATACCGAACAGTTTTATTAAAGTATTGTAATATGTGAAAACCACATTGTGCTGTCCTCAACATCTCAGGTGTTTCTATGGCTCACACTGGATGACAGTGCACATGATTGAAGTTCATAAAAGATGGGAGATATTCTGTTTATTTTTGAGAATTAATGATTAACCCTTTTTATATTTCATAAAGACTCAGCAAGAGACAAGGGAACAGTCCTTCAAAATCTCCTCGTTTCAAGGGTCTGTTCGGTTACAACAGTTCAATGTGAAATAGCGGTCTAAATCAATGTGTCGCAGAGGAGACGGCTTTCAGAAACACCCCAAGGTAAACGACGAATTTTACGTTTATTCTGAGCAACAATGACAACATGCAACAACATTCACAAAGACCCGTGCCAACCTTGGTAGGAGAACCATAGAAACGGAGAAGAGGCCGAAGCTTCACAGTCTTTGTAGAGACAGACGATTGAATACGTTTTATTACTCATTGCAAATGAAAAACATGCAGGAATATTTTTGGACCACTATTGTGTTGTTATTTTAAAGCATTCGAAAATCTGAGCACGAGATGTTTTTCCAAATGTTCTCAGATTGCAGGAACACTCACTAAAGATGGGATTCACCTGTAGCGTCCTATTAAACTGGAGAAAGTGTTCACTGGAGGATCCCAGAGCACATGATCGGGGTCACGGCAGAGGTCAGAGGTCAGAGGTCAGGGACATGAGCTCAATGTTCAGGGCCGACAGACACTCAGTGCTAAGCAGAGATGAATCAATTAAGACACATCAAATCAAGAATTCATGTACTCTGAACTGACAAATATTGGAAGAGACTGTCAAAGTCTCTCTCTCTCTCTCTCTCTCTCTCTCTCTCTCTCTCTCTCTCTCTCTCTCTCTCTCTCTCCTGTTATTAACCACTGAGACTCAGAATGCTGCATGTTTGAGTCTGTGGTTTAGTGGTGTAAGTGTTTATCATTAGTGCTGTTTTCTAAGTCGAGCATCACTTTTACTTTACAAAACCATTGAGCTTATGTATTGAACTTTGTCTCATTACTTGGCTTTAAAATATTACATGACATAAATGATCTAGCAAAAAAATACTCTAACACCGTTTACTGGTTATATGAACATTCCATTGTATCATTCTTCAAACATTATGGAACGTTACTTTTGAATGTTCTCTGAATGTTCTGAAACAAGTAACATTTAAATGTATTATTATTTCATTATTAACGTCCAAATAAAGCCTGTTTTATGCTTCTGCGTCGAATCGACGGCGTACCCTCGCAGACCCCTCTGCGTCGCCGCGAACCCCTCCGCCGTAGCTCGACGTGCACCTCCAAAAAATTGTAACTACGCGTCGAGGCGACGCAGACCACAAGGGCTGTGATTGGTCAGATGCACCGCGATGCAACTCAACCTGACGCAGAACCATAAAGCGGCCACGATGCTGTAGGAGCGACGGCGTAGCTACGCCGTGGAGTTGACGCAGAAGCATAATGAGGTCTTAACTTTGCACAAACATGCACTAGAAAAATGTTCCCTTTTAGCTGGTATTTTTACAATGTATTATGTGACTCTTTTTGCCACCGAGAATCAGACCTTTGTTTAAAATCATCAAATCAAATCAAATAAAAATGTATTTATAAAGTACAATAAAAAACAACACTAGTTGACCACTGTGCTGTATAATAGCAAACTAAAAAAAAACTATATAATAATAGAACCTATTTTAAATGCTTTGGCAACATTGTGATAGACAGTCATGCTAATAAAGCTAATTTGAAATTAAATAAAACAATTAAATTAAAGAAAATTAAAAATTAAATGAATTAAACATAAAAAGTAAATGTAAACAATAATGAGAAAAAAATAATAAGACCCCCAACTGTTTTCATAAAATCATATTTTGTGTGCATGATGTCTGATCAGCAGCGTCTGGAGAATCTGAGCGCTGTTAAAACCCGTTCCCATCGCCGTTCTGTCATTTCACTCAGTCTTGCCACAAACACATAGCAGCCACTTGATATGTTTGCATGGGGATTAAGGGATGAACATTATCGTGTTTTCAGAGCGAACATCTGGTGGGGTAAAAGGTTACAGTAGAGATCCCAGCCCTTCACTGAATTCCTTCCGTCAGATAAATCACCAACAAGTCACTGTGAGCGGGGGGTGGGGGGGGGGGGTGTTAACCCAATCCCGTCTGAAGCCTATTCCTCCTCTTCAACCTCGGCCCGTTCAGAACACAACGCTTGCGTGTTCCCTCAGTAGTAGAGATACGCTCAGCGCTCGCAGGAATGGTCCACAACACTAATGTACATGAACACTTGCCATCAGGACTGAGCGAGAGCAGAGAGAAGACATCCGTCACGAGCAAGGGCGTAGATTTGGTTTGAACATTGGGGGGGTTGAAGTTTGGGTATGCCTCCTGATATTGTGATCATGGTATAAATAATGGGGGGGGTTGTAATGCATAGATTTCAATATTGGGGGGGTTATATCCCCCCCATCCCCCCCACAAATTACGCCCCTGGTCACGAGTGACTCACACACAGGACAGACACACTCAGCTTTACACGTCTCCCGATACCGTCAGGACGAGCCGGCTCTCTGCTGTCTTGTGTTGTCTTGTGTTCTGCTGGAGAATTCATGGAGGGTCACAGGAGCAGAATTGTTACGGCAAGGTCAACGTGCGATTGTCGTGACGTTACGACGATGATAATGATAAAGTGTTTATCATTAGTGCTGTTTTCTAAGTCGAGCATCACTTTGACTTTACAAAACCCTGAGCTTATGTATTGGACTTTGTCACATTACTTGCATTACGTGATATAAATGTGACTCTGGACCACAAAAGCTGCAAAAATAAGCTTTCCAATCCAATCCACCTTTATTTATAAAGCACCTTAAAAACAACACCGTTGACCAAAGTGCTGAACACAGTCTAGAAATAAACAATAACATACAACAGAAGCACAACAAAAGAAATGATAAAACAATAAATAACAATAAAAATACATACAACAATAATACAAAACTGAAAGTCAACCCTCAAACTGAGTTAAAAGCCAAAGAAAATAAATGAGTTTTAAGACCGGATTTAAAAACAGAAAGAGACTCAGTCAATCTGATGTGCAAAGGCAGCTCATTCTCATTCTAAAAGGGTTTTTGACTGACTTAGCGGCACATATATATGGCAGTCGTCAGCATAAAAATGGAACGAAACATTGTAACGTCTAAGGATTAACCCAAGAGGCAGCAGGTACATTGAAAAAAGTAGCGGCCCAAGGACAGAGCCTTGAGGAACTCCACACAACAGAGGAGCGGAAGAGGATACAGCATCACTGACCTGAACTGAAAAACTTCTGCCTTCCAAATAGGACATAATCCAGGCTAGGGCCAACCCCTTGATGCCCACACAGTTCTCCAACCGAGACAATAAAATTTGGTTGTCGACTGTATCGAATTCAGCCGTAAGGTCCAATAGCAGCAGAGCAACCGTATCACCAGAGTCTGAAGCCAGAAGAATGTCATTGAAAACCCTCAGCAGAGCTGTCTCAGTGCTGTGGGCTGACTTAAACCCAGACAGGAAAATTTCAGTTATACAATTCTCATTCAAAAATGTGCTCAGCTGCAAATAAACAACTTTCTCCATTGATGTACGGTTTGTTAAGATTGGACAATATTTGGCAGAGATAGAACTATTGAAAATCTGGAATTTGAGAGTGTAAAAAAATCCAAATTTTGAGAAAATCGAGAATGCATTAAAAGTTTCTGTTTTCTGTTAGAACGGTGTTGTGTTAGCGGCCGCTAAGTTAATAACTAATGATCTTTACAACGGAAGTAAATCAATCAAAGCTAAATTAATCTGGACAATAACTTTATTCTAGATCTGCTGTAAAGCCTAAACCATCTCTGTTACTTTAATCTCCTATTATCACTGTAAAGCTGCTATGAAACGATCAGTATTGTTAAAGCGCTGTATAAATGAAGGAGACTTGAGTTGACAGGAAGTTTGCCTTGAGTAACCAGGAAGTATTTGACGGCTCCTGTGCTCTGCTAGTGCGAAGTTCTTCTTCTCTTTCCGTTTCGAATGGGATTTTCATCAATCAGCTCCTAAAGTACATTTCCCTAACGCTGATTACAACTGTATACTTTCCTTCTCTCTGTCTCCAACACATCCTCTCTCTCTCTCTCTCTCTCTCTCTCTCTCTCTCTCTCTCTCTCTCTCTCTCTCTCTCTCTCTTTCACACACTCATTCACTCACTCACATCCTCTCTCTCTCTCTTTCACACACTCACTCACTCACTCACTCACTCACTCACTCACTCACATCCTCTCTCTCTCTCTTTCTGTCTCTCACTCTCTCTCTCACCCTCACTCACTCACATCCTCTCTCTCTCTCTTTCTCTCTCTCACTCTCTCTCTCACACTCACTCACTCACATCCTCTCTCTCTCTCTCTCTCTTTCTCTCTCTCACTCTCTCTCAGTTATCGTGGATTGTTTCATGGGTTCAGGTGTTGAACAGTTTCACACCACACTCAGGGCGTTTTTGTCCATCGTAATGAGATTGTTTTCCGAATTTCCTTATTTATTTTGACGGTTTAAGGATTAGTTTACTTCAGAATTAAAATTTCCTGATACACAGCACGTCGTCCAAGACGTACATGTCTTTCTTTCTTCTGTCGAAAAGATATTACGTTTTTTGAGGAAAACATTCCAGGATTTTTTTCCATATAGTGATAGTAAAATAAACATTTATATACTTTTAACCACTAATGCTGGTCTTGCACGAGCTGTGATGCGACACACATTACATAATCATGTTGAAAGGTCAAGCTTGACATAGGCGTAAGAACAGGCCCAGTCCCAATTCGCCTACTTATGCTACGACCTAAAAGTATGTACTCTTTTTGTGAAGAAAAAGTACATACTTTTGAGTGTGTAGCAAAAGAGTAGGCAAACTTTGGGACATACCATCACGTCACCGTAACGGACAGATCTGCCGCGTGTTCCTGTCACCGTAAACTGCCCTGTCAATAATCTTGACGCAGTTAAAATCCTCCATTCAATCTAATTTTATTTCCTACTATTTCGGAGAGCACGTTCATCTGCCAGTTGTGGGTCTTTCATGCGGAGACTCTCCTCATGTGTTTGCAATTTGAATATAATGATGCATTTAAAGGTAATGGCTAAAAGTATCTTTACAAAGTTCACAATGCTGCTGGAGATGCAATATAATGTAGACAACGTTGAATAAATACCTTTTCGTCAGGTTAGATACTGGTAATTAATCACTCAAACCTCTTTATCTAAATGTCCCTACATAACCGGCGGACACGCACGTCCTCCATGTCTGTAGTTTTTTAACACTTTTCACTCGTGTTTGTAGTTCTAAACAAATCCTCGTCCAAAGCGCGATGGGTTGTGGTCAATATTAGCCGTTAGAGTGTGCATCGATCTGGAATAGGAGACCATCCGGGTATCTTTGGAACACTCATTTCAACATACTACGATTTGGAACGTACTAATTCTATTTTCGAATACTATCTAGGACGGATAGTATGCGAATTGGGACTGGGCCCCAGTGTTTATTTAGCGACCGTGCAAAGACTCCGTCAAACACCATTTACATAAATAAATAAAAAATGGTTAAACAATCACGCTGGACGATTTTAAAGTAGGAGAGTTTTTTGCCCTACCCTAAATTGTTTAACCAGAACACGCTTGACCTTTCACCCTGATTACGTAATGTGTGTCGCATCACAGGTCGTGCAAGACCAGCATTAGTGGTTAAAGTATATAAATGTTTATTTAGTTATAAATGTGCGCTGGTTTGTCTAGATCAGACTCTTATTCCTCGGCTGGATCGAGTCGAGACTTTGAAGCTGCACTGAAACTCACATTTGGACCTTCGACCGATTGGACTCCATTGAAGTCACTATATGGAGAAAATCCTGGAGTGTTTTCCTCAAAAACCTTCATTTCTTTTCCACTGAAGAAAGAAAGACAAGAACATCTTTGATGACGTGCGGGAGAGGGAATTATCAGGAAATTGTAATTCTGAAGCTCCTACCTGGAAGTTTATATCCTCGAAATAGAAACTGAAGACCTTGATCAGCTTCTTCTGGCGTGTTTAATAACCCTTGGAAATAAACCCTGCAGTTAGGGAACATTCCTATACTATAATCAGATTCCTTTGTGAGTCACAGTTGTCTTTGTTTCCCTGGATCCGTCTGTTGATCTGCTTGGACAGGATTCACACATGCACTTCTGGCTACAACCCTCTTTATTTATTCATGGTTCAAAACTGTGCCATTCTCCAAAGAGCAAAGGTACGGTAAACAGCAGATCAGTAGGTGAGAAGCTCGGATATATTCTATGACGTGGGCTTCGGTCCCGTTCGGATGATTGAGGATCAAACCCCTGCTGGGAGTTTTCCTTGACCTGCTGTGCGACAACATTCAGAACAAGCCAAACTCTGCAGGAGCGATCACTCAATCTCCACACGCTTTAACCCAGTCACGCTTCCGGCCCCAATCAATCTCTAAATTGGGAAGGTCGGCTCTGCGATTCCTCGGCCTCATGTCGACTGTGCAACATAACTATGCTTGATCATAATCTTCAGTTCACTTCTGTCTAGTTAAAGAGATAGTTCACCCAAAAATGAAAATTAGCCCATGATTTACTCTCCCTCAACTCATCTTAGTGTATATGACATTCTTCTTTCAGAAGAATACAATCAGAGTTGTATTAAAAAATGTCGTGGCTCTTCCAAGCTTTATAATGGCAGTGAATGGCTGTTTCTGTTTTGAAGTCGTTAAAAGTGCATCCATCATAAAAGTGCATCTATCCATCATAAAAGTGCATCTATCCATCATAAAAGTGCATCTGTCCATCAAAAAAGTGCATCTATCCATCAAAAAAGTGCATCTATCCATCATAAAAGTGCGTCTATCCATCATTAAAGTGCATCTATCCATCATAAAAGTGCATCTATCCATCATAAAAGTGCAACTGTCCATCATAAAAGTGCATCTATCCATCATAAAAGTGCATCTATCCATCATAAAAGTGCATCTATCCATCATAAAAGTGCATCTATCATCATAAAAGTGCAACTATCCATCATAAAAGTGCATCTATCCATCATTAAAGTGCATCTATCCATCATAAAAGTGCATCTATCCATCATAAAAGTGCATCTGTCCATCATAAAAGTGCATCTATCCATAATAAAAGTGCATCTATCCATCATTAAAGTGCATCTATCCATCATAAAAGTGCATCTATCATCATAAAAGTGCAACTATCCATCATAAAAGTGCATCTATCCATCATTAAAGTGCATCTATCCATCATAAAAGTGCATCTATCCATCATAAAAGTGCATCTGTCCATCATAAAAGTGCATCTGTCCATCATAAAAGTGCATCTATCCATCATAAAAGTGCATCTATCCATCATAAAAGTGCATCTGTCCATCATAAAAGTTCATCTATCCATCATAAAAGTGCATCTGTCCATCATAAAAGTGCATCTGTCCATCATAAAAGTGCATCTATCCATCATAAAAGTGCCATCATAAAAGTGCATCTATCCATCATACATGAACCGTTTGAAGTCCATAAAAGTGATGCACTTTTTTGATGGATAGATGCACTTTTATGATGGATAGATGCACTTTTATGATGGATAGATGCACTTTTATGATGATAGATGCACTTTTATGATGGATAGATGCACTTTTTTGATGGATAGATGCACTTTTATGATGGATAGATGCACTTTTATGATGGATAGATGCACTTTTATGGACTTCAAACTGTTGGTTGCAAACCACTCCCATTATAAAGCTTGGAAGAGCCAGGACATTTTTTAATGTAACTCTGATTGTATTCGACTGACAGAAGAATGTCATATACACTAAGATGAGTGGAAGGAGAGTGAATCATACGCTAATCTTCATTTGAAAGTGAACTGCTACTTTAAATGTGTGGAGTCTGCGAGGACGGTGTGTAAATGCCGTGCGTGCCGTAGCCTGACGGATGGCGTCCCGTGATCCTCCAGCCGTGTGTGAGATGGCTGAGACTAGAAGAGTCACGGAAACGCCCGAACAGATGGAAGCGGTCCGACAAATTACCCCATTCCCCTCTTTCCAGAGGGACCTCGGGACTTAATCCATGGACTTTCTTCGAGCTGGCTCATTTATTTAGGGTGTCACTGACCAATCAATCAGCAGATTTCTGCTTAGGTCTGAACGTTACGGCGAAGGGTGGCAAGTTTCAGATTGTGGAAGGGATTATCAGTCTGGAACCGAAGACACTCGTGACCCTGGCGTGACCTGTTGTAGATGGACTCGGATGTTTGGCATTACAATGGGCCGGCTAGTGCAACTTCATCTCACAGCTGAGCCGAGCCTGAGTTTGAAGCGGCTTTACCTCTGTGTCGTCTGTCATGCACTGAAAATTCACACTGAGTGATTATTCAGTGACACTTGTTGTCATATTGTGAGTGAACGGAGGTTTCCATTTGCAGCTGTGTTGGAGAAGTGAGTAAGGAGGCTAATGTGTCATTATGAGCGCTGAATGACAGTAATAAACAGCTGCTTTCTGCAGTGACGGATGCGACACGACGCAACGGTGAAATGTCAAGCAGACTATGCCACTGTCAGCCTGAATAAAACATGCATCTGCTCAATAAATTATCTCTATGTGTCAAACCAAAATCTCTGTCTGAGAATGAGATCCGGAAGTGTGTTTTAGGAATATTTCCATTCTCATGCCTTGGATTTTTTCTTTTCATGCCTTTTGGTCTTTCTTTATACAATAACTATACAAATAATGAAGATATACTGAGATAAGGATGCCTTTGCATTTTGCCTGTTAACTTACATATTTACTGATTTACTGTAATGGTAATGGTGTACTGAACTATTATTAATATTATTATTCATATTAAAGTCGATGTGAAACAATATTTGCATTGATGCAGACAGACTCATGAGAAAGTTACAGTTTTGGCATCCTGACTGCAAAGAAACTTTTAAAAAACATCAATAATTGTTTAATGCCATTATTGGACCTAATATATGCTAAAAGGAAACTGGAATCAGAAGGACAGGCACCAGATCACTTAAACACGCTTAAAACTACTACTACTACTAGAATGAGGGTGAATAAAAAATATGTTTTTTCTGCATAGGAAATACATTTTTTATTTTATTTTTATTTTTTATTAACATTATAAGTGAACCTCAAGAAACATAGTAAAGAATAAAAATAAAAAATCATGTCATGACTTTAAACTTTAAACTCTGATATTCATGATCAGGGTTTTTATTTTACTTTTTAAAATACCTTTCATTCTCATTAATCAACAACATTTTACATACTGTGCATTTGTCATATCTGAAATCAATTAGCATACATATTGTTTTGTTACAAAATTATTTAACAGAGGAAAATATGACAAATATAAATGCAAGCAAAATGGGGTTTACACGTTAAACAAGAAGAAAAATATGTTGTGTTATGCGTAAAACATAAAGCACCAGCGCACTAGAGTTACATTTCTTGAACAAGAAAATATTTATCTTATACTAGACGTCTTACACTTAATCCCTTGGCCAGGCCACTCTTAAAAATAAAGTGTCGTTATTAGCATTGGTGGTTCAGTGAAGAACCTTTAACATGTTTCCACTGCATAAAGCTTCTTTATAGTGGAAACGTTTCTTCAGATTAAAAAAATGTTCTTCACACTACACTGATTATTTTTCCTTTTAAGTGGTTAATTTAAGAACTAATCTTTTAAGAAAAATATTATAATACATGGTTATTCGATGGCGTTTCTGAAAATAAATCAAGCCAAACCAAACCAGCAAAAAAACCAACCAACAAAAACAAAACAAGCCAACAAAACCAAACAATAGCAAACCAACCAAAACAGCCATGCCAAGCCAGACCAAACATAAAACAACCCAAACAAACAAAACCAAAAAACAACCCAACCAAAACAAGCCAGGCCAAACCAAACCAAACAAAAAAACAAACAAAAACAAAAAACAACCCAACCAAAACAGCCATGCCAAGCCAGACCAAACATAAAACAACCCAAACAAACAAAAACAAAAAACAACCCAACCAAAACAGCCATGCCAAGCCAGCCCAAACATAAAACAACCCAAACAAACAAAAACAAAAAACAACCCAACCAAAACAGTCATGCCAAGCCAAACCAAACATAAAACAACCCAAACAAACAAAAACAAAAAACAACCCAACCAAAACAGCCATGCCAAGCCAAACCAAACATAAAAACAACCCAAACAAACAAAAACAAAAAAGAACCCAACCAAAACAGTCATGCCAAGCCAGACCAAACATAAAACAACCCAAACAAACAAAAACAAAAAACAACCCAACCAAAACAGCCATGCCAAGCCAAACCAAACATAAAACAACCCAAACAAACAAAACCAAAAAACAACCCAACCAAAACAAGCCAGGCCAAACCAAACCGAACAAAAAAACAAACAAAAACAAAAAACAACCCAACCAAAACAAAACAAGCCAAGCAAAATCAAATCAAACCAACAACAACAACAACCAAATTCAACCAAAACAAGACAAGCCAAGAAAAACAAAACAAAACAAAACACCAAATAAATAACAAATAAATAAAAACTTTTTTGGAGTGTAGTGAAGTGTAGTGTAGTGAACAGGGTGTTTTGTGACTGTGTCCCGCAGTGATCTGTAGATGTGGCTCCTCTACGACACACATGACCTGAGGAATGATTCCCGTCTCCGTCACTCATAACGGCACGCTGAAGTTTGTCCTGCACAAACACTAATGAAGGCCTGTCTGGAGACGGCGGGACGGCAGCAGTCTGTGGGAACTCTGTCACAACATGTGCGTCTGTCTGGCTGATGCTCCATGTGTCCTGAAACGTTCCTGCCGTCTCCGTCCTCACCTGTGTCACACATGCCCAGCAGTGTCATCAAACACCACGCGTGTGTGTGGCTCTGGCATCTCCTCACCTGTGGACACCTCCTCAGGACACCTGTCACTCACCTGTCACCTCTCTCGTCAACCCCGCAGACGCTCCGGCTCATCCCAGTCAATCACATGTGACTGTGTGTGTGTGTGTGTGTGTGTGTGTGTGTGTGTGTGTGTGTGTGTGTGTGTGTGTGTGTGTGTGTGTGTGTGTGTGTGTGTGTGTGTGTGTGTGTGTGTGTGTGTGTGTGTGATGAAGAGGTGTGGACTGAATGATGAGGGTTACAAAGCTAAAAGAAAGCGTTCTCAGAATGTTCTGCCAATGTTCTCTCAAAGTTATGAACAAACGTTCTTCCAATAGCATTGATGGAATGTGCATTCAAAGTTATCAGGGTCCTCATTTATAAAATGTTGTGTAGAAACCGTCCTACATTTCATCTTATGATAATTTCTCAGATGATCACAAAAAACGTGCGTAATGTGAAATTCCAGATGTGAAATTTATAAATCACCGCCTAATTAATGTCATTAAAGGGGATATATCATGAAAATCTGACTTTTTCCGTGTTTAAGTACAATAATAGGGTCCCGGTGCTTCTACTAACAGAAAATGTGAAACCCAGTAACTTTATTTTGACAAGCATGTCAAAAAATAAAACGATCAGATTTCGCTCTCCTTCTGACGTATGAAGAGGATCTTATTATAATATTACCGACTTAATCTGCACGTTTACACACACGACAAGCGCCAACAGTGAGCAGTTCTAACGCACCGGCAGAAGATCCAGCAAAGCCTGAAACTGTTCTGTCGTTGAGCACAGACGACACCATAGATTTATATTACATCTTGTGAAAAGGGGCATAATATGTCAGGAATTATTACTTGGGAATTAAGGTCACTAGTGTTCCACGAACCAGAGAGACTCCAGACGATGCCTTTGAATATGCTTTAATCATCAATGGGAAGAGAATTACAATAGTATAAATGAACACTAATCACCATAATGGTGACTAAAACATTTTAGGAAAATCAACATCAATTTGTGAAGTCAGCTTATGTGATGTTCTTTTTTGTTGTATTGACAATTCAACATTCAAGATGACCTTGGGAAATGAGTGAATGCAAACAGAGAAACATAACTGCAGAAGTGGAGGAAATGAGTGAAAAGCCCATTAAGAATTTTCCCATCTCAAAAACCGCACTCAAACAAATCAATTAATCTTAACTTGGGTTTTCTGAGTAAACAAAACGTAGTGTGTGAATAAGACAGATTGCTAGATTTTTACAATTAAGTTAGGACATTAAGTAAAGTTAACTAAAATGTGTTAGTTAGAATCACTTTTGGATTTTACAGTGTAGAGTTACAATTAAGCTATTTTACGGCATAAATACATTTTATTTTCAAGGAAAAAACTTATAAATACATAATTTTTGTGATCAAAGATGAGTTTTAAGAGATACAATTATTCACTACAGGGGGACTTTAAACTGTTTCCTTAATTTTAGTTTTTCATTGATTAAAAACACTAAACTATTTAATAGTTCCATTAATCTTTCTGCTCAAATAAATAAACTGGTGTCTCGAGTGTGATCGTTCAGTTTTTTAAAATAAGGAATAATAATATTGTACAGTACCTTCATTCTTGCACTTTAGTTCCCTGACTTCTTCATGAAGAGCATTTAACTTTTCCTCCATGGTCTTAATCTTCTGGAGTACACCAAGGATGTCTACTACTGGTGACATTAAATCATGTGTCTGTGCGACTCCAACACACATCAACACAACGACGCTCGTCACCAGCTTCATCACTGCTGTTCTGTGAGATTATAGATCATGATCACAGAAACACAAGAACTTTTATTGAACAGTCTGAACTACACATATACCTTCGTAAGGGGAAAGGGGGAAATGAACTTCCCTTTTCGTAAACAGAGTTTTTAGAATAATTTGTGCTATTTGACTTTATCAATCATTTAAAGAGGTCTGGTGAATTAGTAAATTTGCTAATGTACATTTTTTTAATACTTTAATCATGTCCGGAGGAACTCAAACTAATTTCGCAGAGAATCCCACCAGCAAAAAGAATACAACCGTTTTTATAGAATAGGGGCCTGGCAAAGATGGCACGATACATTACATATTTTTCTCCAATATCATTTGTTCTTATTCAGCAAACACTTCTGTTACTAGGTAGACACAAACTCTGATTTCTGGATTTACTTCACTTTGTTCACAGAGTCACGAGTTTATAAATGAAGATATCTCTCCAGTTTCATTTCCTCTTTTGTTATGTTCGGACATGATTCAGACAAACTGACGGACTTCGAAAAGGATTTAAAAGCATATGAATTTTATTCCTGCAAGGAAAAGAAATGTTAGTTTTGATCAATTAAAAAATCCATCACAAACATTTAATGAGGAACTGTGCTATGTGGATACACAGTTGCAAGAAAAAGTATGTAAACCCCTTGCAGAGTCTGTGAAAACGGGAATAATTTTCACACAATTTAGTACCGTCCTGAATAATATATTGTACATACATGTATACATATAGTCCACCAGACAAATAAATAGCTGAATTCATTAAAATGACAACGTTCAAAAGTTTATGAACCATTGATTCTTAATATTTTGCTATTTTGCATATTTGAACCCTTTCCAGCAGTGACTGTATGATCTTGAGATCCATCTTTTCACACTGAGGTGTAGAAACCGTCCTACATTTGATCTAATGATCATTTCTCAGATGATCACAAAAAATGTGCATAATGTGAAATTCCAGATGCAAAATTTATAAATCACCGATTAATTAATGTCATTAAAGGGGATATATCATGAAAATCTGTTGAGCACAGACGAGCACTGAACACTATTGACCAGAACATGTCACCGCTGTCTTATAAACACCTCAGGAACTGTGGACACTTGTGTAGAAGTTCAACATGATGATGAGATGATCAATGTAACTCCACAACAACTACATAAATGTCTCCACTAACATTCAGAAACTCTTGCTGAGTCTCTCCGTAAGGCTGCACTCGCTACTGGTTATTCTGGGATTCTGGATGAGTGAGATTGGCCTGTTTTGTTATTGCTGGAGTTTCTGACGATAAGACTCCGCCCTCTTCTGAACGGAGGCGGAGCTGCAGCTCATTTGCATTTAAAGGGACACAGTGGCAAAAAAAGGGGCAAATTTGACACGCTATAATAAATGATCTGGTATTTTGAGCTGAAGTTTCACAGACACATTCTGAGGACAGCATAGATTTATATTACATCTTGTGAAAAGGGGCACAATATGTCACCTTTAACTAAGAGCCGCACTGAAAAACCAAGATGACTAGAAATGACTAGTATTATCACTGCATAAGATGCCTAAGAATTATAGTTACCTGACCGACTGAGAGCCTCACGCTGAGGTGTCTCATCCCCTATGAACACTATCACTTGGGAATTAAGGTCACTAGTGTTCCACGAACCAGAGAGACTCCAGACGATGCCTTTGAATATGCTTTAATCACAGCCGGAGAGGATCTAGTATCGATCACAGAGAATCCACCAGCAAAAACAATAGTTTATATAGGATAGATACATAGCATGGTGAGAATAACATGACATATTACTCATTATCATCACATCATTTTTCTCAAATATGATTGGTTCTTTTGTTCAAATCTGCATCCACCTCTTCTCTCTGTTACTGGCAAAGCAAATTACATTTAATAAAATCATCAAAATCATGAGGTAATTAGTTTGTCACGAGGCTATTATATTTAGGTAATTGTTTTTCCACTATTTTGACACACAAACCGTGGTTATGCACGTGGTTGGTGCATTTTGTTCTCAAATGTTAAATGTTAAGCCTGCAAGAAAAAGAAATGTTAGGTATAGTTCATTTAAAAAAAAATCCATTACACATGAAATGTGATTTATTTAACACTTATAGAGTTCAATAGTAAAAATGTTTAAACATTTGAAGGATTTTTGTAGCCAGTTTACAACTTTCTTGTCTTTTTGTCACTTTTGATTGTCTTGCCAAGTTTTTTACTACACTGGTTCAGGAAAATTTGATTTTGTTACTTCATTTTTTTTTGCCTAAATAAAACACTGCGTTTGAGCAAAAATATTCAGTTGGCCTAAGTTAACTGTGTCTTAAGAACTAATAATTAGTCAGGGCTAATTCAGATTCTAATCAGACCCATTGAGCTTTTATATAACTGAAAAAGTTGTGAAGATGAAGAAAAAATCAGATGATGAATTTGTCAGAGGAGTTTAGTCTAAGAAAGCGCAGATGTTCAGACAGTAAACAGAAGGTGTCCGCTGAAGGTGTTCCTCTTCAAGCTATCCGTGTAGATCCGACGCGTCTCTATGAGCTGAAGATATATCCGGTCTCCTCGTCCAACAGAAGACTGACGGAGTTGATGGTCGTGTCTTCTGAGTCCTCTCCGGGGGGGTTATCTGATACTGCCACCACGAAACTGTCGTTTTTTAGCAGTCTCACAGCGGTTGCTTGTTCACCAGCATGGAATACCACAAAGATGAAGAAATAAACTCCTTTTACTGGTGCAGTGAAGATTCCTGTAGAAAACCATAAAAACCTAGGCTCTTAAAATATTGACAA
Source organism: Siphateles boraxobius (assembly GCF_051911475.1). Taxonomy (NCBI): domain Eukaryota; kingdom Metazoa; phylum Chordata; class Actinopteri; order Cypriniformes; family Leuciscidae; genus Siphateles; species Siphateles boraxobius. The sequence continues at coordinate 32,041 of NW_027508954.1, read as the reverse complement.
ATGACCTGACAGAATTGTGTTTAGAATTCGCAAAGCAATACCTGTATTGGTGTCATAAGCATTTCCATTGTTAGTGTATGTATTTTTATACACAAGAGTGGTTTCATCAGTAAAAGGGCCATAATATCTACGGCCCCGTGAATCTGACAGTGAGGCTGAAAAAGCCACTTTCACCCTTTCTGCAAAAAAGAGATGAGAAGAAAATAATAAAGTGAAAAGAAGAAGAGTATTTCTAGTTGGAATTTAAAGTCCCCCTGTGGTGTAAATCCAGTGTTTAATGTTGTTTATGTGTCTATGTGGTGTTTTTAATATGCTTTAAGACAAACCATGTGTAAATTCATAAGTCGACAGCATTGCTGAGTATTTTCTCCTTAAAACTGCAGTGAACCAAAGACAGCCTCAAAAACACGCTTTGAAATCGCTTGTGTTTCTGACGTCACAAACTACCTTGTAACCAATCAGATCAACGTGTGATCGTCAACGAGTGGATCTCTGAGTGAGTGAGTGAGTGAGTGGAGGCGGGGCTCATTTGCATATTCATAGAACCACGGATACTAAATATACAGTTACATTCAAGATATTTTAAGGCATGACGAAATCTTTTCAAGGAATTATTTTTTTTAATGATTTTTTTTTTTAAACTGGTGTCTCCAGTGTGATCATTCAGTTTTTTAAAGAATAATAATAACGTTGTACGGTACCTTTAATCTTGCTCTTTGGTTCCTTGACTTCTTCATGAACAGCATATAACTTTTTCTCCATGGTAATCTTAATCTCTGGAGTTCACCAATGATGTCAATTGTTGGTGACATTAAATCATGTGTCTGTGCGCCTCCAACACACATCAACACAACGACGCTCGTCACCAGCTTCATCACTGCTGTTCTGTGAGATTATAGATCATGATCACAGAAACACAAGAACTTTTATTGAACAGTCTGAGAGACTTTGAACTACAAATATTTAAACTTCCGAGTTTTTTGAGTAAAGTGTTCTCCTATTTGGCTTTATCAATCATTAAGATGTCGGTAGGCATAAGAGATTTGGTGAATTAGTGAATTTTCTAGATCAAGAACAACCATCACAAAACATTGTCTTGGATCATCCAGGTAACGACACAAAGTAGTAAGAAACAAAGGTTCATAAACTTTTGAACAGTGTCATTTTAATAAATTCAGCTATTTTTTTTTTGTCTTGTGGACTATATGTAAACATTTTTATGTAAAATATCTTATTCAGGACAGTACTAAATAAAATAAAAATACATGATCTCTCTTACTTTATTAAAATTATTCACATTTTCACAGATTCTGCACGGGGTTCACATACTTTTTCTTGCAACTGTATACATTTATATATATATATATATATATATATATATATTCTGAGAACGTTCCCTGTTCGCTGGGTTTGCTCTGAATGTCTGTTGTTGTATTAGACTATCTCTGCTCTCAAACTCCATGAGTGTTATTAGAGCCGTCTGAAATAAAGATCAGTATTGCAGGGCAACACTGCGGGCACCGGCCTGGACTGTGGAGAAGCTCGGACTATATCACGTAACTGTGGAAAATGTGAGGAGACAAAGAGCGAGTCTGAAGGCCTGCGGGCGCTTCCCCAACCCTGAGCAGATCAGCTTGACTTTATTGCCATTCGGCATATGGTCTCAGACAGACTGTCAGGCGTGTGTGTGTGGCATCGGGCTGATCCGCGGGGAAACACACGGGTCTCGAGGTGCTGCGGGGGACAGAGCGACACACACTGACCCTACGCAGAAAATTGATCAAATTGTAGGATGCAAGACTTCTTGCCAATTATCTGGGTCATGTCAGCGACTCTCTGGTCCTTCTTGGTCAGCAGTGTGTGTGTGTGTGTGTGTGTGTGTGTGTGTGTGTGTGTGTGTGTGGGTTTAGTGTGTTTAACGGAGTGTTTGTCTTGCAAATACAGGAGAAGAAAAACATCCACTGACAGTAAACTGACACTCATGCTGGTGCTGGGAAATATTTACATTCCTTCAGCTCTGCTAATAGAGAATCAGCTGCTTTCAGGAAATCTAATTTGAGGAAAACTTCAATGGAGTCCAACGGGTCGAAGGTCCAAATGTGAGTTTCAGTGCAGCTTCAAAGTCTCGACTCGATCCAGCCGAGGAATAAGAGTCTGATCTAGACAAACCAGCGCACATTTATAACTAAATAAACATATATACTTTTAACCACTAATGCTGGTCTTGCACTAGCTGCGATTCACCACACATTATAAAACATGTAAGCTGTCTTCATTTACTCATTTCAAACTGGTACTAGTTTCTTTGCATGTACACTAACTACATGTAAACTAACTCTGATTAGAGTATTATTAGAGTATTATTAGAGTATTATTAGAGTATTAGTAGAGTATTAGTAGAGCATAAGTAGAGCATTAGCATCAGAATAAAGTGTTCTCAGATATTAAGAGACAGTCGATTAATACTCTAATGACTGATAGTTGAAATGTAGAAGTTACTCACAGACAGAAGAATATCCGGAGTGGACCATCAAAATAAAGTGTTAGGACTTAATAAAGGACTTGAGGACTTATTTTATTAAGCGTTTGGCGTTTGACTAGGTCTGAAAACTGTGATTCCCTTTCGTCCTGGGAACTCCGACGTGTCGTCGGGGGAGTTCCCTGATGAATTGGGATCCAACTAGGGAGCCAATTGCCTTAGAGAGAATTAAAAACGAGCCAATGGACATTGGCATGCAAGGTTTGCATTCCACAACCCGCCTACCAGCGCGGGTATAAAAGGCGGAAGTAAACATTGCGCAATGCTTTTTGCTTCGGAGACGTTCAGTGTGTCTCTTTGAGCTGCTGTGTCTTCCGAGAAAGTTATATTTAACTAAAGAAAACTACGAGTCGTCTTTGGAAGGAGAGAGAAGATCCTCTGTTGCTGGATTTACTGCGCTTCAAGCGACCATCGCTTCCCACGGCTGGCCGTTTACCGTGTAGAACGTCCCGTCTGGTGAGAGATCCTCACGGGCTTCTCACGCCTTTAGTAGCTCTTGCCATTGGTTGTCCCGGGGGAGCTTCCGGGACAGCCTCGTGCGGTTCCGTTTGTCTCCTTTGGGGCACCACCTGAGGATCAGATGTCGATCGCAGCATCGGAGGAAGAGCGGTCATCTTCTGGTGATGACTCAGCGGGTCTACCCCCTTCGGATGTGGTGGCTGCAGCTGAGCCGGATCCAGAAATGGCCGCTATGCTCGAAAGGGCAGCTGCGAATGTCGGGCTCGTCTGGAACCCTCCACCGGGTCCCGAACCTTCGCAGCTGGATGATTGGTGTCTCGGAGCAGGCCGTGCTGTTGCCCCGCGGCCTACTCCAGTACCATTCTTCCTGAAGTGCAAGAGGAGCTGAGGAAGTCTTGGCTGGCCCCCCTCGCGACCAGGCGTAGGCAACCTCGCTCCTCCTTCCTCACCACTCTTGACGGCGGAGCGGCACACGGGTACGAGGGAATCCCTCCAGTGGAACGGTCGGTTGCGATGCAATTGTGGTCCCTCCTGCCGAGATGAGGTCTGGGTTTTACAGCCCCTACTTCATTGTACCCAAGAAAGGCGGTGGGTTACGGCCAATCCTGGACCTGCGAGTTTTGAAACGGGCCCTGCACAAACTCCCGTTCAAAATGCTCACGCAGAAGCGCGTTTTCGAAAGCATCCGTCCCCAGGATTGATTTGCAGCGATCGACCTGAAGGACGAGTACTTTCACGTCTCGATTCTTCCTCGACACAGACCGTTTCTAGGGTTTGCTTTCGAGGGTCGCGCTCATCAGTACAAAGTCCTACCCTTCTGGCTGGCCCTGTCGCCTCGTGTCTTCACGAAAGTCGCAGAGGCGGCCATTGTTCCCATGAGAGAACAGGGCTTTCGGATTCTCAACTATCTCGACGAATGTCTCATTTTAGCTCACTCGCGAGATGTGTTGTGCGATCACAGGGACATGGTTCTTCGGCACCTCAGCCGGTTGGGGCTTCAGGTCAACTGGGACAAAAGCAAACTTTGCCCCGTGCAGAGGATCTCTTATCTCTATGGAGCTGGACCCGGGTCAAAGTGACCCCGCACTGTCGCCAAACCTTCTTCCCTTGGTCGGATCCTGCATTTCTACGGGCCGGAGTGCCCTTAGTCCAGGTTTCCAGGCATGCTGTGGTTTTCACAGATGCCTCTGCCACAGGGTGGGGGGCCACGTACAACGGGGATGCAGTTTCAGGTCTGTGGACGGGGCCTCAACTGCATTGGCACATCAACTGCCTAGAGTTGCAAGCAGTACGCTTAGCCTTGCGTCGCCTCAAAGGGGTTCTCAGACACAAGCACGTACTGGTCCGTACGGACAGCACTGCGACCGTTGCGTACATCAACCATCAAGGTGGTCTACGCTCCCGTCGTATGCGACTCGCCTCCCAGCTCCTCCTTTGGAGTCAGAAGCATCTGAGGTCGCTTCGTGCCGTTGACATTCCAGGGGAGCTCAACCATGAGGCAGACGAGCTCTCGCGGTTGCCTCCCCTGCCAGGAGAATGGCGACTCCATCCCCAGGTGGTCCAGCTGATTTGGAGTGTCTTCGGAGTCGCACAGGTAGATCTATTTGCTTCTCCAGACACGAGTGGTTTTACTCCCTGTCCGAGGGAACCCTCGGCACAGACGCCTTGGCCAATCCCTCTGAAGAAGGACCTTCTTTCCCAGAGACGGTGCACTCTATGGAACCCGCATCCAGACCTCTGGAAACTCCATGTCTTGTCCCTGGACGGGACACGGAGGTTCTAGGTGGTCTACCACAGGCAGTGGTCAACACCATCACTTCCGCTAGAGTCCCCTCTACGAGGTGCCTCTATGCGTTGAAGTGGAACCTGTTCGTCGATTGGTGTTCCTCCCGTCAGCAGGACCCCCGAACTTGCCCGATCGGAGTCGTGCTTTCCTTCCTGCAAGATGGGTTGGAGTGGAGGTTGTCCCCCTCCACCCTCAAAGTGTATGTCACCGCAATAGCCGCACATCACGATGCAGTGGAAGGTAAGTCCTTGGGGAAGCACGACCTGGTCATCAGATTCCTTAAGGGTGCTAGAAGGTTAAATCCACCTCGTGTTTTGCACTCTGTATTATGTAATAATAATAAATTTTATTTATAGTGCACTTTACATTTCAAAGAAATCTCAAAGTGCTACAGTAGCAAAGAGGTTAAGAACAATTACCAGAATATAATAAAATCAATAAAGCAATAAAACACCTTAAAAAAATAAAAATTAGAACCATGACTGTTAAAAGGCCTTTAGAAATAAGAAAGTCTTTAGGCCCTTCTTAAAAACCTCCAGAGTTTGTAGGGCCCTTAGGGCCTCTGGGAGGGCATTCCAGAGCCGTGGGGCGACTGCCTGAAAGGCCCTGTCTCCCATGGTGTAGAGTTTTGTCCTTGGTTGGTGCAGGCAGTAGGTAGAGGTGGAGGAGTGGAGGTTACTTGAGTCGGTGTGTAGGGTGAGGAGTTCACTGAGGTAGGCAGGGGCAGTTCCATGTATGCACTGGTGGGTGAGGAGGCAGATTTTGTACTGAGTTCTGTATCGAATGGGCAGCCAGTGGAGGGATTTCAGGACCGGAGTGAAATGATCATATTTGCGCCTCCTCGTCAGGACCCGGGCAGCGCAGTTCTGAATATGCTGGAGCTTTTGCAGGCTCCTGGCAGGGGTCCCGACGAGGAGGGCATTACAGTAGTCCAACCTGGAAGAGATAAAGGCATGGATCAACCTCTCAGCATCTGGTTGTGGTTGTGGGGGCGGCAGTGGCTCAGCGGTTCATGTAGGTTATCTACAAACCGAAAGGTTGGTGGTTCAATCCCCGGTTCCACCTGACCAAGTGTCGAGGTATCCATGAGCAAGACACCTAACCCCAACTGCTCCCGACGAGCTGGGTGGCGCCTTGCATGGCTGACACCGCCGTCGATGTATGAATGGGTGAATGTGAGGCAACTATGTAAAGCGCTTTGGTGGCCATTCGGTCTGTGAAAGCGCTATATAAATGCAGTCCATTTACCATTTACCATTTGTGAAAGGGAGGGGCGGAGTTTGGCAATGTTTTTGAGGTGGAGGAAGGAGACCTTACAGAGGTGACGGATGTGAGTGTCAAATGTAAGATTTGAGTCAAGTCTGACTCCAAGGTTGGTAACATAGGTAGACAGGGCAATGTGATGACCAAAAATGGATATACTGCTGAGGGAGGAGGACTGGGTTTGGTGTGGGGTACCAATTAGGATGGCTTAGGTTTTGCTGCTATTTAGTTGAAGAAAGTTGTCAGCCATCCATGCCCCTATCTCCCCCAGGCAAACCTGAAGTGCAGATGGCAGAGCTGAGGGGAGTGTGGAGTCCATTTTTATGTATAGTTGTGTATCGTCTGCATAACAGTGGAATGGAACTTTTTGTTTATGGATGATTTGACCGAGGGGTAGTAAGTAGATGGTAAAAAGGGTTGGACCAAGGACGGACCCTTGTGGCACTCCACAGCTGACTGTGTGGGGTGATGATTGGGACTGTCCTAGAGCCACATACTCCATCCTGGCTGTGAGATAGGACTGGAACCAGCTTAGTGTGGTCCCAGAAAGTCCTACCATAGACTGGAGACGGTGAAGCAAGATGTTGTGATCCACGGTGTCAAAGGCGGCCGACATGTCCAGTAGGAGAAGGAGAGATGGTAAGCCCTGGTCTGCAGTCATAAGTAGGTCATTCATGACACGGACAAGGGCTGTCTCCGTGCTGTGTGCTGCCCGAAAGCCAGACTGAAATTTTTCATATATGTTATGGATGCGAAGGTGATTGTGGAGTTGGGCTGCAACAACTTTTTCCAGGACTTTGGACAAAAAAGGCAGGTTTGAAATGGGTCTGTAATGAGCCAGGATGTCGGGGTCAAGTGACGGCTTTTTCAGATGGGGGCGTATAACTGCAGTTTTGAGAGCTGGAGGGACCTGACCAGATTTGAGTGACTGGTCGAGGATTTCTGTGATCAGTGGACTGATGGCTGTAATGTTGGATTTTAATAATGATGTGGGAGAGGGTCCAGTGAGCATGTGGAGGTTCTCATACACTTTATGATCGACTCCACCTCTGTCTGAGAAATGCCAGAGAAGACAGAAATTGTGTTTAATGGGTTTGTGGGACTAAATTCGGAGGAGGGTGAAGCTGTGGCAGAGAGGTTGGACTGGATTGAAGCCACCTTGTTGGTGAAAAAGTCCATGAACCTATTGCACTGGTCTGTACTGGTGTCGGAATGTGCATATGAGGGGGTTTGAGAAGAGAATTTATTGATGCAAACAAATGTTTTGAATTTCCAGTGCACATTGAGATTTTTTGAGAGAAATATTGAGACCTAGCTGTGATGAGTGCTTTGGAGTATGATTTTTGGTGTTTACGGTAGGCCTGTTTATGTACATGTAGGCCACTGGAGGTGAATTTCTGTTCCAGGGCACGGCCAGCCGTTTTCATCCTCCGGAGCTCTGTTGTATACCAAGGGGCTGACCTGGAAAAAGTAACTGTTTTTGTTTTGATTGGTGCATGTAACTCAAGGATATTGTAAAGCCTGGAATTATAGTGGTCAACAGAGCCATTAACTGATGCGAACTGTGTGACTAGTGAAATTTGCTGTACGTCTTGGTTGAAGAGGTTAATGTCTATTGCTTTTAAATTTCTGAACCGGATTTGACGTTTTGTTTTATGGTAGGGACTTGCTAGGGGCAGTTCCAGGGAGATAATCTTATGGTCAGACACGCCCAAGTCATAGACTCTCATGTGGGTGATGGGGGTGGTGTCTGTTATGACTAAATCAAGAGTGTGGCCTTTTGTGTGTGTAGGTACTGTGAAATGTTGTGTGAGCTGTAAGCAGTCCAGGAGTTCAAGGAACTGTGCAGCAGGGCGGTTTGTGGGGGAGTCAACATGAAGGTTGAAATCTCCCATAATGAGTGTATTATGTGTTATTGCACACAAAGATGTGAGTAGTTCATGCAGTTCAGAGATAAATCCAGGGTGTGGTTTTGGGGGGCGATAGACAAGGAGTATTGTTATTACTTCTTTATGTGATCTGAGTTTAAATGGAAGACACTTAAATGTGGTCAGCTCTGGCAGTGGGAGGGGGGTGGCAATTAGGTCTTTGCGATGGATGACAGCAAGACCTCCCCCCCGGCCGGTGGTTCTGGCCTTCTCCAGGTATGTGTATCCTGGGGGGCAGGCTTCATTTAGTGCGAGATATGACTCTGGTTTGTGCCAAGTTTCAGTGAGGCACATCATGTCTATTTGTTTTTCAAGAATATGTTCAAATATTAAACTGGTTTTGTTTGTCAGTGACTGGGTATTGAAAAGGTCTATTTTTATTTCTGAGATGATCTTACATTTGGGAATAGTGCAAAGAAGGCGGAAATCCACTCCGCGTTTTCCATGTCTCCAGTTTTTCCCGTTCTGACGCAGCCCTTTATTGGTCCTTGTGTTGGTCGTGTTCCGATGACGTAATTGCCAATGACACGTTTGGTCAGCACCGCGGAGATGCAGCAGGTGAGGGTGAGGTCCAGGTGGAGACGAGCTGATGGAGTCTCAAACTTTGTTGAAAATGGACGGTCTGCATGCACATTGGGTCGACGGCGGTGGGGCCTGCTTTCCACTACGCGGATGTGATGTGATGGCCCGGGATGTCGCTGCACCGAGGCTGGCGTGCGCGGTCTGTCCCACATAGACGTGCCGCTCCCGGGCTCTAATGGCTCCGTCCTGTTGACCGCCTCGTCTGTCCAGGATTCCGGTGACACCGCATCGCTCACAGGAGGGACACAAGAACGGAGATGAGATTGTTGTGATGCTGTGTAAAATGAACAAGGTGAGAATACCTGTAATTTGTCAATGGTGCTCCTGTTGTTAGCGGTGGTGTTAACATGAATCACATCTGTTGGGCAGTTCAGCGGGGAACTGCATATGCAGGTCATCTTATCTCGCACTTGCCAATCTGGGCTGCCAGTCATTCCAGTTTCGCTGCAGTTTGTGGGCGCTGCTGAAAATTCCCCAACACTTCCAGTGAAAGAAGGAAAGATCTTGCAACACATCCCTGCCCAGCCTTTGGATGAGGGCATAACTTGCAAACGTAGTTAAGAAAAATAATCCAAGATATCCGTCCTGATGATAGTGTAGAGCGCGCTGTCACAGCTTGGGAGGGCGTATCCTCGCAACTCAGGTAAGCTGCACGGGACAGCGTGAAAAAAAACGACCTATCAAAAGCGAGAAAGCGAAAGAGCCTGGTACTTAAAGCTCTTCAAAGTCCCCCCTTTGAGCCTTTGCTGACAGTAGAGCTTAATATCCTGTCCATTAAGACAGCGCTCCTGTTAGCATTGGCCTCTTTCAAGAGGGTCGGGGATCTGCAAGCATTTTCGGTCGACGAATCGTGCCTAGAGTTCGGGCAGGGACTTTCTCACATTGTATTGAGACCCCGGCTCGGATATGTGCCCAAGGTTCCTACCACTCCCTTCGTGGACCAGGTGGTGAACCTGCAAGTGCTGCCCCAGGAGGAGGCAGACCCGGCCCTAGCTGTTCTCTGTCCCGTCCGCGCTCTGCGGGTTTATATTGACAGAACGCAAAGCTTCAGAACCTCAGATCAGCTCTTTGTCTCTTACGGAGGCCAGCAGAAGGGGAAGGCCGTCTCCAAGCAGAGGTTAGCCCACTGGTTAGTGGATGCTATCACCCGAGCATATGAGTCTCTGGGTGAGCCTTGTCCTCCCAGGTTGCGCGCTCTCTCCACTAGAGGTGTTGCCGCTTACTGTGCTTTGGCTCAGGGCGCCTCGCTGACAGACATCTGTAGAGCTGCGGGCTGGGCGACACCGAACACGTTCGCTAGGTTCTATAGCCTTTGTGTGGAACCTGTTTCCTCCCGAGTTCTGGCTACGGCCAGTGGGTCGAGGGAATAGGTTGTGTCGGCTTGCTACTCCACTCCGCCTCACAGCAGATACGTGCGTTCTTTGCTCCGTATGGCGCCCTACGTCGGTGAGCCTCGTGAGTTCCTCCTTCACCCCTCCGGTGCTGGGCGTGGCGGACCGCCCGGCGCCAGGTCTGCTACCTCTAGTAAGGAGTTGTTAGTAGACTGGGTGCTTCCAGTGGTCTCTATTGTGACCCATGATGCCACGTGCAGTTCAGCCGTGTCTTCCCCTTGATGGACTCGTTCATCGTCCCTGTTGAGTACGCTCCCACTTCCCCTGGATTGGGACTACCTCAGGGACTGCCATATGTTTCACTATCCCTCTGGGCTAGTACATATGTGAATTCCTGGCCTTCCTCAGTCAGGCTGGGGCTTCCGCAGCGTTCCCCCTCTCTTGAGGGAACACTTTCCCAGTGTTATCCACTGTGCGGGTCTTGCGGAACAGCAGTGTGATTCCCGTGCTAGCTCCCGCAACTTATTTCAAGAAACTGCTGCAGGGTAGCTTAGCCGGGCGCTGGGCCATGGCGTTTTATTAGGGATCCCAATTCGTCAGGGAACTCCCCCGACGACACGTCGGAGTTCCCAGGACGATAGGGAACGTCTAGGTTACGTATGTAACCCTCGTTCCCTGAGTACAGGGAACGGAGACGTGTCGTCCCTTCGCCATGTTGCTGTACCTTCGCGGAGGACTGGACACTGTTCGGCTCCTCAGCGAAAAGCATTGCGCAATGTTTACTTCCGCCTTTTATACCCGCGTTGGTAGGCAGGTCGCGAAATGCAAACCTTGCATGCCAATATCCATTGGCTCATTTTTAATTCTCTCGAACGCAATTGGCTCCCTAGCGTGATCCCAATTCGTCAGGGAACTCCACCGACGACACGTCTCCGTTCCCTGTACTCAGGGAACGAGGGTTACATACGTAACCAAGACGTTTTCTTGGTGTCATGTTTTGTTGTTTTGTTTCTATGTATTTTACAGTTATTTACTATTCATGGACAGCACTTTCGTCCATTCTAATGGGTTTGAAAGTGCTTTATAAATAAAAGTCGAGTGTTACTAAACAATTTTAGAGAGTCACCACGGCTGGAAAGCTTTTTGTAAAGTTTCACATTGAAATCACTAGTTTTAAATGCTTAAGTAAAGTTTAAAGATCTTATATTCAGGGCAACACACACGCAGTATAACATGTTTATGCTCAGCTTTGACTCCGTTGAACTGTGTAAAAGCATGTGTGTGTGTGTGGTCCGTGTCTCGCTCACCGTACGCCAGTGACAGGTCACACAGATCAAACGACTGAAGCGGGTCAGGAGAATAAACCTGGAGACTGTAGATCACACACAATCACACAATCAGAACATCACTTACACATCTAGAGCTGATCTGTGTCTCAGGTGTGTGTCCATCACTGCAAGCTGTGCTGTAATGTGATTCTGAGCACTGTATTAGCATGGATCTGTTGTGTCGTCTCACTCCAGCACTGATTTAATAAAGCTTCGGAAAATGAATTACACTCCTCAGACTTCAGACTGTATGAGACCTGAATATGGAGCATGTACATAAAAACTACATTTTTACAAATAATCACAAGAATAAATCATCTAAAACACAAGATTACATATGTCTCTAGGTAATTTACAGTACAAAAAGAGAACATTCTTCCAGTTACGTTAATAGAACGTTTGTTCAAAGTCATCTGGTCTTTAATAATGTTCTCAAAACATTAGAACAAAAACTTTATTTATACAGTGTTCATGAAATATATTTTTTTTAGTGCTGGGCAATGATTAATCACATCCAAAATAAAAGTAAATATATGTGTGTGTGTGTACTGTGTATAATTATTTAGTAAGTATAAATGCACACATATGCATGTATATTTAAGAAATACTTGCATGCATATACTGTATAGATATATATTTATACATAATTTATATTATATATCAATATAAATATGTTATATATAAATAACACATTTTTCTTAAATATACATGCATGTGTGTGTATTTATATATTCAAAATAATTACACACAGTACACACACTTATATTATGTAAACACAAACTTGGATCGCGATTAATCGTTGCACAGCACTAATGTTTTTTAAACTTATTTTTAAATGTTACTTGTTTCAGAACGTTCAGAGAACATTCAAAAGTAATGTTCCATAATGTTTGAAGAATAATACAATGTAATGTTCCCATAACGTTCCTATAACCAAGAAGAAGAAGAAAAAAACTATTTAAAACATTTAAGTTTTGAGTGTTCATTTCATTCAGAAATAAAGTTTTCATAACTTAATGGGAACGTTAGCGAAACGTTTTTACAACATATTTTTGTTCGCCTACACAAATTACACCGAAACGCATTGAGCTCTGCCACAGAAAGTGTTGTGTCTCATCTTTGGCTCTCATGTTCTGATGTTCTGATGTTCCGATGGACCTCCCGGTGTGTGGATCTGCTCTTGTGTGGTCAGACTATTACGATCTGTGTTTTACCTGCTCCAACACCTCGTCAACTTCCAGATCTCCGTCTGGAAACCAGCGCGTCTGGACAAAGCAAACTCGCGGCCTTCAACCTGACAGCCATGAAAAGCTTTCTGATTTAGTTCCCCGCAGAGCCTGAAAGAACCCGAGCAACACCTCAACCTGAGCACTCTCAGAAACTCGTGCCTTTAATGGCTCCAAACTACCAGTGTAGCAGTTCTCGACCTCGGGATGACTTACACAAATACAAGACAAAACAAGCATTAAAAAAAGCTAAAGCAACTATAAATCAAGATACTTCTTATTTTAACGCTCTGGTGGTCCTCGTGTTGCATTCAAAAATTACTTTTTTTTCATTATTATTTCAATGCAATGATTTTAATATATTTCAGTTTGATAAAGTTATTTTATTTAATATTTTTAATTTATGATACTATATTTATATAAGTATATTTATTCAGTAGTTATAATCCATTTATTACCTGTTAACCACTTTTTTAACATAGAGATGAAAAGGAAATTTCCAGTTGGTCTCTTTTTAAAGAAGACACTTGGAATATTATTGCTGAAGTGATTTTTTTTATTATTATGAAAAATACACAAAAATACTATTTTCATTTTTATATGAAATATATATTCTCCAAAACATGAGAAAATCATGTTCTAAATCTAAATGAGCTGTGTTCCAAATTTGAGGTTGATATCTCAAAAAATTTGCTTTCAGTAAGAGTTTGTTTGTCCACTATATGAAATTAATTTCCCATTCATTTCCAATGCAGCAATTTTTGACTGCAAGAAGCTCAAGTGTGGCTAATTTATATAGGACCATTTAATCTTTTCCAATCATCATGATGTGTGTGTGTGTGTGTGTGTGTGTGTGTGTGTGTGTGTGTGTGTGTGTGTGTGTGTGTGTGTGTGCGTGCGTGCGTGCGTGCGTGCGTGCGTGCGTGCGTGCGTGCGTGCGTGCGTGTGTGTGTGTGTGTTCACATAGCAAGTGCCAAAACCTTTACCAAGTTACGTCCCATTACAATGAAGTAAACAATTGTAAAACATCAAAGTATAACATTTTTCAGTTAAAAATGACAGAAGAGCACCACAGGGTTTTAATACATAGAAATGAAATAAAAGAATCAGGATTCTCACTGTCTAGAAAAACATGGACAGAAAGATATTTTATACAAGTATTTTTATATATCTTTCTTCTTAATCATCCAGTAAATCATGAATACTGGAAAAGGTCATGTGGCTTTTAAATATATGTGGAAAATGCAGGGCCTTGGAGTCAAAAAGGTTCCTTACAGTGACATCTCCCTCATATACCCTAAAAGATTCACAGTAGTAGCCTATACTTACGGCAGAGGTTTTCACTAACATCTTCCTTATTTAACACACTTGATTCAAATCATCAACTCGTTAGGTACGAGCTTCATGAACGCCGTTAAATGTGTCAGAGACATACACAATGTGAGAGTGGACCAGGATTGAAAACCACTGTCTTACATTTAAACCTTACTTCCTTAAGTTACTAATGTGCAATTTTTTAAGCCGCAAAGTCTTCCCTTTAACAGTGACAAACTGATGAGCCCTTAAATGTAGGATTTTTTGTAGAACTTGTAGAACTGTAGAACATGTAGAAATGTAGAACTTTGAATCAATCAAAATAAAGTGATTTGGTGCTTAAAAAAGCAAAATTATCTGCCAATGGGGTCAGAAAAATACTCTTAATTCAAACAGAAACAAGATTATTTTTCTTACCCCACTGACGAATAATTTTGCTTCATTTAAGGAAAAACCCACTTATTTTTTATTTCTTTCCCCAGAAAACAAGACATTATATGGTACTATATTACTACTTTTGTAAATGCATCTTCATTTAAGAATTTTTGGATATTTGGACTGGAAACAAGGCGAAAAGCATTTTTGTGCAGTGAATGCAGCTTTTTAAGTCTGTAGCTGTTGAGCTCTTAAATGTAGGATTTCTGGGATTCAACACGTTACCTCCTGCCCACCCCACAGCTCTCGCTCTCAGACGCTTTAAAAGCTCAGGCTGCGCAATTACCTTTTATGATCTGCCGAGGAACGGTGAGGTCGCCTCTTCTTAAATGACCAGGGCTTTGGGAAACCGCAGTTCTCAGCTCTTTTACAACGCTTCTTTCAGCCACATTCGCCTTCACATAAAGCTCGTGCTTTCGGCCGGCCGATCGCTCCAGGAAGAGTTGTAGCTCGGCTTTCATTGCTTGTGGGAGGTCTCGTCTTTAGCTTTGATTGGAGGGGTGGACAGAATCTTAAGAGTAAATCAGCGCCGTCAATATAATGGACAAATCTCTTCTAACGGTTATGTCAGGGCAGGAACGGGAGGGTCTGATCAATGCATCAGGACTTATCCCATTAGAAAAGAAGAGCGAAGCAAAGCCGAGAGCCATCAGGAAGATTGGACACAACATTGCTGTGGCTTCTAACCGAAGATCCTGTGATCTCAGGGTAAATTACTGCCGGACGCCACACTTTAGTGCACGTTTTCACATGTGTATTTCCTCAGACTAACAGTAAGTCTGAAGGCCACTCGAAACCAACTTGCTCCACCATACAAATTCAGTTGTGCTTTAACTTTCTATTAATACCAGCTTCATAAACAATCTCTCGGTTTCTCCTATACATTCCTGAGATATGTTAAAGTCCCCCTGAAGTCAATAATTTGATCCCTTAAAACTCATCTGATCACCAAAATTACATATTTAAAGTTTTTTTCCTTAAAAAATGCCTTAAAATATCTTGAATGTAACTCGACACCCTTGCCTCATTTATTATGCACGCTTCTATGAATATGCAAATGAGCCCCGCCTCCACTCACTCAGCTCAGAGATCCACTCGTTGACGATCACACGTTGATCTGATTGGTTACAAGGTAGTTTGTGACGTCAGAAACACCAGCGATTTCAAACCGTGTTTTTGAGACTATCTTTGGTTCACTGCAGTTTTAAGGAGTAAATACAAGTCGACTTACGCCACAAGAGCAACACTGGCAGGCAACACCGGCAGGTCTGTGACGTAGATGCAGAAGTTGCGTAGGCTGTGAGTCTCTCGTGGTTCAGGCAAACAGCGCTGTGAACCGTGTTCATCATTACGCCGTGCGTACGGCCGTCTGCCGGAAGACAGTTATTTTAGTCGATAAAGTTTTAATCGCTTCACTTCAGAAGGCCTTTATTAACCCCCGGAGAGCCGCGTCGAGCACTTTTATCACGGATGGATAGGCTCTGATAGACTTCCAAAAAAATATACCCATTGACTCCCATTATAAAGTTAAGAAGAGCCAGAATTCTGATTGTATTCGTCTGAAAGAAGAATGTCATATACACCTAGGACTTCTGGGCGAGTAAATTTTGGGCTAATTTTCATTGTTGGTTTAACTATCCCTTTAAGCAAATACTAGCTTAATTTAAATGCTTCTTGATGTAAGAATTTTTCAATATTTTGGACTGGAAATACTATGTAAGAAAGGCATGTTTTGCAGTGTTGGCTGGGTGAACTGAAACACTGACGTTCACAGCATCAGATCTGCATGTGTATCTGATTTCAGTGTCTCTGACAGGGCTAGCGGAGACCGGTTTGGTGTGTTTCTCAGGGGCCGGTCCGTCAGCCTGTAGAAACCGGTTCCTTCGGCCTCTGGCTCTACGATTTCATCCACCAAGAAAGCCCAAACAAGCTTTGAGTACAAGAATATGGAAACTGACAGAAATAAATGTGGGCTTGGGGAGATAGCAGCACGAATCGGTCTGAGAGTGAAGAGATGGGTCTGGCATGGTGGCCCGGAGCCGTGGCTCGAGATCCGCACGCTGGTGCCGGCGCTGAACGCCTGTGACACACCGCTCGTGTGTGTTCACGTGCCACAAACACTCAAGTCCAACAGAGAGCGAGCGCGCGATTGGACGGGAGCTGCTGTCAATCATCAGGCAGATGAGCATCTCCAGTGGGCAATGAAGTCTGGTACGGTCAGTTACAAGATATTGAGCATTTATAGTGTGACCGGACCCTGGGTCGTATTGCAATTTATAGTTATTAATTTGGTAACACTTTATTTTGATGGTCCCGTTTGAACATGAGCATCTCCATTGGGCAATAATGCGACTAAAGAAGTCTGGAAGGGTTACAAGATATTGAACATTAATAGTGTGACACTGGAGAGATGAAGAAATCATTTCATATTGCAATTTATAGTTATTTTATATTTTATAGTCTATAATTACACTGTTGACCTTACATTCTAAAAATTCAGGGTTGTTTTAACCAAAATTTGGGTCAGATATGGACAAACCCATTCGTTGGGTTTATTTTTAAAAAATTTAACCCAACGGCTGGGTTTGTACATATTTATCCCAAATTTTGGTTGAAACAACCCTGAATTTCTTAGAGTGTGCCTTGCCCACCTTTATTAACCCATCCTTAAACCAACCCATCCCACCAAACTCATCCCTATCTTTAACCGTATCCCACTTCTGTAGCAGCAAACAATTCATTTGTTTTCCGCGAGTACATTGTAGTTTAAAGGGTCCTATCATACTTGTTTTTTTTGGGACATTTCCCGAAAATGCGCTAAGAGGCCGTCAATCAAAGCACAATGGGCCAATCACAGCACACTGGACCAGCTAACCAATCACAGCACATTTCGTATTTTAGAAGGAGGGGCTTCATCGAAAAATCAAGACTTCGTAAAAGGGCATAACAGGACACCTTTAAGACACATAATATACAGTGGGACTGAAAAATGTAGAATAAATAGACATAATTAGCCAAAACGGATAATGTAAAAGACTAGAGTTGCTGTTATGGATAATAATCACATGTAATCCTGTGGCGAGTTTCACACTCGTCCAACCCTGTGCTGAGCATTACGATATCTCTCGCACAGACTTCACTTCATCATCTCTGAGCTTCAGTGGCATATGGCCTGGACTGTGTATACATTCTTGCAAGGAAAATGCTGTGAATTGGCTTTTAAAGCCCTCCAGAGCAGAATACATTAGTTGTCAGAGAGAATCACACAGCGCAAAGAGCTTCTTTTGTTCTGTAATGCACATGGCCTTCACTCGCTCTTCCTCTCGCCTCTTCAATGACCTTTAAAGAAACTCTCATCTGCGCACAGGAGAGGAGTGATATAAGAGAGTGTCGAGAGGATGGGATTTAGGCTTTTAATGTCGCTCTTCCCATTCACGCCTTCCTGAGACACAAGAGGGGCACTAAAACACGGAGCGCCGGGATGGAGAAGCCGCCTCTGATTTGTGCCCAAAGCCATCAGTGTCACTGGACTCAGCTTGTCAGTCTGAGAGAGCATCAAAGCCTGCGCTCGGGAAGGCCTGTCACAAACAGTAATGGATATCATTTCAAATATGTAGGGTCCTCGCTGTCTTGGAGCCGGTGCACGCTGACCCCTGACCCCTGCCCAGAGACGTGGAACAGGCTCAACTGCGGGGTTAACTTCTCTAATCAAGTTTTCCTATGAATCGTTTGCTACACCGGGCATGATTTGATGCTGGTAAATATCTCCTGCCATGCTGAAAATTCGGCATGTCTGTCAAAGTAAATGAAGTCAGAAAAAGCTGTGACTTCACTCTAAAAAATCTTGGGTTCCTTTTACAACCAAATCCTGGGTTGAGCCTTTTGGGTCAGTTTTTTGGATTATTTTTTCAGTGTTTGGGTAGTTTTTGTGTTACCCAGATCCTGGGTCAGACGTAACAACCCAGTGTTCGGGTAGTTTTTGTGTTACCCAGATCCTGGGTCAGACGTAACAACCCAGTGTTTGGGTAGTTTTTGTGATACCCAGATCTTGGGTCAGACGTAACAACCCAGTGTTTGGGTAGTTTTTGTGATACCCAGATCTTGGGTCAGACGTAACAATCCAATGTTTTTGTAGTTTTTGTGTTACCCACATCCTGGGTCAGACATAACAACCCAACCCAAATTTGGTTGTTTTTAACCCAGTGTTTTTTAGAGTGTTCCTAAAGGATTTAAATGAATGCATAAGTGTTAAAAAAACAATAAATGATGAGGTGTAACTTCAACAGTCGTCAATGTTTTTTTTTAATGGACACCAAAAACCCACAGGCTGATGCGATAATTCTGACATCCGAAACGTCACTCCGGATTAGTCACGGAGCGGTTCTTTCCCCCTTCAAGTGTGTTTTCATGTCAGCGTGCTTTAAACAAAGCCTGAGTTTCCTCGTGCCCACTGGCTTTTTGGCTTCAAGTGTAATTCTGGGCAAGAATCAAAGCTTGTAACCTCTGACTAATTATAGTGTCAGTGTCAGTCTTCCTGTGACTGTCGCACAAACACTCATGCTTGTTTGTTTTATATGTTTTGTCTGCAACTACACTGTTGGGTGTGTACTTCAAAGGTGACCTTGAAGTGACCCTGCCCTGGGTCTTGCTTTGAACTTTTGTGCTGATTTTGTGTTTGTAACTATACAATAATAACAATAATTAATTCTTGCCATTAATAGAAGTTATACCTCGTTTCCAGGTGTGTTGCGAACATGTAATCGCCAGGCTTTTTTTGTTGATGTCCCGACTTTGTCACCTTTGGCTTTTGGTTCGCTTAGTTCGGACACTTAATATTCAACAATATTATTGATCTCCTGCATTGACACCATTATATGAGAACTGAACTGAGCTGGACGATGACATCATGCCTTTCTCCAGAGCGGCAATATATATATATATATATATATATATATATATATATATATATATATATATATATATATATATATATATAATGAACTAAATTAATAACTTTCTTACAACAGAAATGAACCATCTTTGAACTTACTTAAGCTGGACTGAGACGCTATTTTCTTCTGGAAACAAACTTTGCTGCATTATTTTCCTGTTGCCTCTGTAAAGCTGCTTCGAAACACTCTGTGTTGTAAAAATCGCTGTATAAATAAAGCTGGACTTGTTCCAGTGTTTCGCTGCAGAGAATGTCGTATAATCTTCTCCTGATCAAGCAGACATGGTGATAATGACCTGCTATACGCCCCAAACTCTGTGATTTACACCCTCATGTTACGCCAGCACAACCCTGCAGAAACACCGCTGGCCACCGAGATCCCGAGATCCCGACGACAACGGGAATCACATTTACATCAGTGATATTTTACAGCTCTGTCGTACACAACAGTCTCAGATATGGGCTGTATTAAAGGAGTCGTTCACTTCAGAGTTAAAATTTCCTGATAATTTACTCTCCTGCACGTCATCCTATATGTTCTTGTCTTTCTTTCTTCAGTGGAAAAGAAATGAAGGTTTTTGAGGAAAACACTCCAGGATTTTCTCCATATAGTGACTTCAATGGAGTCCAACGGGTCGAAGGTCCAAATGTGAGTTTCAGTGCAGCTTCAAAGTCTCGACTCGATCCAGCCGAGGAATAAGAGTCTGATCTAGACAAACCAGCGCACATTTATAACTAAATAAACATTTATATACTTTAACCACTAATGCTGGTCTTGCAGGAGCTGTGATGCGACACACATTACGTAATCAGGGTGAAAGGTCACGCGTGTTCTGGTTCAGAAAGCTAATTTTCTCCTCCATCTTCAAAATCGTCCGACATTGTTGTTTTACCTTCTATTTTTTATGTAATGTGTGTTTGACTTAAGGCCATTGAACACTGAGTCCGAAATTCGCATCTGAAATTTACGCACGTTCAAAAAAAATTCGACCTCACGTTATATCAATCACGCTTGCACACTGTCTACGTAACTTTCGGCCGTAATAAAAAAATTCGGATCGGGTTCGATTTTCTGCGTTTTTCGCATCCACAGCCAGCATTTTGAGAGGTTTTTTGACAATTCAGAGCCACAGTACAAGCGAACGACACAATCCAGAATGGCGTCTGACAAGTTGATACACTTCGTCTCGCAGCAGAAAGTACTGTATGAAAAACTAAATGCAGATTACAAAGACTCTGAATATAAAGTATCTAAACTAAGTATTTAGAATATAAACTATCGTGGTCTTCTTTTTAAAATGCGTCTCCAGTATCGCTAGCAAAGCATCAAACTGTTCCACTGACATTCTGAGGTAAAATTTGAATCGCTCGGGATAATTTCGCAACTCCTTGACAAGGAGCTGAAACTCTGCTTCGTCTCGGCGCAATCTCAGGATTGGATGGACCCAATATTTATAAGAGAGAGGGCAACAAAATCAGCCTCACTGCTTGACGAATCCATTTTGTATTTTTTTCTGGTTTTTTTCGCAAAGGTTTAATAAATACGCATCGGACTCAGTGTGCAAGTTTTCTGTGCGTGACGAATCTTTAGGCTGACGAACACGAAAAAACATATACGAAAATTTCAGACTCAGTGTGCAATGGCCTTTAGTTTCTGCACGTTCGCTTATAAACACTGGATCTGTTCTTACGCCTACGTCAAGCTTGACCTTTCACCCTGATTGCGTAATGTGTGTCGCATCACAGCTGGTGCAAGACCAGGATTAGTGGTTAAAGTATACTGTGGCGAACAGGACGGCCGAGGGACGTGAGAGAACGGCGCGATTGCTAATGAGCAACACCTGTGAAGCACACCGGTCTCGCATCTCTCACGGAGAAGCGGAAGCATAAAGGAGGAGCGACGATGTTGATAATCGAGAGAGGAACAGGCCTGTATTTTAGTTGTGTTTTGTTTTTGTATTTGTATCTTATTTTAGCCAGCAGTCGTCCGCGAGGGGCTACTGGCGGTATTTTGGTTTGTTTATTTTATTTTAAATAAAGTTTATTTGATTGTTAAAAAAAAAAAAAAAAAATTTATTTAGTTATAAATGTGCGCTGGTTTGTCTAGATCAGACTCTTATTCCTCGGCTGGATCGGGTCGAGACTTTGAAGCTGCACTGAAACTCACATTTGGACTCCATTGAAGTCACTATATGGAGAAAATCCTGGAGTGTTTTCCTCAAAAACCTTCATTTCTTTCCCACTGCAGAAAGAAAGACATGAAGATCTTGGATAACATGTGGGAGAGGGAATTATCAGGAAATTGTAATTCCGAAGTGAACGACTCCTTTAATCCACACACCACTCATGACAATTAAATAGAAGTTCTCATCTGAGAGATGACCATCCCACCAATACAGACGATGCTCAACATATATAAAGGCCACATTAGGGAAATTTGGAGAGAAAGATGTCACTAATTGCTGTGTACATACTGGCCACTTGGATCACGTTACTCTGAGTGGAACGTTTCTCTGACTGCTGAGAGTAGAAGCAACTGCATTCAAATGGAAATTGAGTTTTTCAGTGAAGGCTCAATCCATTCCCTCAAGGACTGTGCAGACAGAAAGCTGTTCCGCTGTTTTTTCATCATCAATATTAATTGATTTATGTTGACTTGCATTGTTGGGATCTCATGGTTTTGGCGCATATGCATTTCAGTCCTATAAAAATGTTGAGTTTCTCTAAAAAGCCATTAGCATGAGAGCCTTGCTTCTTAAGGACACCCTGGAACACGGCATCTTCTGCTTTGGTAACGAGATTTGTCTAAAAATATCGTTGTCATCTATTATCGCTACTCGAATAAAGGCAGAATTATGACCTCAGGCTTCATCTGAGCTTGATAAAGCTTTGCTACTGTGAAAGATCTGATCCTAGGACAAAGAAGACTGGAAAGAGGTCAGAGAGAGAGAGAGAGAGAGAGAGAGAGAGAGAGAGAGAGAGAGAGAGAGAGAGAGATAGAGAGTGAGAGAGAGAGAGAGAGAGAGAGAGAGTGAGAGAGAGAGAGAGAGTGAGAGAGAGAGAGAGAGAGAGAGAGAGATCAACGGGTGACAGAAACGCTTACGACGCACTGCCACTTCTCTCTCCTCCCTTCTTCCTCGCCTCCATCCTTTCTCTCTCATGCTCTTGTCAGCTAATTATCCAGAATTAGTATCTTCTTTCACACCAGTGGTGTCATTCTGCCTTAGCCTGATTTGTTCGCTCGTGTGACTGGGTGCTAAACTTGTGACGGCTGATGAGCTTGAAGCAGGCAGATATTAATTGCAAGTGAAAAGCTGACAGGTCTGACGTCGCAAAAAACAACCCTGGTACTGTAGACGCCAGCGTCACGGGCTTCAGATGAGTGTGTGTGTGTGTGTGTGTGTGTGTGTGTGTGTGTGTGTGTGTGTGTGTGTGTGTGTGTGTGTGTGTGTGTGTGTGTGTGTGTGTGTGTGTGTGTGTGTGGCTCCAGGGATCCGGGCTTCGGAGCGGATCTTCGCAGACACTCGCACAGATCCTGGAGGAACAGCATTTGTTGTCATGAAGCCGAGGTGGGAGTGTCCTGATCCCGGTCTCTAACTGCACACACAGGTTGATTGTTTACTTGTCAGTGGAAGTTACAGAGAGATAATGAACAGCGAGCTGCATGTGTGAATGGAAGGTCACGTTTGCTCTCAGGAGGGGCATTCTGGTCCATTAATCACGGTAACATAAAGATGCCAGCCAATAAACACAGCAGGTGGAGTGAGCCGGGGTCGCCGCCGCCACACCAGTTCAAACGCCACTTAACTGGTAAAGGATATGTGCATTTTTGCTTTAAGCATATCCATGTGAAGCTAGAAGCCTACGTGTACACTCTAAAAAATCTTGGGTTATTTTTCTACCCAATTCCTGGGGTGAGGCTTTTGGGTCAATTTTTTGGGAAATATTATCAGTGTTTGGGTAGTTTTTTGTGTAGTTTTTGTGTTACCCAGATCCTGGGTCAGGTGTAACAAACCAGTGCATGGGTAGTTTTTGTATTACCCAGATCCTGGGACAAACAGAACAAACCAGTGTTTGGGTAGTTTTTGTGTTACCCAGATCCTGGGTCAAACAGAACAACCCAGTGTTTGGGTAGTTTTTTTGTTAACCAGATCCTAGGTCAGACGTAACAACCCAATATTTGGGTAGTTTTTGTGTTACCCAGATCCTGGGTCAGGCAGAACAACCCAGTATTTGGGTAGTTTTTGTGTTACCCAGATCCTGGGTCAGACAGAACATCCCTGTATTTGGGTAGTTTTTGTGTTACCCAGATCCTGAGTCATACGTAACTACCCAGTATTTGGGTAGTTTTTGTGTTACCCAGATCCTGGGTCAAACAGAACAACCCAGTGTTTGGGTAGTTTTTGCGTTAACCAGATCCTGGGTCAGAAAGAACAACCCAGTGGTTGGGTTATTTATCGTGGGCTTTTTGCGACCTCTTCAGGAGACAGCAGTGCAGCTCCGTCATATTGTTGCGTGTATTCGGTAAAATACAGTTTTGTGTAATTTTTTTGTATTTATAAATTTGTTTTTGTTCTATATATCGTTTAATTTTATGCAAAGCTACATACAGGGTCGCGATGTGAGTCTCCTAGACGAGTGTGGCGTCGGTCTTTTTGTGTGATGCAAACGCATACAATTTTATGATTTTTTTTTTTTTTTAAAAGCACAAAATGTAAATCCTTAGAAAGTTAAAATATGTTGTCAGAACTGTACACTGATTGTTTATGGACAGGTTATGGAGTCACAGCATATTTCTGCTACGAGTCTGAAGTTCCTCCGCTGAACACGACACAAGCTCACGAGATCCAGAGACGCTACAGCCATTACACTGGGATTACTGTAAAATATGATTGAAAATAAAGGAATTATCATGCAAACCAGAGGTTGTGTGGAGTCGGATTTAAGTTAATTTCGAGGATTTAAGTTAATCCATAAACATCAATTCATGTATGAAGTAAAAAAAAAAAGAAGCTAGTACTATAGTAAAAATTAATCAACCCAGTATGATGAATTAAATACACCCTATAAGCTGGGACAAATAAAGAACCCAATTTGCTGGGTTAAATTATCCCGACATGTCTTCTGTCCTATATTTACCCAGATGTTGGGTTGAAAACAACCCAAATTGGGTTGTTTTTAACCCGGTGTTTTTTATGGACACCATGGATTCTGGTGTCCTTGAACTCTTTCTCCTTCAAACCCATTTAGAACGAGGCCGTATTGGGTGAAGTTCAGTACGTGAGCTCTTACGGCATTAATGCTCGCTCCACCCGGACCCAAAACCCCAATTGCCTTTTGAGGGTGGACTCCGAATGAAAGACAAGTCCAACGGCCAGGCTTTCTCTATTCTTCTTTTC